>NC_089508.1:176949806-177267931 GCF_036850995.1 Saccopteryx leptura
CCATGTACCATATTAAGATGTTGAGCCTTAAGGGTAATGTGGAGTCATTGAAGGGCTTCAAACTGGGAGTGAAAAGATCTGATTTGTGAGGAGGATCATTAGTGGGCTGGACAAATCCACTAATCATGGGACCCAACACTCCCATGAACTCTATGCGTGGGTGGTTTACTTTTAAAAAGATATTTCAAAACAAGATGGGCAGCCTGCTTTACCAGACATGCTGTGCTCACAGCGGAAACAGGCTAAGCCTATGAGGAACGGCAGGCTTATCCCAGTTGGCCAGTGAGTTCTGAACATAGGACATTCGTTGTTCTTCCCACCCGTGGGAACTGATCAAAGGTCTAAGCACATTTAGAGCGCCTGTATCATAGGCTTGGGAAAGAGATTGCACTTAACCAAACAAAGGAGAGAGCGGATATTGATTTATATGCGGGTGCCAATGAGCTATGGGAGAGGTAATGTGCTTTTCTTCTTTGGCTGTTACGTGCATCTCAGCTGCCAAGGAAAATGATTTCCTTCTCGCCTTCCTGTCCGGCCGACTGGTTATTGAGGAGTGCTCAGGCTCCCGTGCTCGGCTGCATGTTTAATGAGGGCATCCTTGCACCCTAGCCTCTGTGAGTTTCTCTAGCCTAATTCTCCCTCCCGGGATTCTGAAAACGTGGCTCTCCTTAGCAGATTGTCATCAGTAGATGTCTGGTGGAGCCAGGAAAGGTGCCAGGGCCTTGGATGTAAAAGGCATGCTCTTCCCCTGCCTTTGGGGATTTGAGTCGGAGTTAGTGAAGTGGGCAACGTGCCAGAGAAACTCATGTTCAAGGCCGTGCACCCTAGAAGAGTGCCCAGGGCTGTGGGGCCACAGGGGGTTCCCAGGGGAAGCCGTTGGCAAGAAGTGGGGATTGCGGGAGCCCTGCGGGATTTCACTCAGAGGGACGAGAGAGGCTGTTCCCTTTGGAGGAGGCAGCCTCAATGTCTGTCCTGCTCTTATGCTACAGCCTGGTAACCGGACTTCAGTGTAAAACCTTTGTCCTGTCACCTGAAACAGGTGAGGGGTGAAAAAAATGAATTCTGGGATTCGAGTTGAACTGTAACTGGTTTCCAGAATGCTCACTTTCCTCTTTTTTTCCCTGTCTTCTTCCTGCCTTCCTCTCCTTCTCCTCGTCCACGGTTCTGAGACTGAACAATTATCATTATAAAGTGTGAGGAGCCAGTCTGGGGGGACGTCTGTGCCACCACAAATCACCAGTGGGCTGACACATGGGAGCTAATGAAATCCTAGGGAACTACATGCATGGTCACCCTCTATGTAGGGGCCTTTAGTTATCGGAATACTGCACGTATTGTTGCTGTTCTCTTATTCAATTCTCAGAACCATCCTGAATGGTATTCGGGATGGGGGAGGGGGAGAAAAGGAAGTAACCAATCTCCATCTGAGAGATGAGACGGAAGCCTGTGGAGGTGAAAGGGCACGCAGTGGCACGGCTGCTGTGTGTTCTAGGCCCCCCATCCTGCCCCCCCACCTCTCACAGCAGTGGGTGGACCCCTGCTGTGAGCATGGTCCTCCTCAAGCACCACCGGGAGTGGTGCAGAAAGTTCTAAGACAGTGGTTCTCAAAGTGTGCGCCAGGGCACACTGGTGTGCCCCAGAAGATTTCCAGGTGTGCCCTATGGTATTCCAGAGAAATATGTGCCTGTTGGGGACCAAAACACAACAGGGTTTTGGGTTTAGATTTTTGGGGGACAGAGGTGTGGGAAATTGGCTGTAAGCTGACAGTCTGCCCAACACCTCACCTCGCTTGCCTGATTAGGTTGCAAAAGGCTGTTAAGCTGTGGTGCTGGATTGTTTACACTACCCCCATGTTCCCCGGAAAGACTGGAGGCAAGTTTCTTCTATCCTTTGTTTGGTGTAAAGTTAAGATGATATGTATGGTGGGGATTTTTTGCACTCAACGTAATTAAGAGTAAAAAGAGAGGAATTCTTCAATGTATTGATGAGGAAATGAGAGTTTGCCTTTCAAATATATACCCAAACATTGAAGAAATCACTAGGACATATCAGGCTCATGTTTCTCATAAACATAAGAATGAAAAAACTTAACACATTCATGCAGAATTGACTAAATCTTACTGAGAATGTATCTATATATATAAAAAGATAACTTTTTTGTCATTTTTTTTATTTTTAACCCCTCTTTTTTTACAAATTCTAAAAAGCATAAAAAAAATGTAACAAAAATGTTTTTTAATGTCAGAATAAATAATTTTGTCATATTTATTTCACTTAATTACCATAAAAGCATGCTTGGACTTTATATTTTTTTCTTTAATATTTGACTTAATTATTATAACATATTTCTCAGAAATTTGTATATAGTGCACCTACAATTATTGGTAGGATTTTAAATGCAACCCGGACCTTTCAAAAAGTTTGAGAACCAATATTCTAAGAGATCAGCTGTGATACCTGGATGCTTGCCTGCTGTTTATCTTGGGCCAGGGTTCGGGAACCTTTTTGGCTGAGAGAGCCATGAACGCCACATATATTAAAAATGTAATTCCGTGAGAGCCATACAAAGACCCATGTACATTACGCATTATCTGATAAAAATTTTGCGGTGTTGTCCCAGAGGACAGCTGTGATTGGCTCCAGCCACCCGCAGAACCATGAACATGAGCGGTAGGAAATGAATGGATTGTAATACACGAGAATGTTTTATATTTTTAACGTTATTATTTTTTTTATTAAAGATCTGTCTGCGAGCCAGATGCAGCCATCAAAAGAGCCACATCTGGCTCGTGAGCCAGAGGTTCCCGACCCCTGGGTTAGGTGGTCACTCTACAGCAGAGGTTCTCCTTTTTCTCAACCACGGGCCCCTTTGTCAGGCCGAGGATGACTGTGGACGCCGTCTCAGAATTCTATTTTATCCCATAATACAAAATGCCCAATATTACCAAAAAAAACCCAAAAACCCAAAAAACATAGAAACAGTCATATACAGTTAACAACATATAAAAAACCAATTTTGTGATGTCTTTCTTTGTTATAAACATCTAAAAATATCTAGTAGTAATTGAATGTGAACAATATTTTGAAATGTATGCAACAACTCAACTCTAATATGAAATAATTGAGACTTCCCTTGGTGACAGAGTCCCAGAGTGATATTGCTGCAGATCATGTACTGCATCCTAATCAAAGAACTTGCTAGCGCTCAGTTGAAGATGAGGGAAAACAGAGATGTGAAGTCTGCTCCAGCACAGAACCCCTGAGTTCACAGACCCCCTGAGTTCTATCCATGATTCCCTGGTGCCTGGTCATGCCCCCATGTGAGGTCCCCCATCCTAATGTCAGTGCTTAGTTGAGCACTTACTATGTGCAGTCTCCATGATAACTTGAAAATTCGGGTAAACTGTAACAGGATTAGAAAACGATTCCCACCCCTGCTATATGTCTATAATCATTTCATGTTTAATATCATGGGCCAGATGAAAGGGCCTCTGATTTTGTAGGGAGCTCTGTTATTAATTTCTGAGGATGAGGGTTAGTCTGGAGCTGGTAGGGGGAGGATATTTTCAGCACAGTGAGGACCAGACAGTGGTTCCTCAACAGGGGGCAAATTTCCACACCCCCACCAGGGGATACTTGGTTAATGTCTAGGGCTATTGAGGTTGTCAGAACATGGGGGGCGAGGAGGGGGTTGCTATGGACATCTAATGGGATAAGGCCAAGGATGCTGCTCAACATCCTACCATACTCAAGACAGCCCCCGCCACAAAGAAGTATTTGGCCCAAATGTTAATGATAGCAAGCTTGGGAAGCCCTGGGCCAGAAGGAAGGTGTACAGAACACTGGGTGAAATCCCACTGCAAATGCATTCGTGTGTCTCTGGGTCTGTGCCTTCCATCCACTCGGAAGGTTGTGTATCCTTCTCTCTGATTTCTTGAGGTTGAGGATTACAATTCTCAGTCCCTTCATGGTGACCAATGTCAGGCTGTATACACAGCAGGCACATAATTAATTGTAGCCACTTGTGAGGGGTGATCCTGTTGTTTCTCTAGCTTTGGGGCTTGACCTCAAAGTAGTGGCAGAAACAAAAAGGTCAACTGGAGTTTTGCAGGAAAGCAATATTTGGAATGAGGCAAACAGACATGACACAGGTAGCTTGATGGCCTGCTTTTGTCTGTGATGTAAAAATGTGACATCCTGGGCAAGACGCTCCTAATGGGAAGTTCCCTTCCTTGACCCAGCAAAAATCATGCCTATCTTATGGGAGAGATCCATTCCCTTATTTATATAATCCTGCAGTCGAAATAGACCTTAAAGGGCATTCATGACATGACCGACATTCGTTCAACATCGAATATGTCTTCGGCACTGCTTTGTACACTTCACGCTCGTTATATCATTTGCTTTTGATGTTCCCCTGACACACACACACACACACACACACACACACACACACACACACACACAGGGACAAAGGATAGGCTGCAGCTGTCGTCCCAGGCATTAAAATGTCGAGTGCTAAGGCGAGTCTTAGGTGTTAGAAGCACTTCTTGTAGCCTACTGCAGTAACACGGGAGGGAGCTCGTGGTTGGACCTATTTCTTTACAATTCTAAGTTGTGCCAAAATCAGTGGCATCTCCTTTGCCTCCTTTAAGGTTGATTTGGTCCAGTCCTGAAATGATTCAGGTTAGGATCACTTGCCAAGGGAGAGCATGATTTCTGTGGGGTCCCTGGGGCCCCGAAAGTCTTTTGCTCTAATGGATTGGGGGGGGGAGATATCAGCTTCATCGGTTTACTGAGACTTCCTCTTGAGCTGTTTCTATCTGTCATAAAAATATGGAGGGAATTTTTGCATTATTTTGCGTAAAAAGACTCAGAAAAAAAATAAAACTGAGTTCATTGATTGATTTGTAGCCAGTGTCCCTAAAATTGGACCCCAACAGTTGGGTGCCATGAAAACACATATCTAGTTTAGCAGACTTAGATGGGAATCTTGCCTTTAATCTTAAATCAATTGTATTTAGTTTACTAATGTCTATAAGGGGACTTGCTTATAAAAAAGAGCAGTTTCTAAGATTAAAAGGGAGTCTTTGTTTGGTCCAGGGGGATTTCCCTGTACAAGTGCTTTGCTGTGCGGGTTGAGAAGCTCATTCACCTCTAATCTGGTCCTCATGATGGTGAGCCTGAGCCATATACTGGGCAGTGCATTGTGCCCAGTTTATAGACATAGAAACTAAGCCCAGAACAGTTAAAAGGCTTAGAATCACACAGTAAGTTTGGTGGGAAATCCAAGATGAGAGTCCCAATGTTTGACCATATGAACAATATTAACACATTCTACCGCATGTAATAGAGAAAACAACACAGTGAATTAAAAGGCCCAGGTTCTGATATACACACTACTACAAATTAAAGCTGTGGCACTGTTGGTAAAGTATAGAACCAAATTTTGCGGTATGTATTCCATCACCGACACAGATTAAGTGACAAGAGTCGAAAGTGGCTTGTAGTTTGCCCGTCTCTGGTCTAGGCTCTGGTGCTGTCCCTTTTTCATTCAGTCTGTGAAATCTGATACCAAATACAGATCCCAAAGACTGAAAATCTTTCCCTAGAGACTGTGGGAAGTGAGAAAGCCTGGGCTTGTTCAACACAGTCTTCAGCAACTTTTGTAGTGCGCAACAAACAATAAGGGATGGATGGATGGATGGATGGATGGATGGATGGATGGATGGGAAATTCATGGGCCAATGGATGGACCAACACGTGGATGGACAGGAGGATTGACGGTGGGTTTATGTCAGTTTCTAAACAAAACTGTCATCATCACTGTTACCATTTATTGCACTCCTACTGTGTACAAGGCCCTGTTCTGGGTGCTCTACCTGTGTTTTCTCACTGAAGCTTTGCAACAACTTTATGGCAGGTACTATCATAGCCCACCAGGTACAGTAGTAGGATATAAGTCCTAGACTTGGTGGATGCTCAACCTTAAATGAGTCACTTATGCTCATCTCCCCTGTGCCCTTTATATAAGTATATATCAGAATTAAAAATATGTATGGAAATGCCCATAAATTGGAAAGTGATCTTCCAAGATTGTCATTGTTGCTTCAACCCAACTTTGCTGTGTGTGTGAGCAGGCTGAGATGGTTTAGGATAGGCAGGCTTGACTCTAGGTCTATATTGGTCTACTTGACTGTGGTCAAATTGGAAAACATTAGAGCAAATTGTAGGGTCTGTTGATATTATACCATTGTTCACCATTATATATCTCTGGTACCTAGGACATTGCTTGCTGAATCCACAGCAGGCACTAAAGAAATATTGATGAAGAGAGAAATAAAGGTATAAACAAACTAACATATATATATGTGTGTGTGTGTGTGTGTGTGTGTGTGTGTGTGTGTGTTCATATATATGAAAAATCACCTGCCCAGCCCAGGAAGGACAATATATTCTGAGCATTAACTTCATTGGTGCCCCCAGAGACTTGGGATATAGATCAAATTTTTAAAAATGGGAAATGCTTTGGAAGCTGAGACTTTTTCATAATGGATTAGAAAAGCATCTTTCAGGACAGCTTGGTAATTCATCTTTATTTCCTTGTATACACAGTATATTTCATTTAAAAAGAGATGCTAATGCATTTATATTAAAGCATATGGATTTACAGCCTTGGATAAAATATATTCATAGATAGTAAACCTTAATCCTGTTTAGCGAAAGAGAGGAATCAACTGGCATCAAATTAGTATCGATTAACTGTCACTCGGATTGACAAAGCAGCACATGATACACTTAGCAAATACCCAAATCGAGCTATAAAGCTTGGCAGATTTTGGTTTTGACACTTGGATTTTTTTATTATTATTTAAAATATAATCAGTTGATGCCTGACCGGTGGTAGTGCAGTGGATAGAGCATCAACCTGGGATGCTGAGAACCCAGGTTCAAAATCCCGAGGTCACCAACTTGAGTGCAGACTCACCAGCTTGAGCGCAGGGTCGTGCGCTTGAGCATAGGATCATAGACATGATACATGGTCACTGGCTTGAGCCCAAGGTTGCTAGCTTGAGTAAGGGGTCACTCACTCTGCTGGAGCCTCCCAGTCAAGGCATGTATGAGAAACAATCAGTGAACAACTGAGGTGCTGCAACTTGAAGTTGATACTTCTCATCTTTCTCCCTTCTTGTCTATCTGCTGTCTGTCTCTCTTTCTTATAGAAAATAATAATAAGCTTGACCAGGCAGTGGCGCAGTAGACAGAGAATCGGACTGAGATGCAAAGGACACAGCTTCAAAACCCTGAGGTTGCTGGCTTGAGCGTGGGCTAATCCAGCTTGAGCATGGGCTCACCAGCTTGAGTGCGGAATCACTGGTTTGAGCGTAGCATCATAGACATGACCCCATGGCTGCAGGCTTGAACCCAAAGGTTGCTGGCTTGAAGACCAAGGTCGCTGACTTGAACCCAAGGTTGATGGCTTGAGCAATAAGTCACTCACTCTGCTGTAGCCCCCCAGTCAAGGCACATTTGAGAAAGCAATCATTGAACAACCAAGGAGCCACAACGAAGAATTGATGCTTCTCACCTCTCTCCCTTTCTGTCTGTCACTATCTGCTCTCTCTCTGTCTCTGTCACAAAAAAATAATGAATAAATATAAAAATAAATAAAAGATCATCAGTTTAATATCTAAGAAAATTTTTTTGGTGCTGAATCATTCAGACCTCATAGACACTGTGACATTGGCACTGAGTATAGGAAAGAGCTATAAAAAGCTCACAAAATGTGCTTGGCCCTGGCTTGTTGAGCAGAGAGAGAGAGATGCTAAATGCCCTCAAAGCTGTCTTGCAGACATTCAGACCAGGAGGACACTCTTGAGCATACTCACATTCACCACTCTCGTCTGGTAGTGAAAATTGACTGGCGTCTGCTGCCCTGAGGATTTCCCTTTTGTATTGAGCAGGTGTTTTAAGTGTGGTTGTATAGGAATAATGGTCTCTTTCAAAAGACAGACTTGTCTGTGGGCTCCAGGGATCAGTTCTCCCTACTTTACAGGGTGTTGGGAACCAACAGTCCTGACATAGACTTCCCTGGCCCACAAGGAACGTAATGCAGTATTCAGAGTGAATCCAGCTGTAAGCGACAGGAAGTACAATGAATTGGACTTAAAGAATATAGATGTTTTAAAGAAGAGAGCGGGCCCTGGCCAGTTTGCTTAGTGTTAGAGCATTGGTCTGGCATGATGATGTCCCAGGTTTGATTCCCAGTCAGGGCAACAGAAGTGCCCATCAGCTTCTCCACCCCTCTCCCTCTTGCTTCTCTCTCTCTCTCTCTCTCTCTCTCTCTCTCTCTCTCTCTCTATCTCAATCTCTCCTGCAGCCATGGCTCGATTGGAGCGAGTTGGCTCTGGGAGCTGAGGATGGCTCCATGGCCTCTGCCACAGGTGCAAAGAAGAGCTTGATTGCTGAGCAATGGAGCAATGCCCCATGTGGGCAGAGCATCACCTCCAAGTGGGCTTGCTGGGTGGATCCCAGTTGGGGCGCATGTGGGAGTTTGTCTCTCTGCCTCCCCTCCTCTCACCGAATTGAAAAAAAAAAAAAAAGAAGAAGAGAGACAAGGACTCCCCTGTCCAGAGAACCATAGCAATCCTGAGAAAGACCTGGGTGGTCACGCGCAGGTCACATATTCTTGGAGCAAATGCAGCTTCCGGGGAATTGGATATTCTGATTGGCTGGTCCAAGTGACAGTCCCTGCTGTTTATTTCTGGAGGGTGGGGTATGGTCCTGTGGATATCAGCCCCAGTTGGTTTTCCCAAAGCAAATAATTGCTCTAGAATGAAAAGGAGAGTGAGCAAATATTCAACAAGCAAGGAAGACACTGCCACTGCCCAACCTTCTTCCCTTTGTCACGTGTGTGGATGTGATACCTCATTTGTGAAGTTCTTTCTTCAGACTTTGTCTCTTGCTTAGTCTCAAAGCTTTGCCGAGATGAAGAACACAATTGAAAATAAAACTATTTTGTCTTGTTTTTTCTCCAGAACTCTCATCCCTAATCCTAGTTGAGTACTGAGCCGGGGTTGGATGCCTGTTGTGAGACTTTGGAGGTGACGGGGAATGGGAGGTGGAGACAATCACAGTGTCCATGGCTCGGGCAGAATTTTGCAAAGCGGGGAAACTGGAACCCGCCCCCCTCCATTCACTGAAGAGCTGCCTACGCAGTGGTGCTCTCTCTTCAAAGAGGCTGAGCTCACATCAGGCTGCTAACCTACATTCAGGGCAGTATGACGAGAGCACAGAGCCCCGCTCCTGGAGTACAGGTGTTCTCTCTGCTGCTCGGGAGGCCGCGTGGCCTCTTTTTTCTCTGCTCTGCCCTCATTTTCTCATTGAGACGCTACATCCGCATGGCGGCCAGCCCCACATTCATGTGTGAAGGCTAAAAATGGGAGCTGGGGGCTAGTGTGTCTGTGTTCTTACCCCGGCACTTTTGCCAACTAGCACTGTGACAGCAGTTAAGTCATTCCTTACCCTGCCAAAGCCTCGTTTTTCTCTACTCTCTGGGTTTTCATGAAGGTGAAGGGACTCTATCTGTAAAAGCACCGGGCTGGATTCTCAATGAGTTTGTTATTGTCATCTGGTGCCTGTCACTCATTGCCACTGTCCTGTGCATTGCATAGTTCCAGTTCTCAAGGTAGAATCTGACCGGTCTGGTGTAGACAGGTCGCAAGGCAAACAGACCGCATAGACGGCCTGTAGAAGGGAAGCAGCTCTGGGCAGAACGTGCACAAACCAGACGTCAGTGATCCAGGGCGCCTCTTCCTGCAGGAGGGAATTTGGATGGAAGAGAGAACACAGTCAGCTGGCTAGCTGCTTGAAATGAAGGGGAGACAAAAATATAGAGGGAGCAAACAAATCAATACTTGAAAAACTTACTAAGCCCCAGATAAAGCTGTAGAGGTGGGTGAAGCCTGATCATATCGTGTTAAAACATTGGGCTTTTCTGCTGTAGGAAACAGAACTCATCGAAGGTTGTAAACAAGACAAGACACCTGTGCCATGTGGGCTCTGGGGTGTTGCATTGACTGCAGTAAATCGGAGAGGTTACGAGAGCACTTGCTGTTAGGAGGCCATCCCACCGCTGCCGTGTAGCTATAGCCTTAACCATTTCCTTCCCTGGACAACAAACGCATTGTAAGGCTAGGACCATAGGGTATAGCCGATGCTGACCTGCTCAAACCTCTCACCTCCAGAAGCTGCTGTTTAATGCTGAAGCTTTTCCTGCTTATGTGAAATCAAATTCAAAATATCTATTTTTGTGGCTAGTTCCTGGTCTAGGAAAGCACGAAAACGCCTACAACAGGGTCCTTGACTTTACGTAGCTTATATTGTGGTGAAGCGAGGACATACTTAGTGGACCATCTCCAAGAATGAAATGAGTGCTCGTCCAGCAGATCAGCTGTGTGTTACGGACGCACCGAGGGGGAGCATTCAGGGGTAACCGAGGAGAGGGAGGGAAAGCTTCACTGTGGAGGTGGCATTTGAGCTGAGCCTCTGGGGATCTGACACCCTGCAAAGGAAAGTATGTGCTTTCTGAGAACATTGTGAATAAACCCAGGTGCGTAGTGGGAAAACGCAATCCTACTCAGCAATCAGTGGAAAGATATTCTTCACTGTAGTGTAAAGTTACAGTAAGAGTGATTTTCAACCTTTAGCCATTTGACAGGTGACAAGAAAGTTCTGAGTGATGAGTATGGTCCTCCTAACGGTTCCATTTGCTCCTTTCTCCTTGGTCTTGGGGAGAACGGTCGAGAACCTTAGACAGGGCTGAGTCACAAAATTCCCATAATGCGATTTAAAGCAATAATATATAGGGACTTGTTTCCCCCTAAGTAGTGGCAGGGTATGCAGTTGCTGGTAGCTTAGTGAGGTGGGGATCGGAAATTTCCCTGGCCTTTGTCTCATGGTCAGAAGATACAGCTCCAGATGTTATGTTGACCTTCAGGTAGGAAGAAAGAAGAGTGGAACCAGCCACACCTTACCTTCCTGTTAGGACGTAAAAGCTCACCCTGTGCCCCTCCCCAGTAGCCTTCTGTCTACATGTCATTAGACAGAATCATGTCGTATGGTCACCCCTCACTTCCAGGGAGTCTGGGAAAGGGACTATTTACTTGGGTACTTTGCTCTTATGAACAATATGGTATTTTGTTGGCAGGGGGAAATGCATGTTCATAAGTCACGTGCTGGCCATCCTAGGGATTAAGTCCGTGGAGGAGGTAAAAATCATATCAAAATTACCCTTTGGCCCTGGCCGGTTGGCTCAGTGGTAGAGCATCGGCCTGGCGTGCAGGAGTCCCGGGTTTGATTCCCAGCCAGGGCACACAGGAGAAGCGCCCATCTGCTTCTCCACCCCTTCCCCTCTCCTTCCTCTCTGTCTGTCTCTTCCCCTCCCGCAGCCGAGGCTCCATTGGAGCAAAGATGGCCCGGGCGCTGGGGATGGCTCTGTGGCCTCTGCCTCAGGCGCTAGAATGGCTCTGGATGCAAGAGTGACGCCCCAGAGGGGCAGAACATTGCCCCCTGGTGGGCATGCCTGGTGGATCCCGGTCGGGTGCCTGCGGAAGTCTGTCTGACTGCCTCCCTGTTTCCAGCTTCGGAAAAATGAAAAAAAAAAAAAAAAAGTAAAAAAAAATTACCCTTTAAGCTACCTGTGAAGTATATTTATTGTGAGGTTTGTTTTCCTAATAAGATTGTATTCTGGGATTAAATCATTTAAGTGTTTTAATGCTGTGAGGCATTCAGCACTTTCATTAAGATTTCAACTTGCTTTTCAGGTCGTCGTCATCATCATCATCATCTTCTTCATCTCCTGTAAATGACTTTATAAGTTTCTCCAATTATTTTTTAGACAGTGCTTCTCCATGGTCCTCAATTAATGTTTTGATTTCCTTCTGTATAGAAAGATATCATGCCCTCCCCCACCTGCTTAACCACAGAAGCAAAGCATTCTACTTCTTGTTCAATAACCAAGAAACCCTTAAAACCATGCACATGTTTTCTGAAGTCTCACCCCATCCATGGACTCTGAGTCTTGATTGCTTTCACACTGAGAGACACTTATGAACCGAGATCTCGCTGAAGGAAGCAGTGTATTCAGGGCTCCCATCTAACCCTCGCTCCCACGCCGAGGCCAGGCAGAACCGATGTTCTCCTTAACTTGTTCTCACTGCCCCTACTCACTCCCTCCCTCTCTCTGACTCTCCCTAGCTGTCCCACAGAGACCTGGAAGGGAGTATACCTGCAGAGGGCCACATTCATGTCACTCTTGGGACACACTGTGCGTTCCCCACCTTTGAGAACCAAGAAGGCTCTCTTGTCTGTGGCTCTACTATTCATTCAAGCAGTCTTCTCAGCTGGTTGCTGATGCTCTCTTGTTCACAGACCATCCTAACTCAGCGGCTGCCTTGTCCTGTCAATGTTATACACAACCAGTGAATTGAGATTATTTGTTTTACTGGGTGGCTTTATTTACTATCCAAAATAATGTAGTCATAAGATGCTGAAATGAGGTTGCTTGCTGCTTGGTTGATTCCTTTTATTTTTTTCCGTCTGGGCTTAATGATACACCAAGCATGAGTTCTGGTCTACTGGTTTCTAGAGTAGAGTTTGTTTAATTAAACTACTTGTCTCCCCAGGTCTTGCCAGAATATTGTTATATGTGGATCTTAAATCTCTCTGTGGTTTCACATGCTACACAGGTATTTAAAATGTGCACCTTGATGATATGGCTGGTTCAGTTAAATGGGAAGGAAACACGTCTTCTTTTACTCTTCTTCCATTGTTAACATTCAGATTATTTAATGATATTCTTTTGCCTTTCTGGCCTTATCTGCTTATCATTATAGTCAACATCATCTATTCCATTGTAAGAAATAATATCTATCACTTACTGAGCATTTGGATGCACCTAGCATGCACAGCACTACATACACGTACATGTAATATAAATTCCCTCCTTCTCACGATAGCTTTGTGAGAGAAGTGTTACTATCCCCGGTCCACAAAGCTGGAAACAGAGGCTAGAAGACTCTGAATAACTTGTCCAATAACCATATTCCTCTTCACAGTCTTCCTGTACAACCTGAACTCATTGCCCTCTTCTTTTCAGTGACCGTGTCTATCAAAATCCCCAGCCTAATGAATCCAAATATCCGCATTGTGTGTGCTGCATCCAGACATCTGAGCACATGGACATCCACCCAGCCTCTGCTGTAGGGAAAGTGGTACCTCATGAAAGTTTGGTTCCTAAGCGTAGCAGCATCTTCAGTATCTACTAGTCACTATCCAATACTCAGCTGTCTTCCTATATTTCTCTTGTCAAAAAAGTGGTAACTCTTGCCATAACCATTTCTTCACTACCCACGTATTACATAGCAAGAGTCTGCCTCCAGCTCTTTGTGGAATGGCTCCTATGGTGTAAATGACTTCCATGTTGCTATATTCCATGAACATTTAAAATCCTATTCTTACCTCTAAGCACCAGTGAACATAGGTGACCCCTCCCACCCTGATGAAATATTTGTTACTTTTGGCTTCCGGCGTTACCCCATCTCTGGCCTTTTTTCTGCCTCTTTAGCCACTTCTTTCCAGTTTCCTCTGATGGCGTCCTCTTTTTAAATCTTGCAATCCCTTAACATTCTGACCCTGGCATCACTGTGACCATTTGTCAGGTCATATCACCCATTCCTCTGATTTCCATGAGTATCTGTGTTCTAATTACTCTCAAATCTGCATAGCCGTGGTTTAGAATGCTACCCTGATCCATATACCTATTGCCTATGTAAACATCTCAATCTGGGAACTCCACAGATACCTTAAGTTGACATAGCCAAAGTTGAACTTGTGCCCCACACCACCAAAATCTGGACATCTCTTACTTCCTCATCCATTATTTTATATTTATCACTTAGTTCTTTTAACTTTACCTCCTCAAAAGCTCTCACACTCACCCTTCCTATAAGTTGTGTGTGTGTGTGTGTGTGTGTGTGTGTGTGTGTGTGTATGTGTGTAGGGGAGATAGTGAGGCACACTCCTGTATGTGCCCCAACCAGGATCCACTCAGCAACCACATCTGAAGTCAATGCTCAGGTACTGAGCTATTTTTAGTGCCTGAGGCCAACATACTTGGACCATCTGAGCTATCCTCAGCTCCAAGGGCCACGCTCAAACCAATTGAGCCACTTGTTGTGGGAGGAGAAAAGGGAAAGAAGGGGGTGAGGGAGAGGAAGAGAAGCAGATGGTCACTTCTCCTGTGCTCCTGTGTGCCCTGACTGGGGAATTAAACCCAGGACATCTATACACCAGGCTGACACTATCCACTGAGACACCGGCCAGGGCCTCAGTAAAAGTTCTTTAGAAGAACATCTTTTCTCACTTGGTTGACTGACACAATCTAATTGATTTCTATGCATTTGATCTTGACTCCCTGTAATGCACTCTATAAGGTGTAGTCATGGCCTGTACCTATTGGAATTAAATTGCATTGGAAATAACAGACAATCCAACAGTGACTTCAACAAGTTAGGGGTTTATTTTTATTATGTAATAAAACGATTGGATATAGGTTGTCCAGAACTATTTCAGCACGTTAGCAACATCATAAAGGGACCAGATTCTTTTTTTTTTTTTTTTTTGTACTTTTCTGAAGTTGGAAACGGGGAGGCAGTCAGACAGACTCCCACATATGTCCGACGGGATCCACCCGGCAAGCCCACCAGGGGGCGAAGCTCTGCCCATCTGGGGCATTGCTCTGTTGCAGCCAGAGCCATTCTAGCACCTGAGGCAGAGGCCATAGAGCCATCCTCACCCCCCGGGCCAACTTTTCTCCAATGGAGCCTCGGCTGCGGGAGGGGAAGAGAGAGACAGAGAGGAAGGAGAGGGGGAGGGGCGGAGAAGCAGATGGGCGCTTCTCCTGTGTGCCCTGGCTGGGAATCGAACCTGGGACTCCTGCACGCCGGGCCGACGCTCTACCACTGAGCCAACCGGCCAGGGCTTGGGACCAGATTCCTTTATCTAGCAATATCGATCAAAAAGTTCTATTGAACTTGAACATGGCCTACGTGTTTCCACACGATCCTGCCTCTGACTGCCTCTCCAGTCTGAACTTAAGCCGATCTTGCTCTTCCCACCTCAGCTACACTGACCTCCTTCCTAGTCCGCTAAGGCAGTGTGCTGCCTCTTGTCTCAGGGCGCCTCCGATGTGTCCTCTCTAACCCTCTCCATCTAAACTCTTTGCCTGATTTATGCTTCCTTCTGATCTCAACTTAATATCATTTCCCCAGAGAAGCCTTCACAGACCCTCCCATGCTAGGGCAAGCCCACTCCTCTGTGCTCCTCAGCTCCTGTTTAAATGTTACAGTATTTACAGCAGTGTGACTCAACATTTTATTTTCCTTTTTTTAAAACTTTTCCATTGATTTGAGAGACAGAGAGAGAGAGAGAAAGTGAGAGAGGGGGGCATCAACTCAGTATTCCACTTACTTGCTCTGTCTAATTGTGCATTCATTGATTGCCTCTAGTACTTGTCTTGACCAGGGATTGAACTCACAATGTTGGCATGCTGGGACAACGCTTCATTCACTGAGCTACCCAGCCAGGGCCCTCAACCATTTTTCTAATATGACTCTTCTAAGAAATTATTTCACACTTTCTTTTAAAATTGCTCCTCTCCCATGAAATTTTAGTGTCACAGAAATACTGTACTATCTATATTATCTGTGCTTTATATATAAATAGAGCAAGATTTCTTTTGCTGCCCCCCCAAAAACCAGTTTTGTACCCTTAGCCAATATGCCCCCATTGAGAATGCATGATTTATAATAATTGTTACTAAAAGTCAGTTGAAATGTTTTCTCTAAGTCTGTATAGAACTCCGTGAGGGCACAGATCAGCTCTTCAGACTGAACACTGCCTTAGTCTGTGCCATGCAAATAGTAGGTCATTGTTAAATACAGGGGTGGCAAAAGTAAGTTTATAGTTGTTCATAGGGAAAAACATATGATACAAGAATATGTAATAACACAAGAATAAACTATGTTTTGAGTACTCACTATTATAAACTTGCTTTTGCCCCACCTTGTATCAATAGACAAAGAATATTATAATACTTGAAATGGCTGTAGACATTGTATACTTTTTTAATTTTTCAATTACTTTGTGATCCTATGAAGAGGAAAGTCTGAACCCGTCTTCACCACAGACCCATTTAAGTAGGAGGCCCTCCCTAAATATTTGCTGAATGAATTAGTTATCTACTTTTAGGTTAGGAGAATCTGTCCTAATTCCTAAAATGAAAATATTTGGTACGTATCCTGGAAACGACTTATAATGACAACAAATGTTTTGCATTCGCAAAGTATTAAATACACATACTACCAGCAGCCAGGGAGACAGAAGGAGATTAAATTACTTCAAGGGACTTATTCCATTCAAAGGCACTGGTTCCCATCTGGCTGTTGCTCAAGTTTGGGAAGGTTTCTCAAGGCCGACAGCCACCTTCAAAGGGCTTGATTTCGAAATTTGTGGAAACTCTGCAACTTCACTGATGACTCATTTCATTTTAAATCCTTGGCTAAAACATAACCTAGTTCACTTCCTTAAAAATAATTTTTCACTGCTTATTACTATTAGGAGCAAGTCAAAAAGTTCATGGTAGGAACTAAATGTAAAGCCACTATTTCTGAAGAATTTCCTGTGATCAGTTCACCCACAATTCACTCTTTTATACCTACCCTGGATAGCATGTTCTTGAGGAAATTGGCTTTCTAGCAAATGTATCTTAGACATTCAGTAATATTTAAAGATCAAAATGCAACCACGTTCTCTAGCCTGAACTCACCGAGGCAAAGATAGTATTTCAGAAAGCTTTTTAAGCAATAGGTGATATATGAACATGTGTTTAGCTTAAAATTTAGAGTAACCGTAAAATCATCTTGCACAGAAAATGATGTTTATTATTCAAGGAATTGTTACATTAGTCATAGTTGTTGTTTTTTTAAGTCTATGTTGCTTGAATATATAGTACAAGAGACTGAATTTAAATTTTGTCATGTTGCCTATACCTTCATGAGAAAAATATAGTTGGATTCAGAGCAGCTTCTTTTATTTAGTAAGGCAATTTCAATTGTAACTAAAATATTAAATATCTGAAAAATAAAAAGCAAGGTTTTATTGGAGCAGTATAAGGTTTCCGTGGGCACAGCTGGCTTTGAGCATTAATCATTTGGCTTTGACATCAATGTCAGCTCTCCCTGTGGGCCCTGTGGTCACCCTGTAGTCTCCCTTTTACCCAGCCCATCACTAGATCCCACTGGTGGTCCTCTTCAGTGTTTTCTAAGCCGTCCATCTTCCCCGCCCCCACCGCCAGTTCTCCAGTCCGACCTACTGCCGGCTCCCTCAGCCAACCCCCCATTCACCCTCGCTCTCCTGCATTACCTTTCTGTGGCGTGGTGCCCTGGCTGCAGTAACCATACAGCACACTTTAGGGTGCTTTAGGCAGCAGCACTGTGCTTCTCATGCTCTGGGGGCTGGAGGCAGGGAGCCAGCATGACCGGGTTCTGATGGAGGTCAGAGTTTCAACCGATGGATGTTGGGGGGGACACACACATGCAGGCCATAACATGCAACCCCGTTAATCTTTGGAAAATGTCAGTTGGCTTAAGTCAGATCCCCGCTTAAAACCTTTGCAGTGTCCAACAAGGCCCTGTGTTACCTGGGCCGCCTTGCCTCTCTAACCTCACCCGTGCTGCTCGCCCTTGCTAATAAACCTGGTCCGGCCACGCTGATGTTCATGAACTTCGACTTCCCAGCCCTGTCACCTTCACACTGTTTTCTACCGTCACTTCCCACTCTTAACTAGTTAGTCCCTAATTACTTTACATATATCAGCAAAACTTCACTTTATCCAGGAAGCTTCTCTGCCAGACCGGGTTATAACCCCTTGGTTTATACTTTCAAAGACATCTTTGATTTTCCTTTCAAGTTGTAATCACTCGTGTTACTACTTCAGATTTTTATTTGTGAGGTTGTCAGTCATTACTTAAACTAGTTATGGAGACTCCCAGAGTGCACTACATTGTATCAGGCACTCCCTATCCCTCTGGCTCGCCTCTGGAGCCCCCTGCTGGATATATATATTTCTTAAATAAATGGAATGCTTCCTCTCCTCATTCTTTGCGTTCATCCCCAACCAGGTCATTTGGACTGTTGTAAAAGGACAGGGCTGGAGTCCTCACAGACTACCCAGGGCCCACCTCCACGTTGTATAATAAGTGGGAAAATGAGGCTAGAAGGCAAACTACCCAAAGTCACATAATGAGCTTACACAGAATTAGCACTAAAAATCAGGTCTTTGGTTTCTCCGCTCTCTGATATTTCAGGAAATCAAATCATTCCTTCTCCCGTTTTATTACTACTATTTTTTAGATTGTCATCTTTTCTCTATTTATAATTTAATGTTGCTATAGAAATATATTCTTATGAAGTATTTGTTATTAAGGGTTGTCATTCAGGTTGTATCTACCCAAGCAACATGAGTTAGAAATTTGAACACATCTTAGACTTCAGATACTGGTCGTCAGATATTTTAACTCTGCTTTTTAAACCTGTTGAACATTTTGGCCCCATCATCTAAACCCAAGGATGATTTTTAGCCTGCATTTATTAATACAAAAGCATTAATCATAATTATGCCAGTATTAATAAATATGGCTCAAGAAAGAAGTTACCAGAGCAGATTTCATTAAGCTAGCTTAATTTCTTCATCAATTTTCTAAGCAGTCCACTTAAAACCACTTCCGAACTTTTTAGTTTTTTTTTAATTATTGTCTATAAAATCAGTTCTGGATGTACAACAAAGGTTTCTGTCTCTACTTCTACTGATTATAACTCCTATTATTGTAAAATTTTTTTGGTGTCCAATTTCTCTCAAGTTCAATTTTCCTGTACCACATTCTGCAGATGTAACTGTTTCTCTCAGTATTTGGTTCATGGCTTTTTTTATTAAGTGAAAGGAGGGTCGATAGTGAGACAGACTCCCGTATGTGCCCCAACTGGGATCACCAGGCAACCTCCATCTGAGGCCGGTGCTTGAATCAACCGAGCTATCTTTAACGAGTTCATGGCTATTTTTAACATGTACAAGTTCAGATACTTCAGTGTTCACTATTTTTTATAAAATTGAATTTCCCCGTGTCAGTTTTTAGAGTGTTAAAGAGTTGCGAACAAGTGTTTTTATTGTTGTTTCTTTAGTCAGTTTCATGTACAAAAGATTTTGCCTTCTACCATTTTACCTCTTACGAGTCTTATTTTCTGGTGATTATTTCTACCAATTAAATGCGGTTGGAAGTGGACAAAACTCATCTGCTTTCACTTGTTTCTCCCTTAAACACTGGGGAAGTTTTTAGTGATTTCCTTTGCTTTTCCAGGGTTGCTCTGTTTTCCTGGTAGGGAATGGAGGTAGCTAAAGACAGTCATCTGTATTGAGTAGACTGTTACCTTATGACATTATAGATTTGGGGAGAAAACAATTTAACTCAGATACTTCTCCTCCCAACCCTCATTTTATAGGAAATGAGGAAAATCAAGGGCCAGAGAGGTTACCTGACTTGCCTAGCATCATAGGGAGAAACAGACTTTGGGTCTCCTGACATCCAGGACATGTAGAGGAGAAAGCATGTCCAAACTGAGCGTCAAACTTGAGGACGTTTTCCAGAGAGGAGAAGCTGGCGTTTTTGTTACTATGGCAACAAAGTATATTTCAGTTTTGTTTTTTTTAAGAGTTTACCCCCTACCTGTGCTCCTAGGGAAAACAAAGCCATTGAGCGGATGATCTTTATGGTGATTCAAAAACACTTTTGATAGATCCTGTCACAGGCTTTATAAGTTCCTGAATGATTGCATGGAATTAAGTTATTGGGCAGAGAACTAGCTAATGGAAACACATTGATGAAATCGTTTTTGAGGGACATTAAATGGAACTTAAAATAAAGCTGAAATGGCTTTATGGATTTTTCACTCAAACTGTTTATGAACATTATTGCTAGCAAATTATATTGTGTCAAAAGAAAGGATCACTAGGTATGACTTTAATAGAAACCTTTTGGAAATATTAAAATTGAGAATAATTTATTTCCCCTGAATGGACAAGGATTAGATGGGGGCATTCGTCCTGATGGATGGCCATTCACTCGGCAACTTCTGGGAAAGTGAAAAATGGTGCGAAAATCATAAACCAGATAGCACATGGGAAGAAATGGTCTTTTTGAAAAGTATTAATAACCCATCTCATTGTACATGAGAATTGTTTTTACAAGAGAAGTGGTGGGGGTTTAACAAGTATTATTACCTGGGGCCTAAACATTGGTATTTGTCTATAGCTCACAAGAAAAGATGAGCAAGTAGAGAGTGACTTGATCTGCTGAAAAAGACAGTGTTGTCTAGTGGCCAAGGGCATTTGTTCCAGAGCTGAAATGTTAGAATTCAAGTCCCAGCTCCCCCTCTTTGCTGTGTGACCATAGGAAAATGTCCTGACTGCTCTGAGACTCAGATTCCATATCTACAGTAACGTATATTAATAGTCCCTATCTCATGGGGTTATTCTAGTGATCACATGAGAACAGTTTCAGCAGTTTTTATTGATAATAAGTTCTTGCTTTAAAAACATTATTTTTTTTTTAAGAACCACAGAGGACCTGGAAAGAGAAGGGATGGTTCCAATAATATTATTTTATAAACTTTCATCTGCCAATTGCTTTGTGCCTGAGATCTTACCTGGTGATCAGCAGATAAAGAAACAGGCTCAGCCAGAAGTCTGGAGGGAAAAAGAAAGTGCCTCAGGCTTTTGAGGTTCATGTTACCTAAGACAGTGGCATCCCTCATTTTTGGATAATTGGTCAGAATAAATGTAATGCATGTTCTACAACGCGCATAGATTTGGCATAGTCAAAAGTTGCAAAATAACTATTCTTAGGCTTCAAAGACCTGATGAAATGATAGGAGCAGGCAGGAGAAAGAGGTGTGACATTAAACTTGACGGCATTCTAGTAACACTTCAAATGACAAAGGTTGTCCATTGGCAGTACTGATTGCCACATGGGTAAATCAGACATACATGGCTGATTTGAAAAAAGATAATGCTCTCTTACAGTGATGTTTACATAGAATTCTTGGTAGAGGAAGGGGAGATTTGAGTTGGGGCCATAGAGTATGGACTATGTAAATACACAGAAGTAACTGTCCTTGCCTTAGGACAGTGGTCGTCAAATTGCCGCTCGCGAGCCACATGCGGCTCTTTGGCTCCTTGAGTGTGGCTTTTCCACAAAATACCATGTGCGGGCACTACCTCGATAAGGAATGTACCTACTTATAGTTTAAGTTTAAAAAATTTGGCTCTCAAAAGAAATTTTAATCGTTGTACTGTTGATATTTGGCTCTGTTAACTAATGAGTTTGCCAACCACTGCCTTAGGGAGATATACAGTGTGTCCGTAAAGTCATGGTGCACTTTTGACCAGTCACAGGAAAGCAACAAAAGACGATAGAAATGTGAAATCTGCACCAAATTAAAGGAAAACCCTCCCAGTTTCTGTAGGATGATGTGGCAGCATGTGCGCATGCGCAGATGATGATGTAACACCATGTATACAGCAGAACAGCCCTCGGCCATGCCAGTCGAGATGTGGACGGTACAGAGGAAAGTTCAATGTGTTCTGTGGCTCGCTAAATTCGAATCTGTGACCAACGTGCAACATGAATATGGGCATGTTTATAATGAAGCGCCTCCACATAGGAATAACATTACTCGGTGGGATAAGCAGTTGAAGGAAACCAGCAGTTTGGTGGAGAAACCCCGTTCTGGTAGGCCATCAGTCAGTGACGAGTCTGTAGATATACGGGATAGCTACCTAAGGAGCCCTAAAAAATCTGTGTGTGAGCCCACATCGAACTGCACTGAATAGATATAAAACTGGGAGAGTTTTCCTTTTATTTGGTACAGATTTCATATTTCCGTTGTCTTTTGTTGCTTTCCTGTGACCGGTCAAAAGTGCACATGACTTTATGGACACACTGTAGAAGTTCCTTTTAATTATATATTTTTGAAGTAGGGTTCTAATGGCTAAGAATGAAGCATCTCTAAGAATGTTCAAGGGAAGTCCCTGTGACTGTAGTATTGACAGATGGAGCTGTTCACGAGCAGATTGGAGTTGGTAGTGGATGTAGCTGAGGGCATGCTGTTGAGCGTCAGACAGCCTAGAGCCACATTTCAATGTGTCTGTCACTCACTGTCCTGTGCCTTCTGCAGGCCTGTGTCATCTACTAGGGATCCTCCACATTGCCTTCGGCCTAGGTGTGGTTCAAAGGATCACAACAATGTAGGCTCTGGGGAATATATACTCTGCAAACCCAAATTAAATCCACATGTAACAAAAGCTACATTATAATCTATAATCCACTCATTCTTACTCAGTAATTGTATTGGGGTTCTCTGGAGAAACAGAACCAGGAAGATCTATCTGTATACAGGAAGAGGTTTGTTATGAAAGATTAGCTTGCATGGTTATCAAGACTGAGAAGTCCCACAATGTCCCGTCTGCATGATGGAGATCTGGAAAGACTGGTGATGTAGTGAAGTCTCAGTCCAAATACCTGAGAACCAGGGGACCTGTGATGCAAACCCCGGTCCAGGTGTGCTGCCTGAGAGCCCGGAGCAGGGAGAGCAGAAGACTGGTGTCCCAGTTCAAGCAGTCAGGCTGGAAGGGCTGAATTCTCCCTCCCTCCATGTTTTTGTTCCATTCAGTTCTGCAACAGATAGGATGGTGCCACTCACATCGGCAGGGCCAACTGCTTTCCTGGGTCCACCAATTCCAACGCTCCTCTCATCTGGAAACCAGAAAGAATGGTTAGCCAAACATCTGGGCACCCTGTGATCCAGCCAAGTAGACACAGAAGATTAAGCATCACGGTTACAAAGAATGCAATAAAATTTAAATCGCAAGAGCAAAATGAACAATATGTACATAATAAAATAATGAACATTCTTAGGAATGTTACATCAAAAAAAAAGGGTGTATTTTAATGGGACTATGGGTACATCCTGATATATTTGAAATGATGTGGTTTGGGGTCTTGAAAAGTACAGGTGTCAATAGGCAGAGAAAGATGTCACATGTCCTCATACTAAATGTTTCTATGCCTACGGCAGCTGTCAATTTTACGGGTTTATTGCAGAGAATACATGTGTTGCTATATATGAAATATATATTATGTCTAGCATGTAGTAGTCACATAAAATGCTCACTTACAGTAACAGTTATTGTTCGCCAAGATACTCCTTTAATGACTATATATGATGTTAAGTCAAGGTATTACTTTCTGATTTTACTTGCAGTCGTCTTTTATTTATGTCAAAAAGGTTTAATATTCCTACAGTTGCGACAAAAGTAAAAAAACCAATTCTTTCTCCTAGATACATCAGTATGGCAGGATAAATCTAGATGTGGAATAACGGTGGGTGCTGGAGGACTTTTAGTCATTGCAACAGTGCAAGATGATGCTAGAAATTCACACACAGACGCGAGATATTGTTCTGCCCTTTCTTACAGCATCAGAGAACTATACACCCAATGTATAATAACTATTGGGTGTTATACACCCAATGTATAACACCTTTACTTCAAAGTACAAGATATTGCCTAGCTAAGTTTAATTAAAAAACTAATATCCAGTGCAATGGTCTGTGATAAACTGAGGCTTAAATGATTGGAAAATACTTTGGGAGCAGACAGATCAGATCATCACAATCTTTATGGCCAGAAAGGTTCAGCTGGCGTTGACAAGTTGCAAAGATAAAAGCTTACAGCAAAGTCAACAGCTAGATGCCTAGGCTGGGTTGGGGATCTGTGTTAACATTCAATGTGTAAAAGTGCTGAATTTCAAATGATCTTTCTTTGTGTTGTGTTTGACTTTCCAAGATTATAGCATAGAACTTTATTTACTGAAAAACATCTGCTTTGTTGTCATTAGGAAAATACCTTACTGTGTTTTCTAGCACCTACCGTTTGTAGCACCGCTTAGATGTTGTGTGTTGCGTGAGCTGTGTGCCCTGACCACCATACAGGGCTTCAGCTGCTGTTTTTCCAAACATTTCCAGTTGGGTGACTATTAATAGTTCATGAGAGACCAAGCTCAGACCGTGCCATTTCTAGGCATCTTTTTTTTTTTTTTAAAACCAGCATGGAATTTGCCTCCTGGCCTCTCTCTGATCTTGGCAGAAACACTTTCAAAAGAAGTCCCGTGTTATTTCAAAGGCTGTTTGCATGAGTTGATTCAATGCTCTCCTATTATGGGGCCCTAAAGCCAGTGGCAGAATTGTGTGTTTTGAGCTGTGTGAAGGATTTGCTGCATTTAGCTGATTGTGCCCCCAAGTGATGCATCCCACAGTCTCCAACCTCCGCTGTTTTTCTTTTCTTTTGTTCACAGGAGCAGAAGGCACAGTGTTCCCTAAATCCATAGAGACACCTAACGTCAGGGCAGACCCCTTCAAGGAATTAAGGTAAGCTTCTGACTTTGCCTTCATCAGTGGCTGTTCCCTTTCTCTGTGAGGCCAGTCGATGACCCATTTTGAATCCATACAATGTAACTGTGTCACAACCGTGAATATGTACACTGGAGGGGCTGGGAAGGACAGGGAGCTATGCTCTTCAAATGGAGTGTTTGGAGTAAGAGGTTGCTTGCCTTGTAATTGTGAGATTTACAATTTATGTTGTTGCGGTATCTGTTTCTGGCTGTTATTTTGTGGTACCAAAAATGTAACCAGTTAAAGAACTAGTCAGTCATTGGTGCTGATCAGCCCAAAGGTAAGTGTTGTCTAAAAGAAGCTGAACTCTAACTGTAATGCAGATTTATTTATTTTTTTCCTATGGAACAAGCTCCCTGTTACCTGGAGGACTTGAGAAATTTAAGAGTAATGGATTTAGGCTAACTTGGCTTTACACAGGAAAGTAAACTTTCTGTAGGTAAAACAAACCCCATTCACACCAAACAAAGACAACTCTCCAAGCATCAGCCCACTTTAGAGCCCCGTACCCTGAAGGACACAGAACAGAGCATCTGCCCCCATAGTGCTGTAAGAGACGCTTTAGGACCTCTGTATCAAATGACGGGAAACCCTGGAACTTACCTCGGATGAAACCTCCAGTCCCAGGTAAGTTTTCTGAGTCAGCACAACAAAATATGGACTTCGGGTAGTTGCTGCACTTTCACCACCTATTCTAAAATTAGAGGCATATGCCACAGGAACTAGAAATAAACTTTTCTGATGGGAAGCATGACAAGATGTTACTAGGTGGTTTTAAAACTGGTCTTTTGTTTGCATCTGTTCACACTGGGGCATGCTTA
Source organism: Saccopteryx leptura (assembly GCF_036850995.1). Classification (NCBI taxonomy): domain Eukaryota; kingdom Metazoa; phylum Chordata; class Mammalia; order Chiroptera; family Emballonuridae; genus Saccopteryx; species Saccopteryx leptura. The sequence goes on from NC_089508.1 coordinate 176,975,252, forward strand.
ATAACCTGAACTGAGTCAGAAGCCCAGAAATGTTCATTTAGCCCCTGCATCCTTCTGGAAGGTTTTCTTAATGGCATGTTATGGGGAGACTCTCTGCCCAGTGGAAGGATAATGAAATGTGGTTGAACGGTTAGTCTAGATCAGTGCGCCTGTAGAGTACTTCATATCAGTCAGTGCAGTGGTGCCACATGGTACTCTGGGCTAGTGATTGAAATTGACCTTGGCTGCTGAGTAAATAGGTAATGAACTTGGTGACTGAGTCTTGTGGGCTCTGGCCTTGCAGTTGGGTCAGTTCTACTGACCCAGCATGGTTGTGCTGGTGTGTCTTCTGGACTTAGGGAAGTAGTGTCATCTAAGGGAGGTCCCTAGACTCGGACTGGCAGGTAGCGCTGAGGGAACTGTCCAGGTGAAGAGGAAACGGTTATTCCTCGGGCGCAGCAGGAGGGGGGGAGGACGGCAGCGAGTGAGTCAGGGACCTACTGCAAACCCACCAGGTGACCTTGAGCTAACCCAAGAGCCTTGCTGTCTGTAAACAGCCAGGTCACTCCTAGCTCCAAACAGCTGGTCCCTGTATATTGTTTTACTTTTTTATTTTAAAAATAAATTTAGATTTAAGGAAGAATCCATACAGATTATTCCCATGCGTCTTGCAACTGGTATTCTCCGATGTTAACATCTTACACGTCTATGATACATTGATCAAGCGAAGAAGTTCGCATTGAAACCCTTTAAGATCTTACTTTACGGAAGAGTTGTTTAAAAGGATGCAATCACCTGAATGTCTTATAGAGGAAAAAATATATACAAAAAGGAAATGAACAGAAAAGTCATTTGTTGAGATGTAGATTAACGGCTCCTTAAAGCCCCCAATGCAGTCAAGTTGGAATGTTTCTAATACGTGTTTTTACAACTCTTCTGTACCCAGATTTTCTTTGTCTTAAATTATCAATGGGAAACAAATTGAGTTAGAAGACCACAGCTTATTTATACATACACCGCCTTCTAAAATAAACAAGCAAAATTTAAATATCCAACACATCCCACACTAACCCCCATCAATCAAACCTGAGAAAATAGCATCTATTTCAGAGACTTTCTCTGTTGGAATAGCTTTTGTTTCCTCAAACCCTTATCTTGGCTGCTGGGTGAGGGGGGGTGGTTCTTTTTTTGTTGCTGTTTGCTTGTTTGTTAATGAGAAGCAGCTTTTAGGCCTCCGGCATTTCTGCCTAAAAGATCTCAACTCTCAGAGAACTTGAGGGTAGCTTCCTTTGAGCTAGAGTTCTGGTTTCCTGCTTTTCTTTTCAGAGTTACTATAGTTACCATATCTGCCGTGTCTGCTTAAGGTGTTTGTAAATAATCCAGGGTTGCTGCTCTTCAGACAAATAATGACTGTTGGAGGGTCTGTGCCCAATGCTCGCCTGGGATGGAGTTTGCTGACCATTCTGCAGAGCTATTCTGAAGTAACGACATGTCATTCTAGAGCAGGGGCAGTCAACCTTTTTATACCTACCGCCCACTTTTGTATCTCTGTTAGTAGTAAAATTTTCTTTTTTTTTTATTTTTTTATTTTTTTTTATTTTTTATTTTTTTTCATTTTTCTGAAGCTGGAAACAGGGAGAGACAGTCAGACAGACTCCCGCATGCGCCCGACCAGGATCCACCCGGCACGCCCACCATGGGGCGGCGCTCTGCCCACCAGGGGGCGATGCTCTGCCCATCCTGGGCGTCGCCATATTGCGACCAGGGCCACTCTAGCGCCTGGGGCAGAGGCCGAGGAGCCATCCCCAGCGCCCGGGCCATCTTTGCTCCAATGGAGCCTTGGCTGCGGGAGGGGAAGAGAGAGACAGAGAGGAAAGCGCGGCGGAGCGGTGGAGAAGCAAATGGGCGCTTCTCCTGTGTGCCCTGGCCGGGAATCGAACCCAGGTCCTCCGCACGCTAGGCCGACGCTCTACCGCTGAGCCAACCGGCCAGGGCACTGTTAGTAGTAAAATTTTCTAACCGCCCACTGGTTCCACAGTAATGGTGATTTATAAAGTAGGGAAGTAACTTTACTTTATAAAATTTATAAAGCAGAGTTACAGCAAGTTAAAGCATATACTAATAATTACTTCCCAAGTACTTTATGTCGGATTTTCGCTGTTTGGCAGAATAAGTCTTTATAAAACAATTTACTCTAGTTAAATCTATCTTTTTATTTATACTTTGGTTGCTCCGCTACCGCCCACCATGAAAGCTAGAATGCCCCCTAGTGGGTGGTAGGGACCAGGTTGACTACCACTGCTCTAGAGTCAGGACTATACTTAAACATATACCAGGCGCTATATCTATCCTTTGGGGGTGGGGTGGGGTGGGGAAGAAAACCTCACTTTGAATAGAAACTGGATTTGAATAAATTCATGACTTTGAAGTGTGAATATTTTAAATGTTCTCTTGTTCACTATTTTTCTTCCTGGAGTCTATATAAAGACATATGGAAAACTCCCTAATCTCAGGCTATGCGTGATCTGAGACAGGAAATAGGCCATGTGGTTCTGCATATGTATGCTCTGTAAGAACAGAGGCAGCTTTTGAATGCCTATTTTGTTCTAAGGACTCTTTTCAACCGTGAAGTTTCCTTGTAAAATTCTGCTCCTACAGGAACAGGAAAAAGATTGTGAAACCCTAATTTTCCAGCTATATGTTAGGGCTTAAAAGTACTGAAAGAGAAAAGGTAATATGGACCACTCTGCATATCCAGCCGAAGGTGTTCCTCTGAATATAACTAAGAGCTGGGAAGGGACCACAGCAGGGCAAGAAGCCAAAAGGTCTTTGTAAAAGAGTTCTTCATCATCTGCTGGGCTGACACACTCTTACGTGACATACAATTACACAGGAGTGGTGACTCGATTTTCCATTTAGTGTCAAGGAAGCCATTGTTTGCCAAGTATTTTGCGATGTGTAGTAGGAGTCGGGGCATGTGCCCCAACTTGGGATGCAGAGCTGCATGAGTACTCAAATAGTTAAGGAGAATAAGACAGAAGTGAACCTCAAAATGTAAGGTAATGAGGTAAGGGCTGGGACAGATGGATGGACCAAGTCAGAGGAAACACAGAGAATGACAAAATCTACCTGAGAGATTTGAGTAAGGCCGCCCACCGGAAGTGACATTTTAGTCATGAGAAGAAAGAAAAGATAAAACCCAAGAAGTAGGCTTCAGAATTCATAAAACATGGCTCTCTGGAGCCATGTCATAGAGGGGCTAATGACCCAAAATACTTCTGTGGCTGCTAGAAATGTTGCTGTGTTGGTTACAAACATGAAGGTTTGTAATTTCCTTATGACAATTGTGTTCTTTAATAAATTGTGTGAAGGCAATTTCAGATATGGCCACAAAGGACTGTAAAGATTGTTACAGGTTTCAGAAATGAATACAGAACATAATTCAAGGCTGAAAGATTCATTGATAATAAGCCCATGATACAGCCCTGAATAAATGAGGCATTTCTTTGTTACTGTTTATTATTCTCCATGTTGTTACCAAGAGTTTAATGATAAAGCTGAAGAATTCCAAGATGTATCCTTTACTCTCAAGTGTGCACTTGAATATTCTGTAAGATTTTTTTTGAAAGGATAGAAACTAAATCTGAACTCCTTAGGGACCGTCTGAGATTTTGAAGTCTGTGTATATCATAGGGAAATAAAGATTAGACAGGACTCCCACATGCTGACAAAAAAAGAATTTCTGTCATTAATTTTACTTTAAAATGTCTGTAGCCAACTAAATATATGTTGACGCTCTATGATTCATAAGTGTAAGTGACCAGGACAGTCTGTCAGACCTTCAGGGTTCAGTTAACTAGAGACTTGCTGATACAGCTCCCCTTGCTTGTCCTCCCTGAAAGTCACATCCCAAAAAATACTGGATCAACTGTCGGATCAAAAATAAAAATGACACACACGCACATATACACACATATACATATATGTAAGGAGAGAGAAAGACATAGAAACAGAGAGAGAGAGAGAGAGACAGAAATGGGGGAGAGAAGCCTGACCTGTGTTGGCGCAGTGGATAAAACATCGACCTGGAAATGCTGAGGTCGCCAGTTCGAAACCCTGGGCTTGCCTGGTCAAGGCACATATGGGAGTTGATGCTTCCAGCTCCTCCCCCCTTCTCTCTCTCTGTCTCTCTCTCTCCTCTCTCTCTCTCTCCTCTCTAAAAATGAATAAATAAAATTAAAAAAAAATTAAAAAAAAAAAGAAATAGGGGAGAGAAGCTATGTGAGTACAAGGTAAATGGGACAGCACAATTGTGGAAGAAACCTTTACATTTTCTCCCTTCTACCCATTTTGCAGACATGTTCTGTAATTTCCTGTATCTTCTCTTTCCTCTCTTCCATCTCCTCAATATACTCAGACTGTTTTAGTTTTGTTTTGCTCGTGTAAGATTCAAAGTTCTTAGATCATATGGTGTGAATATTGAAGTTATTTAAAGGAGAAATGAAAAGAGACAGTGGGCCAAGTAATAGCATAGTTACTTAAGGGAATCATCAAATAGAAGAATTGTGAACTGATGTCCCTGTTGGTAAAGACACTGTGCTTCGAGGGTGTACTGCGATGGGTATGAATTTTACCCCCCCCCCCCCCAGCGCCTATCTGCTTTATGAAGTTGGACAAGTCTGTGGAGCTCTCCTAGCCTCGGTGTCTAGAACAGGGAAGAAGCCCAGTGAATAGTAATTCAATAGATGTTAGCTGTCGGGAGGAGAGGCAGGCAGCTGGTCACCGGACTCAAAAACTCAGATAGACGTTTCCAGACTTGTTTCATTTCTTCAACCCATAAAAAGTTCCCATCAAGTAATGGAAATCAACAATTGTTTTTCAATTAAGGACAAAAACAAAACAAGTATTGTGAATTTTTACCTACTATTAACAGCAATGTGTATAAAAGAAAATATATTTCAACTAACGGAGTAGAGAAGACATAACCTTAAAATAAGCACAGCCCCATAAACTGAATACTATATTAACATGTCATTATCTTGCCTCCATTTTGCCAAAGATGCTAGTGACTGCAACACTTCTCACATAGTATGGTGCCTGCCCGCCTCCGATGGGGATCTGAAAGCCACAGGCCAGCGCTCAAAGAGGTCCACTTGATTTTAAGCTTCTCCTATTTGAAAGCTCATCTTTCAAGACCAGTTGATTCATTTTTATGTTCCTTTTCTTCCTGTCTCTCTCCCTTCCTCCTGTATTCCAAAATGCTATCATTCTTCCCTTTCTTTCCTATTAGTATCGGTCCTATAGTTTGAATTTATCTACATAGTTTCTTTTTCTTCCTTATCTCCAACCTTTCCCTGAAGCGTCCTTTTCACTCTGGTTCTTAGCAGTAGATAGATCAAGACACTAAAGGGGTGAAGGAATATTTACCCTTCAAATACTTGAGGAATTTCCATTTTTCCCTTTATTTATAAAAAGCTTGTATTTTTTTTTTTACAACTGCAATAGAGATTATATTTTAAAGATATTAAACGTAGGTGTTCTGTAATCATCTCCTCTCTGCATTATACTTCTGCCATTAGAGGTCCAGGAAGGAGAGATAGCAGATAACAGGATGGAGAGAGAGGAGGCTAGGGCGTGGGGGAAGTCCCATTCACACAGGAAAAGGGAATTGAAAACCCAACTCTTGTGCTCTCTAGTGAATTGTGGGAAGAAGACAGAAAATGTAGGAAAAGCAGGTTGTGAAACATGTGTCCTCATGACCTTTCTTCGAATCACAGAGGGAAGAAACAAATCAGACAGGTTATAAGGGAAGTCAGAAGCAAAGGGTCATCATGCATTTTCACTGGGACTCTACGAAGCCAACTTGTAGGGTGGTCTCTCACCCCCTAGACTTGTGGTCGGCAAACCGCGGCTCGCGAGCCACATGCGGCTCTTTGGCCCCTGGAATGTGGCTCTTCCACAAAAGACCAGGTGCGGGCGCTACCTCGATAAGGAATGTACCTACATATAGTTTAAGTTTAAAAAATATGGCTCTCAAAAGAAATTTCAATCGTTTCACTGTTGATATTTGGCTCTGTTGACTAATGAGTTTGCCGACCACTGCCCTAGACTGTCATGTGGCTGGAAAGAACAGAGGACCTGGGTCAGCACTCTCGAATCTCTTGAACTCCTGGGGAAGGAGGAAAAGTAGAGAAGTGGGGAAGGAGGGTTGGTAGAAGCATCTATGTGGTGCTGTGCAGACAGGCGGGCGGGGCTCCTGGCCAGTTCCATGCGTGGGATGCAGGGCTAAAGAGCAGATGGTCTGGTTTGGGGATGGAGTCATACATGCCCAGACCTCAGTGTTCACCAACACCTGCAGACCTGACCCAGTGGGTGCTGAGTGAGCCCAGCGAGAACTACCAGCACTCACTCACTGAGGACTCGAGTGTGGATTGCTAGCCTGACGCTAAGCAGAACAACATCTGTGGAATCTAAACTTCCTTGGTTCCTGTCACCATAGAGTCACAGAAGTCCCCTCCCCCCATGTCCATAATGATATCCTAAAGAGGGAGAGGAAAATGGAGACAATGTATCCTGAGGAGAAAGTTGAAACTTTTCAATTTACAGAGAACATACCAGAGGAGAATAAATTTAATTTCCCCTAACAATCCATAAGGGTGAGTTTGAGGAGGAAAATGAAGTCGGGTAAGAGCAATAAAGAAATGCCAGTTGCCTTTATGGGTGAGCATGGTCTGTAAATTGACCAGCCGGCAAGACAGAGTATCATGCCCATCCGAAAGTATCTTGTGACCTTGCCAAGCGTGAAAGGCTGTGAGCCTTCTCTCTGTGTCTCGTAAGGACCACTGAGAAGGATCAAGAGGAAAAGGCTCATTCAGATCCATCATCAGGCATCTGCTCTTAGTGATGTTCATTTCTCTCCAATTCTTGAGCCAGCATTGGTTGGAACTGTGTTCCAGACCAGATGCTCTGAACATAGTCTAGAGTTTTAGTCTCTTAAACCAGCAAGATCCTGGGGCCAATGCCGTAATAATCAATACAGTCCACAAGCCTCCCTCAAAATCATTAATACATGACCTATGAAAGCTATACCCATCAGCCATGTGCCATAAGGCACCTAAACTGTCCCTCAATGGCCAACCTGTTTTCATTCGAATTTGAGAGAGGCAATGTGACACATTATTTTTGTGATCTAAGATGAGTGGCTTTTACTTAAAAATTAAAATGAATATCCTTTAGATTAAATTTTTAACATAGGGGTTTAAAGTGTAAAAGAAAAAAAAAGTCAATCAAAAGATAAAACAGTGCCGAGGGGTGGTAATAACATTGCATTTTTACTCATGTTCTCAGGGCAGATGTGACATCAGAAATAGGCCTGCCTGACCAGGCAGTGGCGCAGTGGATAGAGCGTCGGATTGGGACGTGGAGGACCCAGGTTCGAGACCCCAAGGTCGCCAGCTTGAGCGCGAGCTCATCTGGTTTGAGCAAAGCTCACCAGCTTGGACCCAAGGTCGCTGGCTTGAGCAAGGGATTACTCAGTCTGCTGTAGCCCCACGGTCAAGGCACATATGAGAAAGCAACCAATGAACAACTAAGGTGTCGCAACGAAAAACTGATCATTGATGCTTCTCATCTCTCTCCATTCCTGTCTGTCTGTCCCTATCTATCCCTCTCTCTGAATCTCCCTCTCTGTCTCTGAAAAAAAAGAAAGAAAGAAAGAAAGAAAGAAGGGAGGGAGGGAGGGAGGAAGGGGAAGGGAAGGGAAGGGAAGGGAAGGGAAGGGAAGGGAAGGGAAGGGAAGGGAAGGGAAGGGAAGGGAAGGAAGGGAAGGAAGGAAGGAAGGAAGGAAGGAAGGAAAGGTCTCCCTCCCCTCCATTTACAGCAGAGTGGGCAAGTGTCTCTATTTGTTGAAATTCCTGAGTTGGGGCTACCTCTGTCTCAAAACAGAGCGTTCTACCTTTATTATTGTTTGCATCTTTATTAAAATGTCAGCGGCATCCATTTATTATGTAAAATGTGTGAGGTAGACTGTTGTATTATTCTTGAAAAAATATACAATGGCTTTTAAATCCCCCCCCCTTATTTTTCCAAACCCCCTCAGTGGGATGGCCCTGCTGGGTTTTAGAGACAGAAAATCTTCCTTAATTACACCCTTTATGATCCTGGCTCCAAGCCAGCCTTGTTTTATTCCAATTATAACCTTTTCAAAACAGAGAGGAATGGGAGTTTAGAGGAATGAGCTGACAGCCGCTTTTACCTGAAATACGTTGAGAACTTGGAAGTGATCCTTTTTTAAAAATCAGCCAGTGGATATTGTTGTTTGTTTGTTTTTTTCCCTTGATCCAGAATTTTCCATGGTTTGTTAGAATATAATATAAATGAGAGTGAGACTGTCAGCTCTCAGAACTAGATGACCTTGCCTGATTTCCTGCCAGAGCCGGGCTAACTAGCATCACTCCTTTGTTTGCTCTTCTTCAGTGGCCCCCACTGACTTGAAGATAAAATTTCAAAACGGAAGCACTCCCCTGAAATTTACAAGCCCTGATCTGGTTCTGGGCTAGGCTCCGCCTCTCATTTCCTAGTCATTACTCTTCCCACTCCTTCCAGCCTTTTCTTCTTCTTTTCTTTTATTTCTTATTTTTGATTCTCCCTGTGCTCTTCTCTCTGTTGTCCACTCCTTCCATTAACCTTTTCATTCCAACTCTCCGCTTTCTGTTTCCAGATGTTCTGTGTTGTGTGGCGGTTCCCTCCTATGGCACCTTGTGTTAATTTCATAGATGTGCTATCCTTTCTTTACTTCTTGATACTTTCAAGCTTCTTCTGTTCTCTACCTTTTCTGTTTTTATTTTTTATTCAGATCTCTGGCTTTTTGACTGGGACTTTTTCAGATGGTTGGTGATCCATGGATGTCTATTCATTTTTAAGAGCTGAGCACTGATGGAAAGTTCTGTTCACATGAATGGGGTTTGTTGGCGGGGGTGAGCTTTCCGGTAAGGATATCAGGCTAGGATTTTGGGGTGGCTGGCCCCAGATGTCTTAGTCTGTAGGTCTGTTCTCGGGCTGGTCAGTTTCCCCGGAGAGGAGTCCTCATCCCTTGTTTGGGATGAGCTCTGTAGCCAATATGTTCAGGTGGGGCCTGGAGCTCTCACTCTTCAGTATGTAGGTTTTCGCTTAATTCCCTGTGTTCAGTATCTCACTGCTGTCCTCAGCTATTCTATCGCAGAGCCTAGAGTTCAGGTCTTCCATAGTGCATTTTAGTCCTTTTGGGTGGCTTGTAAACAACAGAAACTTATATCTCCCAGTTCTGAAGGCTGGGGACTCCAAGGCACTGGCAAATTCAGTGTCTGGTGAGAGCACACTTCCTGGTTCATAGACTGCCATCTTCTCATTGTGTCCTGATGTGGTAGAAGAGGCACAGGAGTTCTTTGGGGTCTCTTTCATAAAGTCACTAATCCCATTCGTAGGTCACCTCCTAAATACCAGCACATTGGTGATTAGGACATCAAGACATGCATTGGAATGGGGCACAACATTTAGTTCATGACTATGAGGATAGTCTGATCACCTGAGTATTTACATTGGAGAAACCATCTAGGGGTCTGACAGTCTCTTGTAGAAACCTCAGCCAGTCTTCCTGATTGCAGCTCCACAAGATACCTCCAACCACATGGATGCCTAGTGGTCCCCATTCCTGCACCTGGCCAGAATTCTGCAGTTTGCGTTAGCTCTGGCTTGATCTTCACCAAACCCAGAGGCTCTTAGCATTCAGTTTTCTGTCATATGCTAATAGTTACTTTTTTGTTGTTTTCTTCTTAATTTCTAAAGCTTTGTCAGCATCTTTCTTCTATTCTTTTTTTTTTAATTCAGTGAAAGGAGGGGAGGTAGAAACATACTCCCACATGCACCCCAACTGGGATTTACCTGGAAAGCTCACTAGGGGGCAATGCTCTGCCCATCTGGAGCATTGCTCAGTTGCTCAACAACTGAGGTCATCTTAGCACCTGAGGCAGAGGCCATGGAGCCATCCTCAGCACCCGGGGCCAACTAGTTCCAAAGGAGTCACGGCTACAGGAAGGGCAGACAGAGAGAGAAGCAAGAGGGGAAGGAGTGGAGAAGTAGATGGTCGCTTTTCCTGTGTGCCCTACCATGGAATCGGATTTGAGATATCCACATGCTGGGCCAACACATTACCACTAAGCCAACCAGACAGGGCCTCTTTCTTCTATTCTTGCTGCTTCTCTTTTTCTTTATCCTTGTGGGTTTGTGTCCTTTTTATGGTTCATTTACAGTCATTGCATTAGAGCGTCAGGAAGCAGCCAGAGTGGACGTATGTGTGCAGTTCTCTATTTAATCAGAAGTCCTCTCTCCTCAATTTGTAGGCTTCAATCATTCTGTCTTTCCTTGGTTTCCTCTAGAATGCCTTAGGACCTTATCTGGAGCCTTGCTGTTCCCTTTTCTTGAAACATTCTTCCCTTCTCTCGTTCTGGATAATCCTATTTATTGTTTACCTCTCAGCTTGAACTTGACTTCCTAAGAAAAACTCCTTCTTAGCATATCCTTAGGCTCATTACGGTCTGCCTGCTATAGACATGCATAACCCCTACACTTCACTTTTGAATTTACTGGCCAGATGTCTTCTACATTTGCCATTGCCCCAAAAGGGGTTTAGGTTAGATGGATCACTTCCCCAAAAGTGTGGGGAAGGCCCTGGCCAGGTAGCTCAGTTGGTTAGAGCGTTATCCTGACATGCCGAGGTTATGGGTTCCATCCCCAGTCAGGGCACATACATAAAACAAATCAGTGCTTCTCTCTCTATCCCTTTCTCTCTCTCTAAAAATCAATAAATTAAAAATAATATATTTTGAGAGGGGCAGTGCAGACAAGTAACTGCCTTCCTCACATCTGTAAGGAAGACCTATCAAAGTCTCCTGGAGTCCCTGATTTTGCCTGAGCACTTATTAATCTCATGTCTTTTACTCCTATCCATGTTAAGTCACTTTCAAAAGAGAATCATTCATTCTTCTGTCTTTTACAAGCAGTCTGAAAATGTGAGGCTCCTTTTCCCTCCATGGGTGTGTCCTGGTCACACCTCAGCAGAACTGGTCTGATTTGGAGCCTCCAGCCTACAGTTCCCATTCATTTCCTTCCCCATGGTAATTCATAGAGAAATGCCAAGTCCCCTTTCACCCAATTATACATTTTATCATCGCATCCTGTTCACAAAGGAAGACAAGTTCTGAGTTCTTTGGATTTTTTTCAAAAATACCCCCTGACTCTAATTAGAGACCATTTTTCTTGCCAAGCATCTGAGCTCAGGCACACTCACTCTGGAATTACAAAGCTCAGAGGAATCTGAATCCTTGAACAACCAAGCGCCATACCCCTAACCTTGAATAGCAAGTAGATGCTAATACATTCAAGGTCTTGAAAATATGAATTATCATCACTTCACATTTAGTGGCAGCTTCATGCTGAAGAAAGAGCTTAAAACTTAATTACAATGCTTGTCCCTTCATTAAGTACAGATGACATTCCTCCGATAGATTTTTGCAATGACATCTGAGGAGAGGAGTAGAGAGACTCATTAGTTTTTCATGATGGAGAATATCGACTGTGTACTGATTAAAAGAAAGCGTGGACACTCCTTTTAACACGATGCATCTGTCTGTTCGATTATGGTTCTTGTGGTCCTCATGGGGAGCTCTTTGGGAAATGAAGAAAATGTCTTTGGATGCAGATAGTGTAGAAAATGTGAATGGTGAGTGGGGTTAAATGGAAAGCGGGAGGCTTGCAATTCTGATTACCAGCCCCTGCAAGTGGCAGGGCTGCACTTGGAGGACCATTTGTGAGACGTGCAACCCTAACAGATCAGACACGTGTTGGTGCTTACAGAGCCGTCCGGATACAGCGTTCAGCACTTCAATGGCTCATTCTTAAGCTAGGAGTCAGTTCTTAGAGAATGACAAATGGAAGCTTTTGCTTCCTGTCACATAACAATCCCATAGCTTGAGCCATGCGGTGACTCAGTTAAGTGAACCTGTAAACATATCATCCACTCTCTTTGTGTCACTTGGGATATTCTTACAAAAAGAGGATTTTTCTCTTTATTCTCCTGACCTAGAATGGCAAAGGAGTGAAAATGAGAACCAAAGGGGAGATTGTGTAGCACAGAGGTTGTCAACCTTTTCATACCTACCGCCCACTTTTGTATCTCTGTTAGTAGTAAAATTTTCTAACTGCCCACCAGTTCCACCGTCATGGTGATTTATAAAGTAGGGAAGTAACTTTACTTTATAAAATTTATAAAGCAGAGTTACAGCAAGTTAAAGCATATAATAATAATTACTTACCAAGTACTTTATGTCGGATTGTCGCTAAGTTTGGCAGAATAAATCTTTATAAAACAACTTACTATCGTTAAACCTATCTTTTTATTTATACTTTGGTAGCTCCACTACCGCCCACCATGAAAGCTGGAACACCCACTAGTGGGCGGGAGGAACCAGGTTGACTACCACTGGTGTAGTGTAAGAAAACAATGTCTAATTGTCGGAGGTGGTGAATTATCTCCCTTGGTAGTCATGAGCTTCCCGTCACTGAGATTCAGGGTAAAGGGGACTGTCATTTCAAGACTAGTATAGAAGTGTGACTTGCATCAAAAGAGGGGAGATTTTGACTGAATAGCCTTTCAGATCTGCTCTAATATGAAGCGTCTAAGACTCAGGCTTCAAAGTGCTGCTCGGAGATACAATTTTACCAGGAACCCCTTACTAGGTTTCAAGTCTTTGAAAAAACTCTATTTATCGAGTAGTTGAGGGACAGAATCTATGACCAGCATTTATTGATTCCTTTTTATTTTTCTTTGTACTCTGGGCGTTTGGGAAACAATTCAAATTCTTATGGTGCTTTGTAAACTTCAAAGTATTTTTAAAAATACTCCCTTAGAAACTTCCTCAAGTGGGGCAAGAGGGTTTGACTTCATTCCCATTGTACAGATGAGGAAACTGAGGGGTTAATACGTGACACCTCTCTATTTGGCTGAAAGAAAAGCCCCTGTCCTTGCTGAGAGCTCAGTAAAAGTTGAGGTTGTAGTCTGTGGGTCAAGGTCTCTGACACGGGCTACATCTGGAGTGAAGGTTAGAAGCGGAGCCCTTGGCTGGACTGCCAGACCCAGGGTCCTGGTTTTGCCGCCTGCCCTGCTCGAGTTTGATTCTGGCAAGGTTTTAAAACCTCTTTCTGTCTCCATTCGTCATTTGTGAACAGGATGGTAAGAACACCACCACCAAGCTCAGAAGAACGTGTGAGAACTAAACAGCGTGTGATATATGGGAACTATACTTGAAACATTACCTAGAGCTTAGGGCTTAGATATTAGTTTAGGGGCTTTGTTGTTGAAGCAGCAGATTATTACTCATTCATGATCATAGCCAAGGCATCTGTCCTGGGCATTGGCCAGTTCTGCTATGTCATATTTCTCATGGGTAATGTCAGCAACAGGTTAATAGGCTTTTTTTCTACACATCAGTATACTCAGGACAACAATAAACCAAGTGTGAGCCGATGAGTTGGCCCGATATTAAAAAGTGAACTTTAGCCCGGCATTTGAAATTTTTTTTATAGCAAAGGCATCTGTTGTTTATAATACAGAAACACAAGAGAGGGAAACCTTGTCCTAAGGAGAGAAAAACTGAGAGACTTGCACAAGACACAGAAAAGGGAAGACGTGATCATTGTGATTATGAATGAAAAGATTTGTATTTTAAGCACTCCTGCCACAAAGAGCTTTAGAACTTTTTCTGAATTGCAGTACAGTGAGGGATGGAGGTGGATAGTTAAAAAAAAAAAGTATAGTGTTTAAATATCCAAGATTTCAAAATTCACTAACTCTGACATGATAGAGGCCACAATAGTCCCCCACCTGGCTCCATCAGCTGTTCATAGGAGGGCCACAGAGGTGGGGTGAGCTTCACTGGACTCAGCAGAGAACCTCAGAAACTGGAAGCCTGCTCTGCGTACCTTTAATCCCAGTTGCTGATGACTGTGGGGAATCAACAGCTCCCCCACAACCCTAGCAGGAAAATGAAATCACACATTGATCTCAGAGAGGTTTCTTGAATATTTTTATTTTTTACGTTGACACATATAAATATTTTGTATCTTCCTAGAGATTGCCCATTTATTTTCACATGTATCCATAGAATTTTAGATCCTCCGTTAAAGCGCCCCCTTATGAGTTCTGGTGTTTTTGCCTCCCCCTGAAGGCCAAAATGGGCACCTGTTTGTTTCATGTGGCTTGGACGGATTTTTATCTCATAGCCACAGGTTGTTGCCATTGAACCGTGCTTCCTGCCTGAGACCTATTGCCGGGTCAAATTAACCTGCAGCTATAGTGGCCACCATGGTTTTTCTAGTAGAATTGATCATCTTTGGTGATAACATTTGGTTAGATACCCCGAGGGCCTTGAGAAAGCAGACCCCAGCAGTGATTTTTAAAAGGCTGGTGTCACTTGACCCAACACCCCTGGGGAGTACTAGTGCACGGCTACCACACAGTTCAAAACACTGTTGCCATGGCTCTCTGGGGAAGCAGTTAAACCGGGCTTTAGGGTCTCAGCCTGGGACCTCCAGCAAGTTCAGCCATGCTGAGCCTCTGGTTTACTAATAACTCCCACATTCCACCTGAAAAACTTGGTAAGCCCTGTAAAGTAGGACAGTGCACAGCGGCCTCGGAGCAGGTTTCACCAGGTGAGCCCATCCAGAAGTCTGAGAGGACATGTGCGGGCAGAGTCTAGGCATTTCAGCTGCTAGGGCTCTCGGGGGACCTACCAGACTAGACCCATAACTATAACCCAAACGACCCCATTCCTTCCATAAATACTTGCATGCCGGCTGTGTGTCTGACACACGTGCTGGGGACACGGTTCTTTGAGCAGGGAGACTTTGGCTGCTCAGGCGATGTGGTCAGCACTGACGGCCACACTCCCGGGCCGAGCCCCGCCCGCCTCCTGTATGTGTATGATCTCATGCAGTCCGCACATCACAAGAAGTTCCCCTTGGAGAAAGCCCTGGAATCGTTCCCATCTGACAGATGCAGAATCAGAGAGACTCATGGAAGGTCAGGGACTTGCACCAAGATGGCGAAGGAGCCGGAGGGGAAAAAATTTCACGCGGCCTGACTTTAGTTGATATTCTCCCAGCAAAATCATCCTGCCACGCACAAGGAATCAGCTCTCAGCCCGAGGAGGAGAGCCATTTCAGTGTTCATTTTGCATTTCTTACTCCTCCCGTTGCATTGAGTTAGAAAGGCTTTCCGAGTCTCTGCTCTGGGGGAGTAACTCAAGGACAAAGCAAGAAAAACCCAGAGTTCTGATTGCTGGCCCTCGCCTCACTGAAAATCTGCCACAGGGGGAATTGTTACGGCAAACGCAGCCACACCGTGGGGAAAAGATGGGAAAACACAGATCAACAAAATTCACTTTCCAGTGTTAGAGCTGCCCAGACAGCGTGAAACACAGCCTTCGCGCCTTTTGTGTCGTGTAATTACTATTCCTCTGTTCGCTTGGTTATCGTTTGTCTTCCTCTCCGGGTTGGAAACTCTAAGCTGATGAGTCTCAACCTTTGCTTCTTGCTAGAACCAGCCAAGGAGATTATAACTCATCTGACCCCTAGTCCTCATCCCAGAACAATTAAGTCAGAATCTCTGAAGTGCTACCTAGGTGTTGGTGTTGTTTGGAGCATGCCTGGTGATTCCAGGGGGCAGCCAAGGTTGAAAACTGGGTCCTAAGAAGACAGGGACTGTGTCCCACACCCTCCTCACAATACACACACAAACTTGAAAGTGTCTAGCATAGTAATGGACACTCAGCAAATGCTTGCTGAATCAATGAGGGGGTGGAGAGATGGAAGGATAGGTGAGAGAATGAGTGAAGAAACTAACAATTATAACCATTTGCTCAAGCTGACCCAGTTCTTAGAATAACTATTATTAGATCACTGTTGACAGTTGACCGCATAGTAGCGCCGATTCTATAAACTACTGTGCCAACCCCCCAAAAAGAATCAATCATCCGAGGTTTTGGATAGTTATATGAAAAAGCCAACAGCAGATGGCACAGTGCTCATCCCAGGTAGAAGTGGGGTTGACTGTGCCTTCCTCAATGCCCCATGAAATCTCAGGTCTTGGCACAGTCCTATCTCGACAGTGCGGGCAGCTGGTACCTGAGAGGTAATAGTTTATTATTTCTTCAGTGAATCATGTTCATCTGAAGAAAGCAAAGATAACAAAGAGGAAATTGCAGTTTGTGTGGAGTGATACGATTGTTGTAAACCGAGCAGTGAAAGGGAAGTGTATGCAAGCGATGGAAATTCTGTCTCCCTCCTCCAGAGGCAGAAAGCACTTGGCACGGGCAGTTTATGCCCCGTCCACATTGTGAGGGGTGAGGGGGAAGAGGCCCGATACCTTCCACACCTGGGCAGCCCACCGTTTCCTTGTTATAGCATCCGCGACTCCCCTGATGATGTGGTGGGGCACTCATGCCACCTTGGACCCAACGGTTCTAATTCTAGCTCTAACTCGTGTACAAGCTCAAGCAGGACTGTGCACGTATGAGGGAACAGTGGAAAGACCAGTGGAGAGGGTAGCTTTGGAGGAATCTCTGTTGCCATACCTAGTACTGCTTTGATAAGGTGATTCTTGGATGTCAGCTGAGATCATCCTGTCCCCTAATATCTCCCTAAGCGTGATGGGTGTAGAACTCTTTTTGACAGATTGGGCAAAATGTAATATCCTCAGGTCTTCCTTCGAGTTTCATGATCACCTCTAATTGTGGACATCTATTCTGTAAATATATTAAGACCAAGCACTGGCCCTGGCTGATTGGCTCAATGATAGAATGTTAGCTCAACGATAGAATCCAGTGTGTAGATGTCCCAGGTTCAATTCCTAGTCAGGACACACAGGAGAAGCAACCATCTGCTTCTCCACCCCTCCCCCTCTCTTTCCTTTCTATCTTTCTCCTCCCCTCCCGTAGCCATGACTCAATTGATTTGAGCATATTAGCCTTGGGCGCTGAGGATGGCTCTATGGAGCCTACACCTCAGGCACTCAAAATGGCTCTGTTGCACGCAGGGCCCCACATGGGCACAGCATCGGCCCCAGACAGGGGTCGCCAAGTGGATCCCGGTTGGGGTGCATGCTGGAGTCTGTCTCTCTATCTCCCCCTTCTCATTTGTAAAAAGAAAGAAAGAAAGAAAGAAAAAAAAAAAAAAAAACAAGCACCACCACCAGACTTTGGACCACTTTTGTGCAAATTAGAAAAAAAAGACTTCCTTCCCTCAGATCACTTAACTTCCATTTATCAGTAAGTTGTCGTAATATGGTGAATTTTCAGAACAAGAGAGTGATTCCTATGTACCGGAGTGGTGCACAAACCCGTGACACCTAAGGGTCTGAATTGCCCCTCCACCCACACACCTAGCGTGCCGTCCTTGGGGAGCGCACGACCTGACCTTTGCCACCATATGACCCACGCGCTCTCCTGACAGAGCACCTCCCCTTCCTGCCTCCGTCATCACACATGGGTTACCGTTTGCATCTCAGCGTTTTTTAATTTTATTTCCACCAAAAAAGACGACTCACATAGCCTCTGCTGCGTGCCAAAGATTTTACTAAAGTTGCAAGAAAGGAAAGTACGCTAAAATTCAATAGTAAATATTCTTGTTCCAGTACTTCTCCAGGCCGCGTTCCCCAGTCCTTCTGTCTTCTCCAGCATTCTCTCCATCTGTCCTCGCTCTTCACTCTCTACTCCGGACCCCGGGGTAGCTGCAGTGTCGTTATCTTCCCAGTAACTGAGCTTCCTGCGGAGCCGTGCCCTTAGAGTTTCATTGTTGCCTCAAGCTATGTATCAAAGTATTTTCCTGAACCAAAAGAACTCCTTTCCTAAGATAAATCCTGGGGCAAGCCTGAAGAATTTTTCTTTGAATCTTGCTACTAGTATTTAAACTGGCATTGGGTGTTACTCAGTCTGGCAGCTGGTTGATACTAGTGAACTTTCTCTGGGCTCCACAGAGGAAGGGGCCATTCTGAGGGGAGAATTCATCAGAGAGGAAGGCGCACCAGGTCCCTGGTTACAATCTGTCCAATCCTGTCATGTTGCAATGGGGGAATATGACCCAGAAAGAGGCAGTGACCTGCCTCCAGGCACACAGCTAAGTAAGGTGGTAGGCACTTAGACTCCTGATTCCCAGGCCTGTGTTCTTTTTCATACAGACAACCTCTGACAACATTTAATTCATCATTTCTGTCCCACTCACCTGCCAGCCTAGTCTCACGACCATTAGAATGTTGATTTCAGAGCCAGGCATTCCCAATTCTGCCACTTCATTCCAGGGACAGAACCCCTCTGAGTTCTTGCTTTTCCATTTTGTACAACGGGGGACGCTCATATCGTCGAGTAAGAAAGTCCGGGTGGAAATGCAGTCTTGGGTTTCAGAAGGCTTTGAGTGTTTCCGAGCCCTATACTTTAACCACTCGGCCGGGAAGCGTACCTTGGCAAGGCTTAGACCAGGGGTCCCCAAACTTTTTACACAGGGGGCCAGTTCACTGTCCCTCAGACCGTTGGAGGGCCGGACTATAAAAAAAACTATGAACAAATCCCTATGCACACTGCACATATCTTAAAGTAAAAAAACAAAACAGGAACAAATACAATATTTAAAATGAAGAACAAGTAAATTTAAATCAACAAACTGACCAGTATTTCAATGGGAACTATGGGCCTGCTTTTGGCTAATGAGATGGTCAATGTGCTCCTCTCACTGACCACCAATGAAAGAGGTGCCCTTTCCGGAAGTGCGGTGGGGGCCGGATAAATGGCCTCAGGGGGCCACATGTGGCCCGCGGGCCGTAGTTTGGGGACCCCTGGCTTAGACATTAGGAATGTGCACGTCAGCAAGTCACAGTCTCCCACCTCAGTGAATGGTCGCTGGTGAAACACGGAACAGGCCTGTGTGAGAGGCACAGAGGCAACACCGACGAAAAGACGTGGGCTGGGTCTCAGAGGTGAGTAGGAACTCGCTGCGAAAAGGAGGAGGAGCAACCCAGCAGGAAGAACTGGCAGCCCGTGGCAGAGCGTGGAAGTGCGTGTGGCGTGGTTAGAAGGGTGATGGTGGCGTCAGCCGAGCACGCGGGACAGAGAGCATTGGAGACCGTTGAGGGGGGGGGGGACACACGACAGACATGTTAGGAACGAATGACAAAAAGATTTACACACCCTGCCGACAGATTGGGATTATATCCCACAGCTCAAGGAGAGAGCAAACAATCGCAAGATCAAAGAAGCGCCAGTACGTCAATCATTACAGTGATTTTTTAAAAATGTTTTACCGTTACCCGTGTTCTTGGTTTATTCTCGGTTTGGCGTTACTGATGAAACGTGTTCTGGTTCTGAGCTGTCCACCTGAGAATGGATTACCCCGGAGGAAGTAGCCAAACCAAGCGCTGTCTGTCATGAAGGGGGAAGTATAACCTCAGCAGCCTTGCATTTAATCGAGGGCTTGCCTAATGAAGGTGTGTGTGGCAGCCAAAATAACATGTTCCCTGCCACTGTATTTCACAAAAACCTGCTGAAAGTTTACATGAAAACAGCGAAAAGCAAGGTGCATTTTCTATCTGGTGCATTTCCCGGGACTTCAGTTCCTGGGGATTAAATAAGACTCATGTTGCTGACTTACATAAGGATATATCATTTTAAAAAGAGAAAAGATAATGGAGAATGTCAATTTAATCTAAAAAAAAAATAAAAATGGATGAGGTACCACAGTCATATTGGCATAAAAACAAAAGCAGTAAGTTGGTAGATTCCTTCTCATGGGAAGTGACAGGCGCCTGAAAGTTCCTAAAATGAAATTTTAGAAGGCATCCGAACTGTGCATGTCGAATAGATTCTAATGTGGGCAAGTGGCGAGAATGGGATTCTTTAGAACAGTGGTCCCCAACCTTTTTTGGGCCACGGACCAGTTTAATGTCAGAAAATATTTTCACAGACTGGCCTCTACGGTTGGGATGAATTAATGTATCACGTGACCGAGACAAGCGTCAAGAGTGAGTCTTAGACGGATGTAACAGAGGGAATCTGGTCATTTCTAAAAAGTTAAACATCGCTGGCCTGTGGTGGCTCAGTAGATAAAGCCTTGAGGTGGAACGTGGAGGTTGTGAGTTCGAAACCCTGGGCTTGCCTGGTCAAGGCACATATGGGAGTTGATGCTTCCTGCTCCTCCCCCTTTCTCTCTCTCTCTCTCTCCTCTCTAGGATAAATAAGTAAAGTCTTTAAAATATATATATCACTAAAAAATAAAACATTGTTCAAACTTAAATATAAATAAAATGGAAATAATGTAAGTTATTTATTCTTTCTCTGCGGACCGGTACCAAATGGCCCATGGACTGGTACCGGTCCACGGCCTGGGGGTTAGGGACCACTGCTTTAGAAGATATTCATGCTAGAATAGTAAAGAATGAACAACCTCGATCGTTGACTTGCATTCCTCCTCTTCTCCCAGACCAAACTGCACAAATGCAAAAATCTTTTCAGCTTCTGCCACAAAGGTTTTACCTTTAGGCGATACAATAGCCGATTTAGAGTTTAATACGGTGGCCAGAATAAAGAAGAAAGAATGCAGTATGGACAGCACATATTAAAGGACTAGGCAGAAAACCAATTGGAAATGTAGGAATAAACCAGCATGTCCAACTGCGAAGGAAGACAGGGGACATCATTTCATCAGCAGGGGTTGGGTTCCCTGTGGCTCATGGTGTTTAGGGGTCAAGGACTGGGGGAAGCTTTGTTTTACACTTGAGAGCCCTTAGTAATGGCTTTGGGTGCAGTCTCAGCACGGGGGGGCTCCAGAGCTTCGCCCGGATGTACACAGGCCCGCAGTAGATGAATGAGTGTTGAGCAAAGCTGATGCCAGCATTTCCCTTCCCCATAGGTCCTCCTCCCATCACCATTTACATGGGAAGCTTAGCTTAGAATCTCCGAAGAGGTGCAAGATATTTAAAACATTTAACACGGTTGTTTCAGTGCGGAGATACGTGCCCAAGCCCATGTTAAAATCCAGAAGGGAAAGCCCTGTTTCTCTGACAGCAGGGAGTTGGGGGTATCTGAGTAACAACCAATCACAACTCTTAAAGGGACCGATGTTCAGTGTTGACAAGGGCATCCCACTAGACCGTGGACGTCTCAGAATGTGAGGCCGTTCGTTCTGTAAGGTTGTAGAGTGGACAAGCTGTGTGAGCTTGTGAAACAGACACAGACCTTCCCATCAAAGGCTGCATGTATTCCCTCCCTTCAGCCTAATCCAGCTCTATCCTGAGCTGAAGCATCGCTTCCGCAGGCACCACCCCTGCCCTAAGCTCTCACAGCCCCACGTCCCTCCTCCGTAGCATTTACTCCCCCCTTCCTGTTGTACGGTCACTTTCAGACAGGCCTTCCTCACGTTTCCGTCCCCAATTAGCCCAAAGCATCATAAAGGCAGTGCAGGTTTCTTTTGTTTTATCCCCGGTGACTGACGGTGCGTAACCCGTAGTGGTAATTCAGTCAGTGCTTGTTGAGAGAGGTACACTGATGAGAAGAATCAGGGTGACTCCTCCGTGAATCACAAAGAACAGCAGCTGCTGCGTACAGAGCACTGTGCAAAAGACGCACATTTAATCTTCGAAACAATTCTACGAGGTAGGTACTATGTATTTTTATCCCCACCTCGTTGATAAGGACACGGAGACCTGGAAAGGTTAAGGATTGTGATCATCCAAGGTCAGGCTATGAGTTAGTGACTCAGCTGCTGTTTGAACTTAGATTTGTCTAAACCCAAAGACCTCTAGGCTAGACAGTTCTTCGTGGGGTCCGCTCTTCTCTCAGCGCCCCCAGAAGGCACGCACCCGAGCATGTCAGGACTGAGGTCATCTGCGAGGCACCGTTCTCCTACCCTTTTCCCCATTGGCCCTCCAGCCCTGACAGAAGCCAGGGCTGCTGGTGTAATTAGCGCAGGCATGGCCTCGTTTAGCCGCCGAACCCTGCTGGGTCCTCTCTCTAGACAGGTTAATATCTTATACATCATGGGCCCCACCTGACTTCATCCTAGCGCAGGATCTCTGCCAAGCACAGAACAGCCACAATACTGGGTACGGTGCTTACCTAGCTGGTAACAGGTTCCCAGGTGTCCAAGGGACACATCAGTGGCTGGTCATTAAATCAGCTTCAGAGTCATCAAGTGATTTGATCTCGGTGCTCTGAGGTAACCAGTGTGAGGAACTCCTTTGAGTGATTGGGGACGGGTGTGGCTCGAACCTCTCTGATCAGCAGTGCTATAGGGAATTCTATGGGCAAAGCCAGAGCCACACGGGAATTTGATCTTGACTTCCCAGGGCCAGTGTTTAAAGCTGACAGTGTCTTCTTCTCACTGCGAGCCTCTGTCAGGGTTTCACCATCGTCCTGTGATTTATTAGCATGTCCGATCCCCTCCGGGGAAGCTCATTTTTCAAAGCTATCCCGTTCTCCAGATAGCTCTTTGCAGGGCGACTGGCCGTCAGAGGCACCTGTTCAGCGGGCAGCAGCTGTGCAGACAGGTTCGGGCCTCAGCACCCCGTGCGGCAGCCTCCTGGGGCCTGGCGCCCAGAGGAGTCGTGGGCTTAGAGGAACTCGCGACTGCGGCCAAGTGAGAAAGATGAACAGAAGAGGCCGGGCAGGCCAGAGGCAGGGGATCGCAGAGACCACATTCCTGGAGGTTAAGCCAGGCAATAATAATAGCACTCCCGTGCCTGTGGCACCGCAAGGCCCCCCTCTCACCCCGCAGAGGCTGGTGTCTGAGCAAGTGGACGGTCTGAAGGGCTGGGCGGTGGTCTCAGACCTGCCGGAAACAATCTGGACATCAGAATTAGGAAGACACACTTTCAAGTGGAACCAACTCTCTTCCTTATCTTTTCCTTCCATGTTGCTTTTTTTCCCTCTTGAGAAACCATTTAGCGAGAGTCATGAAAAGGAACAGAGAGAAAGGGGGAGGTGAGCTGTTTGCTGGAGGTAGAAACTTCAGCTGGTGCTGGCACGATGTCACCGCACAAAATAGCGATCGGAGACTCTTCCTCTCTCAACTTTGAATGGACCCCAAATGTCACTGTTATCAAAGCTGCACGTTGAGGCAGACAGCAGATAATGCGCCCGGGAAAATGGGCGCCTCTGCTGGGAAAAGATACAACACTTCCATTCGCCGACCCTCCTTCCCTCGGCATCAGCTTGTGTCATAAATTGCTATTTGCTGACAAGTTGTGCTGATAGGATCTCCCGGCTGGTTGCAGCACAAGAGAAACGTGCCATCTCCTTCGTGCCCGTGACGGGCGGCCCTGCTCATCCCACGCTGATCACCGTGTGGCTGCCCGGTGGAGGGAGGAAGGATGATAACCACCATCATTACCGAACGGATTCCCACCTATGCACCTCAGCACGTTAGTGACCGGAAGAGAGATTCAGCCACTACAGGGAGCGCGAGACATTCTGCTGACAGCTATCCCCAGCCCTGCCCGATGCCCCCCCAAAACAGCCCTTCCCAATGCCCCCAACACACACACAGCCCTTCCTGATGTCCCCAACACACACACAGCCCCTCCCAGTGCCCCCAACACACACACAGCCCTTCCTGATGTCCCCAACACACACACAGCCCTTCCTGATGTCCCCAACACACACACAGCCCCTCCCAGTGCCCTCAACACACACACAGCCCCTCCCAGTGCCCTCAACACACACAGCCCCTCCCAGTGTCCCCAACACACACACAGCCCCTCCCAGTGCCCTCAACACACACAGCCCCTCCCAGTGTCCCCAACACACACACAGCCCCTCCCAGCGCCCTCAACACACACAGCCCCTCCCAGCGCCCCCAACACACACAGCCCCTCCCAGTGCCCCAACACACACACAGCCCCTCCCAGCGTCCCCAACACACACACAGCCCCTCCCAGTGCCCCAACACACACACAGCCCCTCCCAGTGCCCCCAACACACACACAGCACCTCCCAGTGCCCCCAACACACACACCACCCCTCCCAGAGCCCCCAACACACACACCACCCCTCCCAGAGCCCCCAACACACACAGCCCCTCCCAGTGTCCCCAACACACACACCGACCCTCCCAGTGTCCCCAACACACACACAGCCCCTCCCAGCACCCCCAACACACACACCGACCCTCCCAGTGCCCCCAACATACACACACAGCCCCTCCCAGTGCCCCCAACACACACACAGCCCCTCCCAGCGCCCCCAACACACACACACACAGCCCTCCCTGCTGCCTTCAACACACACACACACGCACACAGATACCACCATCTTTCTGCAGGACAGGAAGAATTGCAGAAAATTTCAGTCTCGAATTGCCTTGATAATTATTTTGAAATATTTGCTATGTTTAGCATAGTGGCTCACACATATAAATATTTGGAATTTGAATCATTGGTGAATGTCAGGGTGGCCTAATGGATTTACTCTAAGTTGGTTTATCAACTAGGATATTCATGGTAGTGACTGTTTATAATGGATTTTCATAGCTATTAGTTTATTTGATCTTTACATCAAAAGCAGCAGCTACTCCAACTGTCCTCTTACTTAAGGTTCTTTGACAGAGAACAACAGAAACGCATCTTGACTTAATTACCCAAAAGCTTTTGTTTGGAAGGATGTCAAGAAGCTTCCAGAAACAATAGGAGGCTGGAAAACGAAGCCTGGAGACAAGAAAGACTAAGATGGCCTCAGACCGGCAGGGAATAGAGAAGTCAGGGACCGGAAGAGTGTGACCAGGGAGCCACCGCTGGGACGGACTCCCGGTTTCCATCTCCCTGTCCTTGCAGCCAGAAGCTTTTCTGGAAAGAAGAAAGGAGATCGCTCACGGGAGTAGGAAGGTGTGGGTAAGGATGGGCTTGAGTTTCCCTGCTGGCGAGCTGGTTAAACAGACGCGGAGTGGCCAGTGAGACGCGGGGAACACGGCTCAGAACTGGAGCCATCTGCATGGTCATGACAGTGGGTGCACGAGGGTAAAAATTATTGTCAGGGAAACAATTCTTTTTAAATTCTTTTTTTTATTATTATTTTTATTTATTTATTCATTTTAGAGAAGAGAGAGAGAGAGAAAGTGATAGAGAGAAGGGGGAAGGAGCAGGAAGCCTCAACTCCCATATGTGCCTTGACCAGGCAAGCCCAAGGTTTTGAGCCGGTGACCTCAGTGTTCCAGGTCAATGCTTTTATCCATTGCGCCACCACAGGTCAGGCAAAACAGTTCTAAATCGAAAGCATGGGCACCTGATTAGTAAATGCCTGCTTTTGAGAGAAAGAAGAGCTTGCAATAAATAGAGATGGGAAGAGATTTCAGAAGCACGGTTAGGAGGACTGACTGGTTGAATGTGGAATAAACACCGAGGAAGATGAAGAGCCAGACTGGCACGCTGCACTTGGTAACGTGAAGGCCAGCTGTATGGGGAGAGACAGGATGGAGGAGATGGCGGGGTACTGTCACTGGAACCCAAATTGCCATTATAGACAAAAATTACACTGTCCACTAGGCACATGTGGCCACTTAAATTTAAATTAAATTAAATTAAATTAAAATTTCAGTTCCTCAGTCACACTAGGCACATCTCAAGTGCTCTGTGGCTACCTGGGGCTGGCCACTCTACCAGACTACAGAAAGATGGGGCATTTCTGTCATCGGAGACAGTTCAACTAAAATAAGGCTCAGGAAACTTTTTTTGTAAAAGGTCAGATAGTAAATATTTTAGACCCTAAGCCACATGCTTTCTGTCACAGTTACACAACTCTGCTGTAGAAAACATGTGGAAAAATGGGAGTGCCTGTGTTTCAGTACAACTTAAAGTGGTATCTAAGTTTCATGTATTTTTTTTTCCGAGAGAGAGAGAGAGAGAGAGAGAGAGAGAGAGAGAGGGAAGGGGAGAGAGGATGAGAAGCATCAACTCATAGTTGCTTTCACTTTAGTTTTGCACTGACTGCTTCTTGTAAGAGCCTTCCTTGACAGGGGTTTGCCAGTGTCCCCTCTGTTCCAGCCAGCAACCTTTGGGCTCAAGCTGGCGAGCTTTGGGCTCGTGTGGACGATCCCCCCACTCAAACCAGCGACCTCACGCTGAGAAGATCGAGCTCAGAGCCAGCAACCTCAGCGCTCCAAGTTAATGCTTTCTCCACCGCACCACCACCAGTCAGGCTCACGCAGTTTTTACATCACAGAATATTGTTCTTTTGATTTTCATTTTCATCCTTTAAAAACGTAAAACTCATTCTTAGTTTGTGTGCCATATCCACGCAGGTGTCAGGTCACACTTGACCAGTGGGCCACAGTTCACCGAACCCTAGACTAGAGGGTTGTGGATCTCAGCAACAGAAGCAGCCCAGGCCTGAGCACCTATGTGCTAAACTGTCTGAATAAGAAAAAAATGTGTGAAATGATTATATAGCAGCCCTGGGTTCCATCTGCTCTTCCTCATCCAAATAGGTAATGCAAGTCAGATAAAAATACACATCAAAATTACATGAGCTGTCTTATAATGTAAAAAGGGAAGCCGTTAATCTATAATGATGAAAAGGAAATTTTGATGCGTGGATTTGCTATGACTAGGTAACGAGGTGTGTTGCCATATAGAAATCAAATTAGATCTTCGCTGTAAAAAAAAAAAAAATTCTCCTATTCAGCCCAATTTTCTGCAATACCACTATTTGCCATCTTAAACACTAATCATTCCAAGACTCTGTAAGGTCCTCAGAGATAACACAGTTGAGTACCATAATGACCTTCCCTGTTTATAAAACACTGAGGGTAAAGGGTTTTCTTCCCCTGCGCCACCCTTAGTTGAGAGTAGCTGCCTCAAGCCCAGGGATGAGGAATGTCATAATTAACCATTAATGTCTGTCATGGCAGGAGGCAGAGTAGGGGGTGGGGGCAGACGTGAGATTCTGAGCCAGTTGAAGAGCTATTATACACAAGTGCTTTTTTTCTACTTTATTATAAAAAAAATTTAAGCATACACAGAAAAGAGAATGGTATATAATGAGCCTGTGTACCTATCAGCCAGGTTCAACAATGATCAACTCATAGCCAACCTTCACTTCACCTTTCCACCCGCCCTATTATTTAGAAGCAAATTGCAGGTGTCATAGCATTCACGAGCTATTTTTATGACCAGTTTCTAACCCTGCCTGGCATGCCTCCGTTGTTACATGATAACATTCTTTTAAACTGGTGTCTTTCAGTGTGTGATACTGAAGCAAAGTCAGACTTGAGCTTGTTTTGCAAGGGTCTAAAAATGGTTGATTAGGGAAAAAGTGTCAGGTAATTGCACTGTAATCTGTTAAGTCTATGGTATTTGTACATATGAGTTTGAAGGTGTAATTTATGATGTATGCACCTCTAAGGATGATGCTGTACTCTCTGTTTCAGCTAGCAATGACTCTGTGCTGACCATGTGTCAGAAACCATGCCCAGCATGGTCACCTCCGTTTGTCCAGAGCCCTGGAAGACGTTGGCATCCCAGGCAAGCTGAGGCACAGGGTGTAAAAGATGGGTCTGAGGCCAGCCAGACAGAAGGGAAGGCAATTAAGGACATAATTGACCGTTTTCATGAAACATGGCTTCCGTTACACCTAAACTTCCTCCACCTCACTCAACACAACTCTGATGTTCTCTTCGGTAGATTTTTTTTTTCTACTCAAGTTGTCTTTGGAACTCGAGTCCAATAGCTAAATGTAGGTTGGTCGTGTCTGACAAAAACCATGAAGAGGGACCTGGAGGGGAACAAGTGAGTCTAGAGCTAAGATTTATGACCATAGAAATAAGCTAGGCAAGAAATCTTATTCCATGCCCTGACAACCTAGAGAAAGAGGCCAGCGAATCCCACATCCCCAGCCTTGAAAAAACAACAACAAAAAAAAAACAGAACTACGTGATCCGACCTCTAAACTGTCATTAGGATCATCCACAGTCATCTAATTTCTACCTTGAGAAATGGGTGTGAAGATGGAAGTGAGAAGGAGAATATCTTCTTAACTTTAGGAATGCCCACAGGCAGTTACACCTTATGTGAAATAATCAAAAACTAAGGGCAGCAATATTTCCGCCAGCATAGTGTAATCATGAAAAAGAAATCACCTAGAGCAGTGGTTCTCAACCTTTCTAATGCCGTGACCCCGTGTAAAGCCAGAAGCCAGGGCCACCATCACAGCCGCCTGGCCCATGCAGGTTCACATTGGATTTGGACAGTCGGTAAAGAAACAATGGAGCCAAAAACTGATGAGCCATCTTCTTTAATCCTAGCTTGCACCCAGCAGGCAAGTAAAAATACACACTGGGCTCCAAAACCCACTCACATTCAGTGCTACTGACTTATCTGAGTTTCCTAGAATCAAAGGTTTCTAGCTCACCAGACTTATTCACCTCTGTTCCCCATCTCCTTCCTTCTCCCTGCACAAACTGCACAAACTAGCTTCTCACTCAACACTCCACCATCTTGGCTGCTTCTCCTGGCCTCCTCCACGTGGCCTTTCTCTGCTCTCTGCTCTCTCCTCTCTGCTAATCTCAGGAACCAAGAGAGCAAGCTCCCGTTCTGCCCCCATTTTATAGTGTAGAAATCCAAACCTTTAATCCAATATACAAAATAGGGAAGTGTCTAATATCATACAAAGTCACTTATCTGGGGCATGATGGGATTGTACCACCCCACATCACAAAGGGTGGGAAAGGCTTAATCCCAAAACCAAGCCCCAGGCTACAACGATCCTACCTGCCCACAGCCTGCCCCCAACTCACATTAATATCACCTGGGCGACGGCCTCCCATAGGCAACGCCATCTTTAACAAAGTGAGCATAATACATTTTATCTGCCCAACACCCCGCAATACAGTTCCTCATGTTGCGGTGACCCCAAACCAAAAAATAATTTTGGTGGCTACTTCATAACTGTAATTTTGCTACAGTTATGATTCGGGATGTAAATACCTGATATGCATTATGTATTTTCCGATGGCTTTAGGCGACCCCACAGGGGTCATGACCCACAGGTTGAGAACCGCTGACCTAGAGGCAGGGGGACCTGACCTCTAACTGGCTGTTGGCCCCTCCCTAGTAGTCCCTTCTCTCTGGTCTTGCTTCCTGATGAGTAAAATCAGAAGGGTCGATTGTCCAAATGTTCACAGTCAGCCTGTTGATGTTTAGATTAGCATATGGGTTGTGGTTTGTGTTTTTAATTTAAATTGGTTCCCAATACTCAGACACTGGGAGGTTTCTCATCTTTCTTCGACCCCTGTCCTTACATGGCAAGAATCAGGAATGTCCAAGCAGAGCTGTTGCCTTTAGGAAGGGTGGGTGGTCTCTTATCCTCCCGGTCCTCAGCACTTCTTTCTGTCTCCCTGACAAGGAGGCTGAGGACCAGTTGTCATTTGTCACTATATCTGCAGTGACTTCCGACATATTTTATGGTTACATTGCCTGCCTGACCCCTGGAGACATTTGCAATTACAGCTTGGACTTTATGAACCCTGAGGTCTCAGAGGTCCTCTGGTTGTCTGGTAAAATAGGACATCGCAAATGGCTAGGGTTGAAACGCGTTGTCTAATTAAAGCTTCCCAGGCGTGGGAGTGTCAAAGTCCAAACTACAGGACTAACCTTCTTACCCAGGTCACTCTAATTTCCCGAGGAATTGCTGACTCCTGGATCTGGGAGTCGAGTCGAGGTGACTACGTTGACGCCTGGCATGCTGTCTAATCACATCTTCCCTGCCTTTGCCGGGCCTGGGGATTCAGCCATTCACGGGGATGCTTTTTTATTTACTTTTTAACTGCTTATGTAATGATATTCCAATCTGAACTATAGCCAGCTAGATGATTCTGGCCACTTGCTTTATCCTCTTCTATTTGCAGAATCTTTTATAATTTTCAAAACCATTTGCTCTTCCCATTAACCTTGTGTGAGAGCTTGGGCATGTATTGCTATGCCCGTTTAACAAAGGTAAGCAGGAAATAGGATGTTATTAACAGCGGTTTTTACCTTTCAGCCTTTTCGCTTAAAATCAAACCCTGTTACTTTGTTTTTAAAGCTAATTTCCTAAAAAACAGAAATGAGAATGTGTTTATTTAATGAAAACATCATTCTCCAAAGCCTTAAGACTTCCCGACTGCATTCTTCTCCCTCCCCACTGAGACATAATTGAAGATTGATATGATACATTTTATTAATTAGGCCCGTCTGGTTTTCCCACAGAGAAAAAAGGAATGTGTCATCTTTCATGCCAGCTGATTTAAATAAAAATCCACTTGAATTTAGCCCTTTCATGCTGGTGCTACACTAAAATGAGCACCATGTGAAATGTGAAATATTTACCTTTATTTCATTCTCTGGGAGAAAATGGGAATTTTTGTAGCAAAATATCTTCTTTCTTGGAATGCTAAAGAACTGAACATTACGCAGGATTTGTGTATTCTGACTGACTAACTTGACTACAAACCAATCAAAATGAGTGGAGTGAACTCTTTAGAAGGAACACAGAGAGGGGCTTCTCCTTAGTTTCAGAGGGCATTGGGTATGTGTGTGTGAGTATGTGTGTGTTTTGTGTGTGTGTGTGTGTGTGAGAGAGAGAGAGAGAGAGAGAGAGAGAGAGAGAGAGAGAGAGAGATCCTAAAACAATCAAGTCTCTAAACCAGGAGATAGCAAACATTGTCTATCTAGAGCAAGAGGGCAAATATCTTCAGTTTTAAGCACCATATTTTCTCTGTTGCAGCTACTCAGCTCTGTTGTTGTAGCTGAAAGGCAGCCATAGACAATGTGGAAACAAGTTAATGTGACTGTGTTCCAATAAAACTTTATTTATAAAAACAGGTGGTGAGTGAGATTTGACCCATAGGCTGTCATTTGCAGATCTCTGCTTTTACACTCCAAAGGCGTTGTGTAACATAGTCATTGTAACAGTTCTTGGTCAACAGGTCAAATATTGAGCATTTACTTTATGTTCATGCACTTTATGACAGGTAATGTGTATACATTTCAACCACAATTCAAATGTATGAGATATAGAATCCTTAGTCTTCTGTAGCAACTTAATGCCTAATTTTAGCTTGTATTCCACCAGAGTAACAAACATGAACTACCATTTGGGACACGCAGAATAATAATTTCCCGGGGCTTATGTTGTGCAAAGGGAACATGCCCATATGAGACTTAATATCTTCTGTCCCTCCTGATATCCAGTGTCATGTTCATGGTCTCATCTGGTCCCTGGTCAACACGCATGACCACTGAGATATACCCGTTCTTGTCTGTATGGCTCCTTCATGTCCAACAATGCTGTGTGCATTCTTCATGGCCACTCTTGATGATTTTTCTGTTCTTGCTTCACATGGGGGCAGAGAAAATTCTGTACAACAGTTTATGGCCTCACCATCTGAACAAGAAAATTAGTCAGTCTTACCCAGGCTCTTGCCCGTCCTGTGCTCTTTCCAACAAAGGGATACAGGTGATGCCATAAACTCTTTTCTCTATTTTCCCCCTCCTCCAGGCTCAGCCAGTGGAGCAGGTGATAGAAACTGGCCAATGCCTAAGTTGTCACCCCAACCTCTATCTCTCATCCCTCCTAAATGTAGTCAGCTTTTTCTTGTCCAGGACTGTGGAAACCTCACTCTTGCTCATCATGTCATGGGTTATTTCCAATCCCTAAAGTTGCTAAGCTTTTCAGACCCGAAAGGCCCCAAAGACTCCTACTTCCTCAGCTTTCTTCCATGGTTTCTCTTCTCTGAGGCAGTGAGAAAAACATGCCTGGCTCTTGGATGGGAGGAATGGCTAAAGTAAAAAAAGAAAATACTACTGGTAAATATTTAATATTCCTGTACCTGCTTTATAGAACTACAAACTAGAGTTTAGAAGAACTGAACCATTGGTCCCATAAGAAACTCAAGAATCAGTTCATCCCGATCCAAAGCCAGGAGTTTGAACCACTAGTGGGTGATGATACTAACCCAGAATTTATACAGGTGTTCTGCTGTTGGAGTAGACTATAATTCTTGGAGTCAGAAAACTAATTTGGGAGTGAAGATCAAGGAAAGATGAGCAGTGCAAAGTGGTCTCTTGATGGAAAATCGTGGTATGGACAAGAGCTACAAGGTTAAAGAGAGCAGAAATTACTGTGTGTTAGGATAAGACTCTCAGACAGAGGTGATAGTTAACGTCGGTCTCCAAGGACTAATAGGATTCAGATGCTGGGGACGTGTATGGGGAGGCCTTCCATAGCATCCTGTCGTGGAGAAGGCTGTCTGGTTCATGGCCATCAGTACATGTCTGGTCTCAAGATGAGCTGCTGGTATCAGTACCATCTCAATAACACGAAACACGTCTGTTTCCTTCACCCGCAACCATGAGAACTCTTGCACCATCAGTGCTGCCGGTCCATTCTTAACCATTCATCCCTGCTTTGGGGTACCTGGGACATTTTAAGATGCCCCTCGCCTTGTGATGGGGCCAAGATAGGAGGTCTTATCTCCCTCCTTACACCCCTCAGTCATCGCCATTCAGACACCAAGGAAGATCTGGAATTTGTCGTTGACACCTCTAGTGTCCTCTGGTGAGATTTTTTTTTTTAAGTTGGAAACAGGGAGGCAGTCAGACTCCTGCATGCGCCCGACCGGGATCCACCTGGCATGCCCACCAGGGGGCGATGCTCTGCCCATCTGGGGTGTTGCTCTGCCGCAATCAGAGCCACTCTAGCACCTGAGGCAGAGGCCACAGAACCATCCTCAGCGCCCGGGTAAACTTTGCTCCAATGGAGCCTCGGCTGAGGGAGGGGAAGAGAGAGACAGAAAAGAAGGAGAGGGGGAGGGGCGGAGAAGCCGATGGGCGCTTCTCCTGTGTGCCCTGGCCAGGAATCGAACCCGGGACTCCTGCACGCCAGGCCGACGCTCTACCACTGAGCCAACCAGCCAGGGCCTGGTGAGATTTTTGATACTAAGAAATGGACAATTTTGTTGTGGGAACCTTCCCAAAACTTATCTGGAGTTCCAGTTAGCTGACCCTGTCCTTCTTGGGCCAGCATCTCAGAGCCCTGGGCCATGGGCAAGATCAAAATTTTGAGTATGCTCCCCCTTCAGTTCTTATTCTGACAGCTACTTGCTGAACTATTTTGAGTAGAAAAACTGTTCTCGTACATAGTTGGAGTTTCCAACCTCTTTCCTCCTAGTGTTACAAGTTTTTGGTTTAACAAATAGACCAACACACAGAAAATCTAACCTGCTCTCAGAAGTTCAGCTTTTGTAATTACCATATTTCCCCATGTATAAGACTCTCCCGTGTATAAGATGCACCTTAATTTTGGGACCTGAAATTTGAAAAAAAAAAAAAAAAAGACAACAGCGCGAAAAAGCGGGAAATGCAAGTAAAAAAATCTACAACAATGAGAGCAAAAACAAGCATAAAAAGGCGGGAAATGTAAGTAAAAATATCTACAACCACTATATAAGATATACCCAGTTTTTAGACCCCAAATTTTTCCAAAAAAAGGTGTGTCTTATACATCGGAAAATACGGTAAGTACCCCTGCTTTCAAGAGCCCATTCTAGAGCTAAAAGTAAAGAATCAGACTCATTACTCTAGGGTCTCTGAGACTCCTCGTCTCTACCCCTGCTCTCACCCGCCACCACAAACACACACACAGATGTGGCCACCACAGCAGACCTGGCAAGCCACCCCTGAGTCCCGCTCTGGACGTGTTAAATGGCCATTGACCATTATGGCTTTTTTACTTCTGAAGGTCACTTGCATGTTTAAAAACCAAGGGCCTTCCGGTTGATGGCTAAGGAGTGTGGGTTTCTTTTTGAGGTGAAATGTGGTTAGAGTGATGGTTGTATGTGTCAGTAAATGTAATTAAAGTCATTAAACTGTACACCTCAAATCAGTAAATTATACAGTATGTGAATTATATCTTAACAAAGCAATCTAAAAAAAGACATTTCGACTTTTAAAAAAGAAAAATAAACGGCCTGGCTCTCCGGGCCCCTCATCTGTGTGTCTGAGGGGGTGGGTGCAGCCCTGGGAAGGTGTTCTGGCCCCAAACCTGTGCTTTGACGTCATCCTCACCTATTTCCTGTCTGTGCCGCGCAGCTTGTCTACTCCTCTCCCCGAATCTCGTTCATGTGTACCTGGTTTAGAATTCCAGCTCACCCCTTGGGAAACAATTTAAACATTACCTATTTTCATGAAGGTTTTCCTTGGCCAACCACTTGTGAGTTAACAGCCCCTGTTAGGGGCTCAGATTGTTTCATGAAATGTCCCTATCACCGCCTGTTACATACTCTATCATAATTACTTCCTCACCAGACTGTGAGCTTTGTGAGAGCAGGAATCCCTTTCATAGTCTGTCACTATTTCCCCCCCCCCCCCCAGTGCCCAGAACAGTGCCTGGAAGTTAGTACAGAGTGGGTGGGTGGGTGGGTGCATGGATGGATGGATGGATGGGTGGATGGATAATGGATGGATGGATGGATGGATGGATGATGGATGGATGGCTGGATGATGGATGGATGGATGGATGATGGATGGATGGATGAATAGATGGATGGATGGATGGATGGGTGGATGGATAATGGATGGATGGATAGATGGATGGATGATGGATGGATGGCTGGATGATGGATGGATGGATGAATAAATGGATGGATGGATGGATGGGTGGATGGATAATGGATGGATGGATAGATGGATGGATGATGGATGGCTGGCTGGATGATGGATGGATGGATGAATAGATGGATGGATGGATGGATGGGTGGATGGATAATGGATGGATGGATAGATGGATGGATGATGGATGGCTGGCTGGATGATGGATGGATGGATGAATAGATGAATGGATGGATGGGTGGATGGATAATGGATGGATGGATGGATGGATGGATGATGGATGGCTGGCTGGATGATGGATGGATGGATGGATGGATGGATGGATGGATGGATGGATGGATGATGGATGGATGATGGATAAATGGAAGATGAAGGAAACATGACTAATATAGTTTAGGATTTTACTTTTATGGTATAAAAACTAATGGAAGCTACATAGAAAGAATATTTCCATTTAAGTCAGAAGAAGAGAGGTGACGATGTTACCACTCAAACCGAACATTTGTTTTTCAGAATCTTAATTTTTTTTGATTGGTGTGTAATGAACGCGCTCTCCAGGGATGATGGCTCATCTTACATTTGCTGTTATAATTGACCTAGCTGTGCTGCCCCGCTGTTCGCCCCGCTTGTTTATAAATTAGAGAACATCTTTCAGCTTGGTGGGGGAGCTGTGTTCTCACACAGCAACAGTAAGATGGAAGTATGTGTCGGATGACTTAGAGACATCCTTGTGGCTCAAATGAGATGCCCTGCACTTTCTTTCAAGGCATGACATCATTCACCAGGATGAGACCAAATACAATGAGAGTTTATTTGCAGGACTATTTTTAAGTAGGCTAGGAATAGGGATAGCATGTCAAAAAGATGAGGAATTCTCTGTGTGACCACTTCTTATCATCTGTGCACTCCCTAATGGCTCCCACAGTGCTCTAATGTGGCCACCAACTCAGTCTCTCAAGCTCAGTTTTTAAAATATGCCAACTCTTTACCAAACGGTAACAATCAGTTGGAAGATGCCTCTGATGCCACCTGGTCCAACCTGCTACTAATGCAGGAGTCCCTTCCACAGTGTTCGGAACAGATGGCGTTGGCTACTTTGTGCATGTCTAGTGACAATTACTCATTACTGCGGGAGACAAATGACTTTCCTGTTGAATGGTAGCGTGGAGAGTGTGTTTCAAAGGAGCAGAGTCTTAAAGTGTCCAAGTCTGGAGACATATCAGTCCTGGACATGTGGCTCAGCTCCTGACCAGCTGTGTGCCCTTGGGCAAGTTACATAGCCTGCTTTATTTCTCTATATATACAAAAGGGAGGGCAGTGATATCAGATGCATTATATTAAGAGAATTAAATGAGCAAATATATGCAAAGCATTCAGGGTGTTGCCTGGTATATAGGAAATATGCACTAAGTCAATAGTAGCTCAAAAACAATCAAACCAAAAAAGTTCTTAAAAGGTTCTAAGACTGTTATTTGCAGATAAAGGCCAGGAAAAGAATGATCTCTAGCTATCATGACGATCAAAGTCATGCCAGTATCTTGCTGTAATATATATGGCACCTGTGACTCTTACTGGAATTTGAAATGAAGGGCTCTGAACTTATTCTGCAGAATGGCTTGATACTTGTCTAGATATAGAGATTGGTGGAGTGCTGTGTATGTGTGTCTGCGTGTGTGTGTATGAATCATGACGTAGACTGGGCTACTCTATTTTCTCAAGAAAGAAAAGTGGCACCAAAGGAGAAGAGTCCTTGAGGGTCTTGTCTCTGCCCCTTGGTCATCTTGCATTGTGCCAAGTTCACTGTTCCTACTACACCAGCTAGCAAATACTACTAGACCACAGGAAATCAAACAAATCAATTACTTGCGAAGGAAAGGCTGTTTCCCTCCTCTCAGTACCTGCATGCGGAGTTTGATGACTCCCATTGTGATTTCAGTTAATTTTTTTACCCTATTTCTCAAGCTTGAAATTACCTAGCTCATCAAGATGATAATTGGAATCTCTGATCTCCAAAAGTAATTGGCTTCTTCTTCTCAAAACAAAAGACCATTGTTCTTGATTTTTCTGAATGACCTTGTGTTATAATCAGAAGATATCCTTACAAATAAGATGGCCCTTGCTGAGAACCTAGCTTCTCAGTTCAGCAAATGAAGAAAAGAATGAGGTTTTGATGGCTGCTCCCCAAGTTTCATCATCACCT
Source organism: Saccopteryx leptura (assembly GCF_036850995.1). NCBI lineage: Eukaryota > Metazoa > Chordata > Mammalia > Chiroptera > Emballonuridae > Saccopteryx > Saccopteryx leptura. The sequence goes on from NC_089508.1 coordinate 177,012,139, forward strand.
ACTTTTACTCCTTGAAAGATGAGTCAGCACCAGAACCCATTTCTTCCAATGGCCGTGAGAGACGGGGGACAGAGCTCCTGACAAATACTCTAGAGCAGGGGTCGGGAACCTATGGCTCGTGAGCCAGATGTGGCTCTTTTGATGGCTGCATCTGGCTCACAGACAAATCTTTAATAAAAAAAATAATAACATTAAAAATATAAAACATTCTCATGTATTACAATCCATTCATTTCCTACTGCTCATGTCCATGGTTGCGGGTGGCTGGAGCCAATCACCAGCTGTCCTCCGGGACAACACCAAATTTTTATTGGATAATGCGTATTGTACACGGGTCGTTGTATGGCTCTCACGGAATTACATTTTAAAATAGTGGCGTTCATGGCTCTCTCAGCCAAAAAGGTTCCCGACCCCTGCTCTAGAGGACTTTTCAGGTGGTCCCGGACTTCTCAGCATCCCCCAAAATGGCACTGATGCAGATCTCAATCAGAGTCACCTACCTAATGTAAAGCACATCTTGTACGTGTGGGCTAAACGTAAGGTTGACGTGAAAGGGGCTTCCCAACAACCAAGAGGGCGGGCCCCGAAGCTTCCTTCAGGACCATGAGCTGATTACTTTCTGGTCCTGAACCACCATGTTACTCTGCTGCGCCTGAATGCAAAATGCTGTGAGGTCTGACCCTCCTCAGTGAGGGCTTCTTTGAGCTCAGGAAGAAGATGAAGGGTTTTGAATTTGCCAATTCCTAGAGCAGTTATAATGACTGATTTTATTTCTCATTAATAGATCCAGGGCTTTGGAACCTATTCTTCCCTCACGGGATGTACCCACCACAGTCATGCCCTGGGAGTCTCTTTATCAGGATAGCTTCTACTTCCCTTGAACATCCCCCTTCCTGGACTTCCCCAGCATCTCAGTGTTCTGTCCCTTTGTATGCGCCCTGCGCTGTCATCTTATAGTTTACCTGCTCGCCCACCTGTACCCAGGAGGCTGTGCCCTCCACCTTTGTGCCCTCAAGTTCACGGCCTGTACCAACTTCCCAGTAATGGTTTTGTTGAATAGCTCTGACAGAAAGCAATTGAGGTATTTATTTTTTCATTCAATACATATTTATTGAGTTATTATATGCAACAAATAGCCAATTATAAGAGAATGAGATTCCAAAGTCAGCAGGATTAAGAGAACAAATTATAGTTTTAAAAAAATTACCCTTTGAAATTTCTTAAATTGTACCTGATTTTTAAGGTTCAACCCTGTATAAAAACTCTAATGCACTTCAAGGTTTGATAGCAACTGAGTTAAAAGAAGGAACAGAGGGCCATTATGTGCCCACATATCTGGGCAACCAAATTATTCTGCTAAATAACTATTAACTTCCTACACGTGACTCAGGGAGTGGGCGTGCTGCTCCTACTCACCTGAGGGTTTCCTTTGCTATTAAGTCCCTATAGCTTTAGCACATAGAAAGATACTTGTATTAAGAATTACAGGAGATAATAATTATAAAAACACAAAGCATAGGTCCTCACACCTCATGAGTGCTCAATAAATGTTTGCTTAATTTAAATTTAAATTTTACTTGATTGGAACTATATATACATTTGTCTTTGAACGTTCTAGCAAAGAAGTTCGCCACTTGTTCCTTGGTGGTTCTAACTGGCTTCTCTGACTGGCTGCCCCTGTCAGGCCTGGGTCTTGGCATCCCGGGGCCCAGGAAGCAGAATTTGATTCTAATGGTCCGTATTTGCATTGGATACATGAGTCATGTAACTGACCCCTGTGTGAGCGTGCCCTGCCGGCCACACAGGCAAGGCGGTCAGTGAGGCAGATGTGTATCTGGCTTTGGGGAACTCCAGGTCCCATAGGAAAGACAAGGGTTGAAGAAATAATTCCTAGGGCTGCCTGCTATGGAAGAGGGAGTCAGAGTAGCCAAGGAACCTATTAGACGATCTAGTCTGAGAGTCAGTGAAGATTTCCTTGGGGAAGTGTTGATTAAGATAAGTGGGAATCTTGTTAGCCCCTCCCACCTGAAGGTCAGAGAGATGAGGCACCTGGGCTAGTTGTGAAGAACTCAGTATTCTGAATATTGGCAATGAGCTGTGTGTGACTAGCGGCCATGGATTCTGCCTAGACGTTGCGTACCTCTCAAAAAACATGAATTTCTTTGGCATGACTCTGTGGTCATGGATATTGAAGAGTCCTTTATTCCTTTAGTTTAAAGAACTCTAATATTTGGTTTTGTGTCTTGGCCCGTCCTTTAGCAGGGATGTGACTTACCTCGTGCCCTCCACCACTATTTTGAAGTATATTGTTTTTATTCACAGTGAGTTCAAATATGTTTACTAAAATACTCCAATCAGCCTGGTAAAATAATATTCCATTTTGTCAGAAATTCTAAAGTAGAAATCACTTGAAGGATTTATTTAAACCCTTATTTTTCTCCCATTTCTACGAAGGATACAGTAATACAGTGTGTTACCTATCTTCTGGGAATATAATCTCAATTTATATGTATAGCGGGTACAATTTCCAAACCAGAATTTAAAAAATGGGCTTTTTTTCCCATTTATTTAAAACACCTATTTTTCTGGACAGCATACATCTGTTATTTAATTCGGGATATCACCGTCCTGCACCATTCTCCAGTTGAGTCTCGGTTCTGGTGGGAGTACTGGTAGCGTGACAAGACTTGTGAGCAGTGGCAGTCGAGTCCTTGTCCTCCTCCCCCTATAATGATCTCTGCCTGTCCAGATGACTTGATTTCTCCTGGTCTTTCAGTCATTGGTTGTAGGAGAATATTACTGCGTCCCCCTAATCTGGACAATAAGCCCATTCTTGCTGCACTTCGGGGGTGGAAAACCTGCTCCTTCTGGTGCCGTGCGCAGGGGCACACAGAAATGCCCTCAGTCTGTCTGTTGGGTCCTTCAGGAAACTGCTCTTGGATTCTCGGCACTTTGCTGGCCTTTCCTGGGGAAAGGTATGAGGGTACATGTCCTGTCTGCTCTCGGGTTCCCCAGATTTACTGGAGGCTTCAAAGGTCGGCCCCTCCCGGCACCAGGACTACGTTAGGCCTAGAATAGGCACATGGGCCTATTTTCAGGAATTTCTCGTTGTCTAAACTTCCTTCTCTGGTGACTTACCCCTTCTTTCCTTCATCCAGGTGCTAGTTGGTTCAGTCTGGTGATATATTACTTAGACTCTTCAAGTGCGTTTTAAGAATTCGTTGTTTATACCCTGTTCTAGTCCTTTTGAGATGCAAAAGCCAATAACCAGACTGTCTATGGCCTGCACACTGCTGTGCCATTCCTTACGTGAGGTGATGTAGTTTATAAAGAATATAATACCTGTTACCCAAACAGGGAGAAGAGTTACAGAATAACAGGAAGTAACATGTGTTCCAATGAAACATACACACCAATCATTATTACATCAAGATTTTATTCTATCTCATATACATATATCAAAGCAGGTATGCAGTCATAGATTAAGCAAAACACGCACTTTGAGCTCTGAGTACGGCATCTTTTGATCAAAGGCCAGGCATTTTTATATGAAAATTTATATTTGTTTTCATTAGTCTTCTCATCTATTCCTGTCTGCAGACGAGGGCAGTAGTTAAGAGGATATTAAACATCTATGCCAGCCATCATGTCATGGTGTCATGCCTGTTCGAGTCAATAAAATTCCTTCTTTAGATTCAGTCCTCTGCAGTTATTATACTTATTACTCTCAGTAAAAAAAAAAAAGTGCTTGAATGTGCTCAAATTTTACACATTTTTGTGCATTATTAGCTCTTGCAACAAGACCCCACCTTTTTTCTTTAAACAAACAAACAAAAAAGCTTCATGGTTATTCTAGAGAACAGGCTCTCACGCTAACACAAAAGAACACAACTCTAGTGAACACAACCAAATGAAGGATCCAGAAGGACACACAACCAAGTGACTGTGGAGTTCTTTGCACTAGTCTATATTTATCTTTTATAACCAACAATTCCTCATACCTTTCCTTTTAGAGATCATCTTAGCGTGAGAATTCTGTACTGGATTATCGCACAAGCCCATCCATGATGTACATTGAATCAATAATGGTAAACAGTCATGACAGGGAGACTAAAAAATAACCTTTAAATGTCATTTTCTTTTTCAAATTAGAATTGTTATGTGCTTGAAAAAGCCCTTAATTTGGGTCTGAAAAGTATCCTCTGTTTGGCTGTGTCATTAAAAAGCAATCCACTCTATTTCTCTATGCTGTATTCTTATTTATTTATTTATTTATTTATTTATTTATTTATTTTTGAGAAAGAGAAAGAGAGAGGGACAGACAGGGACAGACAGGAAGGGAGAGAGATGAGAAGCATCAACTCATAGTTGCAGCACCTTAGTTGTTCATTGACTGCTTCTCGTTTGTGCCTTGACTGGGGGGCTCCAGCTGAGCAAGTGACCCCTTGCTTAAGCCAGTGACCTTGGGCTTGAAGCCAGAGACCATGGGGTCATGTCTATGATCCCATGCTCAAGCCAGCGACCTTGCGCTGGTGAGCCCGCAAGCCGGATGAGCCCGCGCTCAAGCCCGCAACCTCTGGGTTTTGAACCTGGGTCTTCAGTGTCCCGAGGTAACACTCAATCCATTGTGCCACCGCCTGGTCAGGCTGCGCTGTATTTATTTCAATAATAAGAGAAGGGATATTGGTCTCTGTCAATTACCAAAGTAAAGAAGTAAGGCCGCTAGTGTCACTGGAGACAATTACAGGTGGAATATTGAGTCATAGAGCAATGGAGCCCTTCCCTTTCAACTCTGCTATCCTGATTAAGGAGAAGATAAAGTCTTGTTGATATTAATTTTAGCATTACTTGGTGTTACTTCAGCATTACTTCTACTTTTTAAACAAATATAGACCTTGAATTTAGAGCTTTTCAATATGCAATGGTTTCTAGGTAAAAATTGTTGTGTTGTTCTTATATTGATTCTTTGGTTATCTTCTCTGAGATAGAAATGCTGATTTTCCATTATGGTAGTAGAACAGAGTTGCCTTTTAAAGTGTAAGAAAAAGTGCTCATTATAAAAAATAGTAAGTGAATGTTCGGGCAGGTAGAAAGCTCCTGTCTGAGTTTTAGACTCCACTGGATGGGTGATCTAACAGGACTTCTCAGAGAGTCCAGTTTTATGTGTTGTTTCATCCTGGTCTCAGTCAGGGTGAAAGACAGCGTAGTGTAAACTGGGTTCTCACTTTCCGGCCCGTGAAGCAGAAGGCAAAGTGGTAAAACACACTTCAGAACACAAACAGGCCGCGTCTCTGGACATCAGCCTTCCTGGATGACTTCAGCAAGTGGATGCACACGCACATCAAATATAAAAATAGATGCACTCGGGTATAGATGCCAGAGTTGCATGAATTTGCAGGATAAAGCACTGGTCTTCAAACACATTTATTGCTTTTTTTCATTGAATTGAGTAGGGTGACATTTGTTAATATGTAGGTTGCTGGTGTACAATTCTATAACACATCACCTGTAGATTGTACTGTGTGTTCACAACCCCAAGTCAAGTCTCCCTCTATCACCATTGATCCCCCTTTACCTGCTTCTACCTCCCTCCTCCCCCCCCCCCCTCTGGTAATCACCGTGCTGTTGTCTGTGTTATAGCTTGTTTTTCAGTGGGCAGGGTGGAGCACACTGGCAAGTCAGCAGAGCAGGTTGGTAGGTACAGAATCTGGGATGACCCTAAATTCAGGACAGTATGCACAGATCACCAAAACCATGATGACCGAAACAAGAGAAAAAGTTTGAAATGGCAGAGCATTTCCACTGTGAGCCCAGAGGTGAGCTAACCACAAACATACTTTGGGATTTGGTCAAAAGGAAGAGAGGGCGTCAGTGAGGTTGAGTTGTTCGTACCTCCCGCTCCCTTGCTCGCCTGGTAACGGACCTGCCCTCCATGCAGACGGTGCTGTGGTATATGAAGCATGCAGCAGGGAGAGTCGCAGACCCTGAAGCTGCCTCAGCTCTGCCATGGGAGACTATCTGGGAAGAGCAGGAGGACGGGGTTTGCACCAAAGACAGAGACTGAGAAGGCGGGTCCTGGGGGAAGAACTCAGAGGAACACAGGAAGGATTAAAATGGTCCTGGACACTTGAGAGCTTCTGGGGTTTTTGCTTTCCTTGAGCCACAGATTATACAAATAATGAATTAGAGTCTTACAAACCTATTGTTTCCTCCCTGTTTTTCCCCATTAGCAACACTGCCAGGCAAGAAACTTTGGGTTTAGAAAGAGCAAACATCAATTTTCTTGGTGATCTGTGTTAGGGGTGTACGATGGAGCGATTAAACTTCTTGCTGCTTGTATTATTTCTCCCTACTGTGGGGAGTTGCAAAGGAAATGAGCAGGAAAAGCAAACTACATTTCTAAAGGCCAACTTCATGGTCTTCCACTCATCAGGGACTTTTGCTAGAAGAGTTTGAAAAGCAAGGAGAAAGGATCCAGGCAGCACTGGGAGGGGTGGACCCCAGGCCAGCTGGCTGCGAGGACCAGCTACCACTGGCACGGAGATTCCTGTGCAGGAATTGACCCTACGGAGCAGGACTTGCATTTGTGGGGCTTTGGTTCTCTGAAGTCCCACCCCTGAGTGACTTGTGGAAGAGGTAGGATTGTACTCTGACGTGGCCTGAAGCTGTCCACCAGGTGCACTGGCTCATGGGCCTCCGGGGAGGTGCAAGGCGCCCTGCCCGGGGCCACTCAGCAGGAGCTACAGAGCAATGTGCTGATGGCTGCTACTTGGGCTGGGCTTAGAGGTGCCCAAGAAAGCCAAGCTGTGAACCAGGCCTGGGGCCACTTAGCAAGTGGTACAGGACATGCAGAGGCCAGACGCTGCTTGTTTGAGAGACTTTAGGAAAGTGCAATGCATGAGCCAAGACTGGCCATTGGTATGGAAAAGCCTCTGGAAATGGCTTGGGTGGACCTGCAAGCAGGGTGTGGGGCGGCGGGGTCAGGGAATCACCTGGGTGGGGGAGCGGTGAGCCAGGTTGATGCTGCCTGCCTGCTGGGTGTGTGTGTGTGTGTGTGTGTGTGTGTGTGTGTGTGTGTGTGTATGTATGTGTTGGGGGTGGGGGCAGGGCGTGTCTCAGAAAAGGAACATGGCTCTGCCACTACTTTTGTCTGACAGAAAGGTGCACCCTAGCTTTTTCCCTGATTCCCCACAACCCAGTTTCTCCCCATATATCCCTGGTTTCTTTCAAGAGGCTGCCCCAGGGCTGGGGCACAAAGGGAGTGAGTCCGAGTAAGTCTGTGCATGGGCCCTTAAAGAGATGCTGCCTTGGTCTCCTGTAGCTCTCTGTCTCACTCAGCCACAATCCACGCTGGTTTTTACAGCCAGAAGTTATGGGGACTTCTCTTCCCAGCATTGGAACCCTGGGCTGGGTGGCCTGGTGCGCGCCTGGGACCCCTCACTCCTCAGGGAGATTCTCCACAGCTGAGATACCCCTCCTGAATTTAAACTGCCTCAGGTAGGGGTGGGACCAGCCCATTCCACACCTCCACCCTTCCTACCAGTCTCTCTGTTGCTTCTTGAATTCCCTAGGTGTAGGACTTCCATCCAGCCAGCTTTCAGGTGGTACTGAATGATGGCTGTTCTATAGTGTGGTTGTCATTTTGATGTGGTTGTGGGAGGATTCCAGTACTGGGTTTTCTTTCACTACTATCTTGACCGGAAGTCGGGGATCCCATTTTCTTACCGATCTTGTCCATCCGGGATTGCAGGCGGTGATCTCGGCCTGGTGGACAGGAACTGTGTGGAATATGAAGACTCCTCTTCAGCCCCCTCTCACTGGCTTCAAGAGAGTAGTGACAGAGCCAGGAGAATTAAAACTGTTTTCCAAGAAAATGCACATATTCCTTTATAAACCAAGTCCTGAAAGAGAATACATGCTCTGTACAAACTCATTACATGACTGGCCACCATGGCCAATCCTCACACCTTAGCAGAACAAGCCCAGTGTGCCTCCCTGAGAAAACGATTTCTTCTTGTCCTGAGGGCAGTACCTCCTGATGACACCAGGTACTTCCAAAAACACCTTCCAAGACCCAGAGCTGTATTCCCGGAGGCTTTGCAGAGTATGTCCAGTAGGGAGTCTCACTGTGGAATGTCCTACTTTATTAAACACGGCTAAGGCAGTATAGATGGCTTCCTGCCAGGCTGACATTAAGTTCCTACAAATGTATCTTTTAATATCTCCATCACAGAGCAGTCAGAGGTAAGAGGGACAGTGTAGTTGGAGGGGAGTAACTTTCTGATGCAAGCCGCTCTTACAGCCATGAGCATCAACGTAAGTACTTTTTAATCCATCGAACCTTGCCAGAGGATGACCCTCTCTGCCGGGACTGGTAATTGCTGTACTCTGCTTCTTGCTGTGATTTCAGGGAAAGGTTGTCCCTGGGCCCTGACCTGGCTTTGCTCAGAGAGCGATCCCTGGGAGCTACTATTATAGCTTTAATCCAGTACATGCATTTTTTAAAAATCAGGTTTTATGTTTTAATGACTTCCTGAAACTCTCCAGAGTGAAATCCATCATCAGTGTGAATCTCTGCCAAGGTGGTGATAGCCTAACCGTCCGGTCGGTTGTTGCTGGAGAGAGGGACACTACAGGTTCCGCGGATCTTTAAGACGTGTTTAAAATGAGCTGCTGGTGTGCAGGAGGGTTATGGGAGTCAGAAAAGGTTATCTTTATTTTATCAGCTCATATTTGGTAAAATTATGTGGTTTTGGCCCTGGCCGGTTGGCTCAGTGGTAGAGTGTCAGCCTGGCGTGCAGAAGTCCCAGGTTCGATTCCCGGCCAGGGCACACGGGAGAAGCGCCCATCTGCTTCTCCACCCCTCCCCCTCTCCTTCCTCTCTGTCTCTCTCTTCCCCTCCCGCAGCTGAGGCTCCATTGGAGCGAAAATGGCCCGGGCGCTGGGGATGGGTCCTTGGCCTCTGCCCCAGGCGCTAGAGTGGCTCTGGTCGCAACAGAGCGACGCCCCGGAGGGGCAGAGCATCGCCCCCTGGTGGGCAGAGCGTCGCCCCCTGGTGGGCGTGCCGGGTGGATCCTGGTCGGGCGCATGCGGGAGTCTGACTGTCTCTCCCCGTCTCCAGCTTCAGAAAAAAAAAAAAAAATTAGGTGCTGTTTCCGCGGTCGTTTGTGGACAGCGGCAGAGCGGCAAAAATTTCGAGTCATTTCATGGCCGTGTTCCCAGCTGAGGCTGAACGAGGTTGACTCTGCCTCTTTGTTTCAGCTGTCATAGCTCTCAACTCATGTCCTTTTTGCGGTCTGTTTACCACGGCGTTTACTTGTTTGTTTGTTTTTAGTGATTTTGTTGTTTAAAGCAGCCCTTAAGCCTAGTGCCGAAGTGCTTGGAAGCCTTGGAAGTCTATGATGTGCCTTAGGGAGCAAATGTGTGTCACAGGTGGGCTTTGTCAGGCACAAGTTAGTGCTGTCAGTGCGGTCCCCCGTGAAGAAATCAACAATACATATTAAATGAGGTGTCTTTAAACATAAAACAAGGTTATGTACTGATCAGTTGACAAAAGTACTAAGACCAGGGGCTGGCAGGAACCTAGCCTGCACCTCCCCTTGGAGCAGCGCTTCAGTGTTGGCTATTTCAGTGATCACGGTGACTTCATAGAATGGAACTACCATGAATAACGAGAATCGCCTGCATGTATAAATCGAGTGGGCCTCACTATGAGGGACTCCCATCCCTGTTTCTATTGATGATATCAAGTACACCTTCCAGGTGTTTTTTGTTTTTTTCTTTTCCTGAAGCTGGAAACAGGGAGAGACAGTCAGACAGACTCCCGCATGCGCCCGATCGGGATCCACCCGGCACGCCCACCAGGGGCGACGCTCTGCCCACCAGGGGGCGATGCTCTGCCCCTCCGGGGCGTCGCTCTGTCGCGACCAGAGCCACTCTAGCACCTGGGGCAGAGGCCAAGGAGCCATCCCCAGCGCCCGGGCCATCTTCGCTCCAATGGAGCCTCGGCTGCAGGAGGGGAAGAGAGAGACAGAGAGGAAGAAGAGGGGGAGGGGTGGAGAAGCAGATGGGCACTTCTCCTGTGTGCCCTGGCCGGGAATCGAACCGGGACTTCTGCACGCCAGGCCGATGCTCTACCACTGAGCCAACCGGCCAGGGCCTACCTTCCAGGTGTTTGCTGAAGGCATATGTTTGTTTGTTTTCCAAAACAAGCCGTTCAGAACTCAGATCTCTGATGAAGAATATGCCTTCCCTGTTTGTTTAAACTCATCGAGGGTCATGGGTGTCGGGCTTGTGAGAACCAGGCATACCCCCATGAATGTTTGGGGCCGTCTGTGCTGTTCTACTGCAGACTGGAGAAGGAGACGGTGCCTCTCATAGTTCACTGCTGACAGGCACGGGGAAGGGCTCACTGAGCTGTGACAGTTGACATTTGGAACACAGCGCCTCAACCTTCATGGTCGTGAAGCGCCATGATAGCTCGTTACATTCTCTGTAATGTGTCTGGCCACTCGCCGTATTGCCTGTCACTGGTCTTGGACCTGAAATTAATGAAGAACTAGTAATGGGTAGGGAAGGGATAAGATGAATAACGAAGATTAAATTCAATGTGATTACTGTAAATTGACTCGAGGGTTAATGGGAAGGACAGGAAATTATCGTCTCTGAGGCTGGTCAAGGCTCATCAGCAAAGGGCGATGTGGTTGGTGGAGGTGAACTTCAAACTCAATGAGGATTACGCTAGGGACAACAGGCGAGGGAGGTAAACTCGTCACGTGTGCACATTTAGGATGTCCATGTCTCTTTTGTGGACCAGACTCGGCTTGCTCATCTTGCAGGCTTTTCGTGAACCCGGGGGACTAACCCATGATGCTGTGTCCTCATCAGTCTGGCCTCGTTCAACTAAGCATTGCTTGCCATGGCCGTGAGAGCCAGGTGAGGTCAAACGCTGGGGATGCTGCAGGATAGAAAGCTGGAGTGTTTGGACGGCAGTGCGGGAGCATGTGGTTGGAATCACAGCTCCGCAGCTTAGTAACCCTGTTGTCTTGGGCCGGTTAGTTACCTTGCCAGGGCCTCCATTCCCACACCTGTAAAGCATAGATAAGAGGAGTTCCCATCTCATCAGGCTGTTGTGAGGATTGAATGAGGCGGTTGCATAGCAGTGTTCAGCACAGTGCCTGGTGTAGACTGAGGACTTGTGTGAGAGACAGAAGGCCGGCCACTGGGCCAAGAACTCCTCGGCAAAGAGAGAGTGGCACAAGATGGGGTGGACAGGCCAGTTCCTACAGGGTCTCCTAAGTGGCCAAGGTCAGGATTTTAAAACAGATTCTGAAGTGTATTCAGGGAGCCTTTGCATGGTTTTAAGCAGAGCACCAACACCATGTAGAAGAAAACAGTGTTTGTCATAAACGTACTTTCTACAATATGCTGTCATTTTTCACTAGAAAAGTTTGCAATGTAGCCTCAATACTTCAACTTCCTTTTGTCTGATTGGCCTCTGATCGGTCCCCACAGTGCTCCTCCATAGCCTGGCAAAGGTCTGCGGGACCGCTCACCGTTTCTGGTATTGATATGTTAGTGCTGCTGATGGAAGCGTTTGCAACAAGGGCTGTCATTGCTGTGCTCACCAATGTCAGACTCACATGCCTCATTTTATTCAAACCTCACAGCTGCCTTCCAGGGGCGTCTGACCCCCCTGTTCATGGGTGAGAAACAGGCTTGATGTCTCATGGCTGGGATCTGAATGCAGGCTCTCTGCTCCAGGGCACACTGGCTTCTCGCCGAGTCCCAGAGGGACCTGGAATGTGATGGAGAGACAAGCTGTCTCAGCCCTTCCTGGTGCCTCTGTGCCGTGGTGTCCCCATTGGAAGAATGGGAATGCTGGGTAACGTGGATCACAGAGTGGTTCTGAGGCCTGGCTGTGATCTTAATGCGGAGTGCTGGCCACAGTAAGCACTCCACACACGTTCCCCTGGTGTATTTCCCGGGGCAGCTGTCCACCGCTCTGCACTGGTAACACTGGGGTAGTCGAGTGGTGGTGGTTTCTGGAAAAGGCGTGTCATGAAAGAGGAAGACTCCCCTCCCCCGGCATAGGGCTGATCCTGAGGTTTGTGTGTCTGCTTCTTCCAGCCCTGCAGGAGGAGGGACGGGGAGCTCTGTGCACCCCCTTTCAGGAAACCGAGCCCGAGCTCCCCCTACACTAGAGTTCTCCAAATTACACTTTGTAATTAAACCTGGCGGAGTTGAATAAGGAAACAACCTGCATCGTCTTCATTTCTAAAGAGATATTTGTGGTCTGGCTAATTAGGTAGTGAGATTTGATTCCCCCCCCCCTCATGTGTAAAATTAATGCATGAAATATTTCTAAAAAGGGAAAACATCTAAAGCATTTTATGGGGGCATCTGGCTGAGAGTAAACAGACAGTTCGCAGGGGGCCACCTAACACAGCGCCCGGGCAGCCTGAGCTGGTGTGCAGGGTCAGTAGGATGCCTCCTTACAGAGACACCTCACCGACACGGGCGCCATCCAGTCACCAGCACATTGGATCCTGCGGCCTGTCGTGCCTGTTCACTTGGAGATACAGTCTAGTTCCTCATCCAGGCACTTGACTCTGGTTCCAGTGTCTGTTCTGTCTTGTGTGTACTGTTCTCTGGCTACATCACACCGTGTCCTTCCCCAAACTGCCAGGCTCCTTGATGGCTCTGTGGCTGTGTAAAGGATGTGGCCCTCCCTCCTGTGACTTGTCCTCTCTCTCCTGAATAGGTCCCTCTGCATCCATATTAACCTGTGTTCTGATGTTTCAGCACTGGGGGTAGCCTTGCAGGGAGGGGGCCTGTCTCAGGCAGGGTTGGCTAACTCCTAGGGTTAGCACACCACTGACCTTCCTTACGCACACCAACCCCCACACACTTGCTTGTCAGGCTACCGCAGTCTGGGTCACTATTCTCCTGCTCTAATCCCCCAGTGCCAGGGCCAGTGAGCAGAGACAGCCCGTGTCTCACTGCTTACTCATACTAGCTCGTGTGTTGCTTATTGTTTTCTGTAGAGTAGTAGTTAGCCAACAGGTCTTTTCACAGACTGTGTCCTCAGCCTGTGACATCCCTTTCTGCCCCTCCTTCCTTGGCATCACAACTCCCAGGCCATTGCTTTAGGAAAACCCTGTGTGACCGCTCTGATTTTTCATGGACAGTTTTGAGTAATGTGTATCTTTCCCATTAGACCGTGTGTGAGCTGGGGTTTTTCTGGAGAATCAGGATTGGTTCATGCAGCTGTGGAGGTTTGGCAAGTTCAAAATCTGCAGGGTAGGCTGGCAGGTTCCCCAGGGAAGTGGTGTGGTCAGACTTTAGAGGCTGTCTGTCGGCAGTCTTCTGTTCCTCTAGGGAGATACATCTTTTTTATCATGGCCTTTGACTGACTTCCATGCTGTAGGGACCACCTACTTGATATGTTAACTTCATCAAAATACCTTCAGAGAAACATCAAGAGTAATGATTGACCAAATATCTGTGTATCATGTCCTAACCAGGGTGACACACATAATTAACCATCTGAAACTGTAATCTATGCGAAGGCATGACTCAATCTAACGTTTGCAGTTTGCAGAATCTAGTCCATCATATGTCCTTACTGATTATGAATAGGTGAACAGAGCTCTGCAGAGTGTGGCCTCTACACACACAACCAGTGGTAGAGGATGTTATTCTTTACAGGAAAACTTTTGGTAGTGTGAAGATACAAACAATAAGACCCCTTTAGCATTGGCATTAGGGACCGAGGATAAAAAACAGTCAAGGAAACGTTTCCAGTGGCTGTCAATTAGGCTTTAATAAGGAGAAGCAGATCACAGTTGGATCACACAGATCCATTATTGACTTGAAAGGTTCCATGATTCATTTTTTCCAGAGTCCTTCCCAGAGAAAAATGTTCCTGGTACAGTAGGAGTATGGGGAGGATGTGGTAGTGCTGCAGCCAAAGTCATTTAAATGTATATATAAGTTCCTATGCTGCTGGGAGACAGACACAGAGAAGAAGGAGACAGAGTGAAAGCAAGGTAAGAGGGAAAAGACAGATACAGAAAGTAGAGACAAAAAGAGGGGAGAAGGGATGGAATGAGAGGTGAAAAGGATGGAAAGGTAAAGAGTAGAAATAGGGAGGGGCAGAGAAAACTGGAAGGTGAAAGACAGAGCACATGTAGAAAAAGTAAGTGGGAGAAGATATGAAGAGAAAGGAAGAAGAAAACAGTAATAGGAAGGAGTGAGAGGCACAGAAAGGAAAGTGGGGGAATGAGGAAGGAGCCAGAGAGAAGAGACAAAAAGCGAAAGAGAGACTTACCTTGTTCTCTCCAAGCCAGGCTGTGCAGTACCTAGGGTTCTGATCTTTTTCTACTACCTAAGTTTACACAGGTATCCTTGTTCCCTGTCCTTTCTCTCTGGGTAGGCAAGACAGGGACAGTCATCAAATGTCTTAGACACCAAAAATGGACATTAAGGAGGAAGGTGAGTAGGAGAGAGAAAAGATTTAAAGGCAGAAGGAGGGGAGAGACACAGAGTAGAGATAGCAAGGAAGAAAACTTACAGAGAGAGAAGGGGGAAGGAAAGAATAGAGAAACAGACACAGAAAAAGAAGAGGGAGAGAGAATAGAGGTAAAAAGAGGAAGAATACAGAAAGGAGAGTAAGAGGCAGAAAAGATATAGTGACAGGAAGAAGATAGCAAGAAAGAAGAGTTAGGGGGAAAGGATGGAAATGTAGAGACAGAATAAAAAGTAATAGGGAGAAAATTGAAAAGATGAAGGAATGAGAGAGGCAGAAATGGAGAGAGTAGAGGTAGTTAGGAAGGTGAGAGGGATAAAGGATGGAAAGGTAGGAAGGGGAGAGACGCATACAGGGAGAATAGATATAGCAAGAGTGAAGGAGGAGGAAGAGAAGGAAAGAGTAGTAAGAGGGAAAGGGTGGACAGAAACAGGAAAGATAAATACAAAGGGGAGTGCTGAAAGAAAAAGGGAAGGAGGGTGAGAGTAGAAACAGTAAAAGGACAATAGAAGGAGAAACAGGCAGGGGGTAGAGAAAATTGAGACAGAAAGAGAGTAAGAGTATGAAAGGATGGAAAGAGAGAGAGAAGAGAAAGGAAGGTAAGAGGGAAAAAGGATAGAAAGCTGGAAGTAGAGAAAGAGGAAGGGAAGTGAGGAGAAAAAAGAGCCAGAAAAGGAAGCAGAATGAGGGAGGGAAGGAAAGAGGAGAGAAAGAAAGAGGCAGTCGAGAGAGAAAAGGGGAAGGAGAAAGGGTAATGAGAAGTGGGGGGGGGGGGGAGATGAGATTTAGTAGAGGCACAGAAATTAAAGAGGGAGGACAGTGAGGAAGGAAAGACAGAGAGAAAAGGGAGAAAGGATGGAAAGGTAGAGAAAGAGAGGAGAGTAAGAGCAAGAAAGGAAGGAGAGAGTAGAGGGAGAAAGGATAGACAGGTAAAGAGAACAGAAAAGGAAGAAGATAGAGTAAGAGTGATGGGAAGGAGTGTGGAGATAAAAAGGTGAAAAGACAATGGAAGTAGTCAGAGGCGTAGAAGAAAGGGTGCAGAAAGAGAGTAGAAGTCAATAGGATGGTAAGAAGGAGCAGACACAAAAAGGAAGTGAGTTTAAATATCACAAGAAATGAGTAAGAAGCAAAAAGGATGGAAAAGTAGAAAATAGAGAAGGAAAGAAAATGGTAATGAGTAGAAATAGGAAGGAGGGAGAGAGTACAGGTAAAAAGAGTAAGAAGGAAAGAAGATAAAAACAAAGGGGAGAGAAAGGACGAAGAGAGAGAAGAGCAAGCAAGGACATAGAAATGAGTGAGCAACAAAGAAAGGGAACAGATGGGAGGAGTGATGGGAGAAAGGATGGAAAGCTGGAAATAGAAAAGTGAAAGGGGAAAAGAAAAGAGAGAAAGTTGAGACAGAGTAAGAGTATGAAAGGATGGAATGAGGAAGAGAAGAGAAAATAGAGGGGTCAAGAGAAAGGGAACGAGAGTAGGGAGAGACACAGAAAGGAGAGTAAGAGGCCGAAAGAGGGGAAAAGAGAGGGAGCCAGGAAGGAGAAGAGGCAGGGTGAAAAGGATGGAAAAGTAGAAGAGATGGGAAGGAAACAGACACAAAGAAGGGGGAGTAAGGCAGAAAGGATTGAAGAGAGAGACGGAAGGAGAGAGATAGAGAGACAGATACAAAAGGGAAAGAGTCAGAGAGAGTACAGGTAATTAGGAAAGTGAGAGAAGGAACAGACAGAGAGAAAGGTAGAATGGAGAGTAAATATAGTAAGAAAGGATGGAGAAGCAGAAAAGAAGAATAGTAAGAGGCAGAAAGGATGGAAAGGTGCAGAGAGTAGAAATACATGGAAAAGGAAGAGAAAATGGGAAGTTGGGAAAGAAGAGAGGAAGAGGAGAGAAGCAGGGAGGATATAGCAAGGAGGAAGAGAGAGGATAGACAGATATATAAAGGAGAGTGATGAGGGAAAAAAGGGGGGAAGGAGAGCAAAAGTAGAGAAAACTGAGGGTGATAGGAAGTGAAGAGAAGGGGGAGAGAACAGAAAGAAATGATGGAGAGGAGTAGTAAGAGAAATCATAGACAGAGGAGAGAGAGAAGAGGTATTAGAGCATAGATAGAAAGGAGTACAGACAAAGGATGGAAAGATAGGGAGAAATGAAGAAGGAGGGAGAAGGACAAGGGTTGGGAAAGGGGAGAGAGGCAATGAAGGAGAGTAAGAGGGAGACAGGAAGGAAGGAGAGGTAGGGAGGATGCAGAGCTAGAGACAGTAAGGACAGAGAGGAAAGGGGAAGGAGAGAGTTAAAACAAAGTAGAGTAAGAGTGTAAAAGGATGGAATGAGGGAGAAGAGAGAAAACCAAGAAAGATAGATAGGAAGTGGAGAGAAAGAATGGAAGTGAGAGGAAAGGTAAGAGAGAAAAGTAATTGGGGTACAGACAGAAAGGAGTAAGAGGCAGAAAGAAGCAGGAGGAGATGAGGCAGGGGAAAGAGAGAAATGGGGAAACAGGAGAGGAAGGGAGTAAAAGAATAAAAGGGAGAAAGGATGGAAAGGTACAGAGAGTAAAAATGGGAAGGAGAAAAAGAACAAAGTAAGAGGGAAACAATAGAGAGAGAAGAGGGAGAAGGATAAAAAGACAGAACAAGCAGAGATGGGAAGGGGAGTGACAGAAAGAAGAGGGAGGAGAGAGAGAAAGGATGGAAAGGTAGAGAAAGAAATACAAGACAGAAAACAAGAGCAAGAGAGAGAAAGGTGAAAAGACAGAAGAGGAAAACAGGAAGAAGTCAGAGGTGGAGAGGGAGAAAGGATGGAAAGAGAGGAGAGGTAAAAGATAGATAAGGAGGATGGAAAGCTGGAGATAGACAGTAAGGAGAGAGGGAAATGGGGAAGAAGAGAGTTGAGACTAAGTAGAGTGTAAAGGATGGAATGAGGGAGAGAAAACAGGGAGATAGAAGGGAAAATTGAGGGGGAGAAAGAAAAAGAGAAGGAGAGAGAGTAGAGATAGCCATGAAGGAGAGGAAGAGAAAGGATGGAAAAGTTGAAAAGAGAAATCAGAGAGAGGCAGAGGAGACAGTAGGCAGAGTAAGCGGGAGGAAAAAAAAGACACATGAAGAAAGAAAGTGGGAAGGAGAGAGAGAGAAAAAAGAGACTAAGAGAGAGGATGGAGAGCTAGAGACAGAAAAAAGACAAGGAAAGAAAGAAGAGAATATAGACAAAGAGGAAGGAAAGAAGAGAATAGAGACAGAGAGGAAGGAGAGTAATAGAAAAGTGAAAAGACGAAGGAAACATATACAAAGGTGTCAGATGGAGAGAAGGAAGGCAGGGAGAGGAATAAACAATGGAATGAGAGTAGAGGTAGATAGGAAGGTGAGAGGGAGCAGACACAGAAAGGAGAGAAAGAGGGAGAAAGGTAGAAGAGAGAAATCAGACAGATAGACATAGTAAGAAAAGATGAGAGGAGAAAGCAAGGAAACAGATGGAAAGGTACAGATGTAAAAGGGAGAGAAAGAGAAAATGGGAAGTAGATAAAAAGAAAGTAGAGAAGAGGGAGAAAGGATAGCAAGGTAGAAAAGTGGAAGGAGAGAGGAAAGAGAGAAAGGTACAAAGGGGAGTGATGGGAGAAAGAGAATAAGGAAGGAAGTAAAGGAGAGAGGAGAGACATAAGAGTATGGAAGAATGACAAAAGTAAAGAGTTGAGACAGAAAGAAAGAATAAGACTATGGAAGGATGAAAACAAAAAGAGAAGAGAAATCGCAAGGGTAGAGAGGAAGAATGAAGAAAGGGAGAAAAGTATGTAAGAAGAAAAACGGGAGAGAAAGGACAGAGACAGAATAAAAGCAGGGAGAGATGACAATGAAGAGAGAGAAGGGAAAGGACAGAGAGACAGAAAACGAAATACACTTACCTTGTTCTGCTTCTCCAAGCCACACTGTGCAGCACCTAGGGTTTCAACTTTTATTTTAAATTTTATTTAGAAAATTAAATTTAACAGGCTGACATTGATCAATAAGAGCACATACATTTCAGATAAATATTTCTGTAGCATTTGAACTGTTGATTGTGTTGTGTACCCACCACCCAAAGTCAAATATTTTTAGTTACTGTATATTTGTCCCGTTTTAACCCCTTCCCCCCAACCCCTGGTAACCATGGCACTTTTATCTATGTCCATGAGTCTCAAACTGTTTGGCTTCACATGCCACTTTCCGCCACCTCAGTTTATAAAGGTGTCCATGTTCTGTGTTCTTCCTCTCTGGGTAGGCACAACAGCGACAGTCATCGAATGTCTTAGACACCAAGAAAGGAGAGTAAGAGCAAGAAAGGATATAAAGGTAGGAGAGGGAGAGACAGACACAGAAAAGGGGAGGAGAGAGTGGAGATAGCAAGAAAGGAAAGTAAGTGGGAGAGTGGATGGAAAGCTGGAAATAGAGAGGGAGTGAGGACAGAGAATAGAGGCAGAAAGAAAGAATACGGAGAAAAGCTGGAGACAGTAAGGAGAGAGGGAATGAGGAAGGAAGCAGAATGAGAAAGAGTAGAGAGAGGGAAAGTGGAAGGAGAGAGTTGAGACTAAGTAAGTGTGAAAAGATGGAATGAAGGAGAGGTGGGGAAGGAGAGAGCAGGGGAGAAATGATAGAAACAATGAGTGACAGGAGGAAAGGGGAAAAAGAGAGTAAGAGGCAGAAAGGATAGAAAAGTTGTAGAGAGATAGGAAGGGAAGAAAGAAAAATACACAAAATTGGATGGAGAAAGAGGAGAAACTAAGAGGGATGAGGAAGGAGAGCTAGAGACAGTAAGGGGAGAGAGAATGAAGAAAGAGGAGAGAAAGGAAGTAAACTGAAATACAGGAAGGGGAAGGGAGAGAGAAAGGAGATGAGGCAGGGCAAAGATAGAGAAAAGGAAAGCAGAGACAAAAAGGGTAAGAGAGAGAAAGGATGGAAAAGTAGAAGAGAAAGCAGAAAGTAAAGGGAAGAAAACATGCACAGACAGAAAGGAGAATAAGGCAGAGAAAGACTGAGGATGAAAAAAGAGATACGAAGGGGACTGAGGAGAGAAAAGGAATGAAGAAGAAAGTAAAAAAGGGGAAAGAATGGAAAGTAGAAAAGAGAAAGGGGAGACAAGCAGGGAGAATAGATATAATGAGAGAGAGATAAGATAGATACGAAGGGGAGTGATGACAGAATAAAAAGGGGTGGTGAGTAAGAGTAGAGACAAGAAAGAGAAGGAGGAAGTAAAAAGCAGAGATAAATGACAGTAAGAGGGATAACTGATGGAAGGAGAGAAAGGAAGGGAAGGAGGGGGAGGAGAAAGCTGAGACAGAAGAGTAAGTGTGAAAGGATGGAAAGGGAGAGAGAAGTCAGAGGGGGAGGGAGGAGGAGAAAGAATAAAGAAACAGAAGGGAAAATAAGAGGGAGAGGATGGAAGGGGAGATGGAGAGCTGGAAACAGTAAGGAGAGAGAAAATGAGAGGAAGCAGAATGAGAAAAGGGAAAGGACAAAGGAGACACAGTAAGAGAGGGGGGGAGAATAGGAACAAGAGGAAATAAAAGAGGCAGAGAGAAAGGAGAAAGAGAAAAGGTATTAGAGTACAGGTTACAAAGTAGTAAGAGCAGAGAAAGAAAAGGAGAAGGAGAGGTGAGAGAGATAGAGAGTAAAGAGGAGGTGGGCAGGATGAAAAAGAGCAAGCAGAGAGAAAATGAGAAGGAGAGAGCAAGTACAGTTAGAAAGCATAGCAAGATAAAAGAGGAGAGAGGCAGAGACAGAAAAGGGGAAGAAGAAAGACTAGATAGTAAAGGTAGGAAGGATGGGGAATTAGAGAAAAAAGAAAGAGTTGAGACAAAGTAGAATAAGAGTGTGAAAGGATGGAATGAGGCAAAGGAGAGAAAACAGAGGGTGATAGAGAGGTGGGGAAGGAGAAAGCAAGCAAGAAAGAAGAGAATGGAGAAAGATAAAAGGAGAATCAGTAAGGAGAGAGAGAAGGGAAATAGAGTAGAGAGAGAAAAGGTATTAGAGTTCCAACAGAGAGAAAGGAGATTAAGAGGCAGAAAGGATGAAAAAGAAAGCAGATAAGAAGAAAAGAGTAGGAGGGAGAAAGAAAGAGATACATACTGTGAGAAGGAGAGAGAGAGAAAGGAGACAAAGAGGAAGGAAGGATGGAGAGCTAGAGGCAGAAAGAAGAAATGGAGAAAAGAGAATGGAGAATGAACAAAGACATGGAAAGAGAGGAGGGAAAGAAGGGAAACAGATAGGAAGGAGATGAGGTAGGCTGAAGGGAGAAAGGGTGGAAAAATAGAAGACTAAACAGCAAGAAGGGAAGGAAAGAGTATGGACAGAAAGAGGCAGAAAAGATGGAAAGAGACATAGAAACAGAAATGAAAATAAGAGGTGGAATGGAAGGAGGGAGGTGGAGAGACAGACACAGAAAAAGGGAAGGAGAGAGAGTAGAGATAGCAAGAAAGGATGGAAAGCTGGAAATAGAAAAATGGAGGTAAAGAGAGAAAGGGGAGTGAGGAGAAGCAGAAAGAAAACAGAGAGGATGGAGAGCTGGAGAAAGACAGAAGAGAGGGAATGAAGAAGGAAGAAGAAGGTGAGAGAGGGAAAGGTGGGGAAGGAGAGAGCAGGGGAGAAAAGATAGAAACAATAAGTGACAGAAAGGAGAGAAAGGAAAGAATGGGGGAAAGAGGAGGGTAAGAGGGAAGAGAGTAAGGAGACAGTAAGAGAAATCAGAGACAACAGGAGGAGAATGGGGGAGAGAGGAAGGAAAGGAGAAAATACAGGAAGAAGGAATGGGTGAGAGAGATAGGAACGGGTGTGAGGAGAAAGGAATGAGTCAAGAGAGAAAATGGGAAGGAGAGTACAGATAGAAAGAATAAGAGGGAGAAGTGAAGAAATGAAAGAAGAGAGAAGGTAGAAAGAGAAAGCAGAAATAGGAAGGAAACAAAGTGTGAAAAAGAGAGAGTACAGACAGGAGACTAAAGGAGGAAGGATGGAAAGAGAGTAGAGATGGGCAGAAAGGTGTGAGGGAGGTGACACAAAAAGAAAGGAGAGAGTAAGAAAAGGTAAGAGAAAAAAACAAGGAAACAGGAAGGAGAGAGTAGGTATCACAAAAAAGGAGTAAGAGGCAAAAGAATGAAAAAGTACAGAGAGTAGATAGATGGGAGAGAGAAACAATTGGAAATAGAAAGGGAAAGTGGGAGAGTGGGGAGATGGAAAGTCAGAGAGCAGGGATGTGAAAGGAGAGGGAAAGGATGGAAAGAGATAACTAGGAAAGAGCAGAGAAAACAAGGACACAGAAGTAGATAGGAAGGCGATAGTGATAGAGAAAGGACACAGGTAGAAAGAGAGATAGGAGGGAGAAAGGATGGAAAGCTAGTGATATAAAAGTGGAAAGAAAGATTGGGAGGGGAGAGAGAGAATGGGGAAGGAAGCAGAATGAGAGAGGCAAATGCGGAAGGAGAGAGTTGAGACTAAGTAAGTAGAGTAAGAAGGTGAAAGGATGAGATGACAGAGAAAGTGGAGAGAGGTGAGGAAGGAGAGTAGAGAGAGAAAGAAAATGCACAAGAGAAAATAGGAAAGAGACTAAGGAATGAAGAAGGAGAGCTAGATACAGTAAGGGGTGAGAGAATGAAGAAAGAAGCAGAAAGAGAGGAAGTAAACTGAGAGATAAGAAGGGGAAGGAGAGCCTGACCAGGCGGTAGCGCAGTGGATAGAGCATCAGACTGGGATGCCAAGGACCCAGGTTCGAGACCCCGAGGTCACTAGCTTGAGCACAGGCTCATCTGGTTTGAGCAAAAAGCTCACCAGCTTGGACCCAAGGTCGCTGGCTCGAGCAAAGGGTTACTCGGTCTGCTGAAGGCCCATGGTCAAGGCACATATGAGAAAGCAATCAATGAACAACTAAGGTGTTGCAATGCGCAACGAAAAACTAGTGATTGATGCTTCTCATCTCTCCGTTCCTGTCTGTCCCTGTCTCTGTAAAAAAAGGGGGGGGGGGAGGAGATGAGGCAGGGTGAAGAGAGAAAAAAAGGGAAGTAGAGACAGAGTAAGGGAGAAAGGACAGAAAAGTAGAAGAGAAAGAGGAAGGAAACAGACACAGAAAAAGAAGAGAGAGGGGAAAGAAAGGATTGAAAGGTGGAGAGAGGAAGAATGGATAGATACAAAGGTGACTGAGTAGAGTAAGGCACAGGAGGAATTCAAAGTTAGAGATAGAGAAAAGTGGAAAGAGAGAAGTACAAAGAGGAGAGGGGAAGGAGAAGAAGGGGAGAGAAGCAGGGAAAATAGATATAACAAGAAAGAAGATTCAAGACTGAGGAAGGAGGAAGAGATAGAGAGAGAGGAAAAAGAGGAGAGGCAGAAAAGAGGGAAAGGATGGATATGGAAACTGGAAAGAGAGATAAGAAGGGGAGTGATGAGAGAAAAAAAGGAAGGAGAGTGAGAGTAGAGACAAGAAAAAGTAAAACCAGAGCAGAGACAAGAGAAATGATGGAAGGAGAGAGTTGAGACAGAAGAGTAAGCATATAAAGGATGGAAAGGGAGAGAGGGGAAATCAGAGGGAAAGAGAAAGAATGGAGAAAGGATGGAAAGAGTGAGGAGAGGCGGAAAGAAAAGAAATTAAGAGGGAGAGAGAGTGTAAGGGGAGATGGAGAGCTTGAAACAGTAAGAAGAGAGAAAATGGGGGAGGAAGCAGAATGAGAGAAGAGAAAGGAAGAAAAGAGTCAGGGGAGAGAGGAAAAAGGGGAAGAAGAGAGTTGAGACTAAGTAAGTAGAGTAAGAGTATGATGGGGGGGAGAGGATAGAAACCATGAGAGAGAGGAGGTAGAGAGAAAGGAGACACAGAAAAAAGAGTGTAAGAGAGAGGGAATAGGAACCAGAGAAAATGGAGGAGAGGCAGAGAGAAAAGAGAAGTAGAAAAGGTATTAGGGTACAGATTAAAAAAGAGTGAGAGTCAGAGAAATAAAAGTGGAAGGAAAGAGTACAGACAGAAAGAAATGAGAGTATGAGGCAAAAAGGGTGGAAAGTGTAGAGATAGGTAGGAGAGTAAAGGGCAGGATGAAAAAAAGAGAGCAAGCAGAGTGAAAGGAAGGAGTTGAGAGAGAAAATACAGGTAGAGCAGTGGTTCTCAACCTGTGGGTCGCAACCCCGGCAGGGGTCAAACGACCAAAACACAGGGGTCGCCTAAAGCCATTGGAAATTTTGGTCGTTCGACCCCCGCTGGGGTCGTGACCCACAGGTTGAGAACTGCTAAGGTATAGAGAAATAAGGATAAATGAAGAAAAGAAAGAGGAGAGAGGCAGAGACAGACAGAAAAGGGGAAGGAGAGAGACGAGATATTAGAGGTAGGGAGGATGGATAGCTAGAGAGAAAAAGTAAGAAAGTTGAGACAAGCTAAATAGAGTAAGAGTGTGAAAGGATGGGTTGAGGGAAAGGGGAGAGCAAGGAAGAAAGGATAGAGTGGGGAAAGAGAATAAGAGGGAAAGAGTAGAGAAAAGGGATGGAGAGGGAGAGAAAGACAGAGGATAGAGTGGAGAAAGAGAGAGAAAGGAAAGACACAAAGGATAGAGTAAGAAAGGTGGAGAATGAGGACAAGAGGAAAGGAAAGAGACAAAGAAAAGGTATTAGAGTACAGACAGAATGGAGTGAGAGAGAAAGAAAGGAGGAAGGAGAAAGTGGAGATAGCAATGAAGGAGAGTAAGACAGAGAAAGTATGGAAATGTAGAGACAGTAGAGATAAGGAGGAAGGAGAAAGAAATAGAGACAGAAGGGAGAGTAAGAGGGAGAAAGAAAGGAAACAGAAAAAGAAAGGAAGAAGACTAGGAGGGAAGAAGGACAGGTTGGAGAGGTAGAGACAAGGAAAGGGGAAGGAGAAATAAGAGTAAGAGGGAGAATGGATGGAGAGAGGAGACTTGATGGAAACAGAGACAGAAAGGAGATGAGGTAGTACAAAGAGAAATGTGAAAGTAGAGACAGGGAGAAAGGATGAAGAGAAAGGAACACACAGAAAAGGAGAAGGAGAAAGAATCAAGGGAGGAAGGATGGAAAGGTAAAGGGTAGAAACAGAAAGGAAGGCGGGAGAGAGAAAAGTGGAAGGTGAGAGGCAGAGAGAGTACAAGTAGACAGTAAGAGGGAGAGAAAGGAAGAAAATAGAGTGAAAGTAGTGAGAGAGTACAGACAAAAGGAAAAGAGTAAGGCAGAAAATATAGAAAAGTAGAGAACAGAGATAAAGAATAGCGAGTAAGAGGGAAAGGATGGAAAGAGTGGAGTAGAGCTAGAAAGAAAGAATAAAAGGGACAAAGGATGAAAAGACAGAGGAAAGCAAGCAGAGTTAGTAAGGGGAAGAGAGAGGGTAGAGGTGGAGAGGTAGAGACAGGAGAGAGAGAGAGAAAGGCAAGAGACACAGCAAACGAGCAATAGGGAGAAAGGTGAAAAGACAAAGGAAGGAAGCAGAGGTGAGAGAATGGAAGGTGGAGGAGAGGGAGAGAGGATGAAGAGAGAGAGCCAGAGCAGACACAGAAAGAGGGAGAAAGGATGGAAAGCTAGAAATAGAAAAGTGGAAGTAAACAGATAGAAAGGGGAGTGAGGAGAGAGAGAGTAGAGGCAGAAAGGAAAATAAGGAGAGAGGATGGAAGGGGAGAGTGGAGAGCTGGAGACAGACAGCAAGGAGGGAGGGAATGAGGAAGCAGAAAGAGTGAGAGAGGAGAAAAGGAAGGAGAGGGAAAAGGGAAGGGAGACAGTTGAGACTAAGTAAGTAGAGTAAGAGTGTGAAAGGATGGGATGAGGGAGAGGGAGGGGAGAAAGAAAAAGGATATTTAGTAAGGAGAGATAGGAGAGAGAGAAGGGAAGTAGAGACAGAAAGGAGAGTAAGAGTGAAAAAGAGAATAGAGAGAAAGGATAGAGGCGGGAGGAGAAAGAAGAGGGTAAGGAGTGAAACAGAAAGGAGAGAAAACGTATTAGAGTACCAACAGAAAGTAAAGAGAGTAAGAGGCAGAAAAATTTGAAAAGAGAGAAAGTGGGAAGGAGAGAGAGACAAAAAGAAGGAAGACTAAGAGGGAAGAAAGGTGGAGAGCTAGAGACAGAAAGCGGAAAGGAGGAAGGAGAGAATGAACAAAGACACAGAAAGAGAAAAAAAGTAAGGAAACTGAGCAATAGGAAAGGGAAGAGAGAAAAGAGGAAAAAGAAAATAGACAGAGAAGGAAGGAAACAGAATAAAAGGAGATGATACAGGGTGAAGAGAGAGAAAGAGTGGGAGGGAGAAAGGATGAAAATGTAAAGCGAACAGAAATAGGAAGGAGGGAGAGAGAAAAGTAGAAGGTGAGAGACAGAGAGTACAGGTAGAAAGAGACAGAGAAAAGGGGAAGGAGAAAGTATGGGCAGAAAGAAAAGATAGTAAGGTGGAAAAGATGGAAAGAGACATAGAAAGGGGAGTGACCGAAAACAGGAAGGAGAGAGAAACAGAAAGGAGAATAAGAGGTGGAGTGGGGAGAGACAGACACAGAAAAGGGGAAGGAGAGAGAGTGGAGATCGCAAGAAAGGAGAGCAAGAGGGAGACAGGATGGAAAGCTAGAAATAGAAAAGTGGAAGTAGAGAGAAAGGGAGTGAGGAGAGAGAGTATAGGTAGAAAGAAACGAGAATAAGGAGAGGATGGAAGGGGAGAGTAGAGATAGAGAGGCTGGAGAAAGACAGTGGAGAGAGAAAATGAAGAAGGAAGCAGCAAGAGGAGACAAAGGAAGGAGAGTGGAGACTAAGTAAGTAGAGTAAGAGTGTGAAAGGATGGGATGAGGGAAAGGTGGGGAAGGAGAGTGCAGGGGAGAAAGGATAGAAACAATGAGTGACAGGAAGGAAAGAAAGGAAATAATAGAGGAAGGAGAAGTGTAAGAGGGAAGAAAGTAAGGAGAGACAATAAAAGAAATCAGAGACAATGGGAGGAGAAGGGAAGGAGAGAATACAGGAAGAAGGGATGGGTGAGAGGAGAGAGAAAGGAGTGAGTCAGTAGAGGAAAAAATAGAGAAAATGGGAAGGAGAGAGAGAGTACAGATAGAAAGAGTAAGAGGGAGAAATGAAAGAGGAAAGAATGTAGAAAAAGGAAAGCAGCAGAGACAGACCCAGAAAAGGGAAAGGGGAGAAAGGAAGGAAACAGAGTACAGAAAGAAAGAAAGGAGACTAAGAGGGATGAAGGTGGAAAGAGTAGAGGTAGACAGGAAGGTGAGAGGGACAGAGAGAGAAAAAAGGAGAAAAGGTAGAGAGGAGAAAGAGTAGATATTGCAAAAAAAAAAAAAAAAAACAAAAAAACAGTGCGAGGCTAAAAGGAAAGGTACAGAGAGGAGAGAAAGGGAAGGGGGAGAGTAGGGAAATGGAAAAGTAGAAGAGAGGCAGCAATATTGATGGTAGAGATAGAAAGGTGGAGACAAAAAAAAAGGAGAGTAACAGGGAGAAAAGTGAAAAGACAAAGAAAGGAAACAGGCATCAGAGATAGAAGGAAGGCGTGAGAGAGGAACCAACAATGGAAAGAGGGCATAGACACAAAAGGAAGGAAAGAGGGAGACGGCATGGAAAGGTAGTGGAGGGACAGGAAGGTGAGATGGAGAAAGTAGATATAGTGAGAAAGGATGAAAAGAGGAGAGAAGGCAAGGAAACAGAAAGGGAGAGTAAGAGACAAAAAGGATGGAAAGGTACACAGCGAGTAGAGCTAGTGGGAAAAGGGAGAGAGGAGAGGGAGGCAGAGGGTGGGAAGGTGGGAAGGTACAAGAGAGAAAGGAGAGACAAAGAATAAGAGGGAAAGGATGGACAGAAAATGGAGATAGATAAAAAGAGAAGTGATGAGAGAAAAAAGGGGAAGGAGAGTGAGAGTAGAGACAGTAAGAGGAAAGAAAAGGAGGAAGAAAGTAAAAAGGAGAGACAAGAGAAATGAGAGTAAGAGGGAGAATTGATGGGAGAGAAAGAAAGGAAAGAGATGGGAAGGAGGAAGAGAGTTGAGACAAAGGAGAGTAAGAGTGTGAAAGGTTGGAAAGGGAGAGAGAAGAGAAAGGATGAAAGAGAGAAAAGAGTGTAAGAAGAAAAACAAGGGAGGGAAAAGACAGATGGAGACAGAGTCAAAGCAGGGAGAGATGGGAAGAAAGGACAGAGAAAGAGAAGAATGGAGAGAGAAGGGAAAAGATAGAAAACGAAAGCGAACCAGATTTACCTTGTTCTGCTTCTCCAAGCCAGGCTGTGCAGCACCTAGGGATCCAACTTTTATTTTAAATTTTATTTAGAAAATTAAATTTAACAGGCTGACATTGACTAATAAGAGCACATACATTTCAGATAAACAATTTCTGTAGCATTTGAACTGTTGATTGTGTTGTGTACCCATCACCCAAAGTCAAATAATTTTCAGTCACTGTGTATTTGTCCCACTTGACTCCCTTCCCCCCAACCCCCCCTGGTAACAACTTCACTTTTATCTATGTCCGTGAGTCTCAAACCAGACTGTTTGGGTTCACATCCTACTTTTCTGCCACCTCAGTTTATAAAGGTGTCCATGTTCTGTGTTCTTCCTCTCTGGGTAGGCACAACAGGAACAGTCATCGAATGTCTTAGACACCAAGAAAGGAGAGTAAGAGCAAGAAAGGATATAAAGATAGGAAGGAGAGGGAGAGACAGACACAGAAAAGGGGAAGGAGTGAGTGGAGATAGCAAGAAAGGAGAGCAAGAGAGAGAAAGGATGAAAAGCTAGAAATAGAAAAGTGGACGTAGAGAGAGAGAGAAGGAAGTGAGGAGAGAGAGTAGAGGCAGAAAGAAAGAAGAATGAGGAGAGAGGATGGAAGGGGAGAGTAGAGATAGGGAGGCTGGAGACAGTAAGGATAGAGGGAATGAAGAAGGAAGCAGAATGAAAAAAGAGGAGAGGCAGGGATAGAGGAAAAGTGGGGAGGAGAGAAAACAGAGGGAGTAGGAGAGAGCAAGGGAGAAACGATAGTGATGCGAGAAAGAGAAGAAATGAGGGAGAGAAAGAAAACAAAGAGACAGTAAGGAGAGAGATAGGAGAGAGAGGAGAGAAATAGAATAGAGACAGAAAGAGAAAGGATGGAGGGGGAGAAAGAAGAGTTTGGAGGGACACAGAAAGGAGAGAATAAGAGAAATCAGAGACAATGAGTGAGAAAAGGGGGAGAATGAGGGCAAGAGGAAAGAAAGGAGAGACAGAATAACAGAGAAAAAGAGAAATGGTATTAGAACATGGATTGAAAGGGAGAGAGTGAAGATAGGGGACAGATAAGAAAGTAAAGTGTGAGGAGAGATAGAAGGGAGAGTAAAAGGGAGAGAGGAAGGGGTCAAGAGAAAATGAGAAAGAGAGAAAGCAGAGATAGGAAGGAGAGAGGTAAAAAGGATGGAAAAGTTGAAAGGAGAAAGCAGAGAGATAGGAAGGGAAGAGAGACAGAGAGGGAGAGTAGATATAGAAGGAAGGAGAGTAAGAGTGAGAAAGAGGAGAGAGAAAAGTGGAAGGAGAAAGAAATAGGAAAAGGAGATAGCAAGACATGAGAGTAAGAGGGAGAAGGGAAGGAAACAAAGAAGAGAGAGGGGAGACAGAGGAAAAGGACAAGGGGAGAGAGAATGCAGAAAGGGACAGAAGAGAAATGAGAGTAAGAGGGAGAATTGATGGAGAGAGTAGAAAGGAAGGAAACAGATAGGAAGGGGGAGAGGGCAGTGCGGAGAAGAAGAAAGGATAGAAATGACAGACAGGAGAGGGAGACAGAAAGAAAATAGAAAGTGAGGAGTGAGACAGTAAGAGATGGGGAAAGGGAGAAAAGAAAGAATGGAGGGGGGAAGGAAAGAAAGGATAAGAGGAAGACAGAGGAGAGACAGAAAAAAGAGGAATGAGACAGACATTGTGGAGAGAGAGTAGAGAGGATGGAGAGAGTAACAGGAGAGAGAGAGGAGGAGGAAGGATGGGAGAGGAAGAAGAAAGAGACAGAGAGAAACAGGAGGAAGGAAAGGAGGAAGAAACAGAGAAAGACTAACAGGGAGAGAGAGAAAGGAGAGACAGAGAGGTTAGCTAGGAAGAAGGGGGAGGGGGAGAGAGGAAGGAGAGCCAGAAGAGAGTGGGGGAGACTTGCCTGGTTCTGCTCTCCAAGCCAAGCTGTGCAGCACCAAGGGTTCCGATGTTAAAACCAGACTGCACTGGCCCTGGCCGGTTGGCTCAGCGGTAGAGCTTCGGCCTGGCGTGCAGGAGTCCCAGGTTCGATTCCCGGCTAGGGCACAGAGGAGAAGTGCCCATCTGCTTCTCCACCCCTCCCTCTCTCCTTCCTCTCTGTCTCTCTCCTCCCCTCCCGCAGCCAAGGCTCCATTGGAGCAAAGTTGGCCCGGGCGCTGAGGATGGCTCCATGGCCTCTGCCTCAGGCACTAGAATGGCTCTGGTTGCAACGAGCAACGCCCCGGATGGGCAGAGCATCGCCCCCTGGTGGGCATGCTGGGTGGATCCTGGTTGGGCACATGCGGGAGTCTGTCTGACTGCCTCCCCATTTCCAACTTTAGAAAAATACAAAAAAAAAAAAAAAAAAAAAAAAACCACAAAAACCAGACTGCACTGAGTTCAAATCCGACTTTTTCTACTACCTAAGTTTATACAGGTGTCTTGAGTTCTGTGTCCTTTCTCTCTAAGTAGGCACAACAGGGACAGTCATCAAATGTCTTAGACACTGCTCATTACATTCTCAGCACTGACTGCAATGTCTTGTACAAGCTACCCTTCCATGAATCTCTACGTAAGACACCATTCATAGTCAACACTTTATTTATCCAGGTAAGAGCAGACAGGGTAATGTCCACAAATCAGACCATTTTCTCATCAGTTCTTTAAGACACACAATGTCAATAACACCCAAGTTCTTTCTGTGATTCAAAAGGTGACTAAATTCTTGACAGAAGTTGACTAGACAAGGTTCGAATATCAGTGTTTCTAGGTATATGCTAGAAAAATCAATTCTTAAACACACTGGAAAGAATACAAACTATTAAGTTACACGTAGGTGGGAATTCTATGTCTGTGGCTTACCTGTGTGCTGCATAAGATAAGCTTTCTTTTTCTCCCACTTTCTTCAAGTATAAAATGAGAATACTATTATGAATATTGTATATTATTTTGTATAATTTACCCACCACACTGGCAAACAGGGAGCCTAATTAGTGTTTTTTCCTTGATAAATTACCTTCCATTTTTTATAGAAGTTTCCTTCCAGTATGAACTATAAAAAGCAGTTTGAGGAGGTAACACGCAAAAGGTTATCTCTTTATCTCATGAACATTACGTTTATTGACTCCATCAATAATGATAATGTAGCCAACATCTTCGAATTTTCAAAATGTGCCCAGGCACTAACATGGTCTTACATCCCCTGTCTCATTTAATCTTCCCCAAACCCCACGTGGCAGCACTCCTGTCTTCCTCATAGAGCACATGGCTACGGCTACGTCCAAGCTTGGGGGGGGGGGGGGGGTTCAGGACCAAAACAAAAACACAGAGAAACGCTTCACCGCTCCACTGCCATCCCCAGTCGGCTCTGAAACCCACGGTGAGGGAAGCAGTCTTAGCACCAAGGTCCATAGATTCTCCTGTGCTCAGAAACCACAGTAGTTAATGGTCTCTCTGCCCCCCCCCCAATTCCTTACTAACATAATAGCCCACTCAGTCAATAATAAAATTAATTAATTAACTAAAAAAGAAAAGACTGCCTAATTAATTCAGTGTATTTTTCTACCTAGGGCGATGTAGCATCTCTTTTTCAATTAAAAAAAAAAGACCACTCAGGATAGGCTTTTTCTAAGACATGGTACCACTTTACAGGCTTGGCACTGGGGGTGGTCCACCAGTATTTCATGAGCAGACCCCAGCTAAGGCTCTGTGAAGTAGTGAGGGACACTTTCCTCTGGCTAGTCGTTGGCGAGCCAACAGCAAGCCCATCAGTTGCCACAAAGCATTATGTTTTAATGACACAGTGCACAGCAACGACATGACTTCGTCCCCGGCGACCCCAGATTCAGCCACCTTAACAAATGAGCTCCAATGTCAGCGGGCTTGCAGAGACCCCTTTGACAACAGATTTGTACCATAAGTGTTAGCAATTACCTGATGATTAATGTCATCTAACCCAGGGAACTCCACTGCAGTGAGGTTCGAGATTTATCAGTAAACGTGATAATGATCATCTTTTATCTGTTACATCAGTAATTAATGTAGTTGAGGAAGGGAACCTTTGAAACCTTGTATAAACAAGACTTATCCCCACTGGCATAGATTACAGCCATATGTCACCATTCAGAAGGTAACTGGTACATTTCATTAGAGAGTAATTGAAAAGCTGATTTATTTTAATGCCTTGTAATAAATAATCTTGATAAACACTATTGTTAGCACAGATCTCTGTACCATGTAGACAATTTGCTTTACATCAAAATACAATATGTACTCTATATCATCCCTGGATTTTTCTGTGCTGTTGTCACTTACCTTGTTGTGACTGACTGTAAGTAAAGAATAACATTATTGCACACTCTGACTATCCGAGACCTTTGTCCTTCTGGCTTTACCGTCCCAGCGATTTGCGTTGCCACAAGACCCCGGTTTATTCTCTGTCCCTCTCATGCACATCTCCCACCCGTATGAACAGAAGTGTTTCTAACAGCGGCTTCAAGCAGAAGTGCTACCGAGCTCTGTGCGCTGTCACTCTGGCTGAGTGGGAGGGTACCCAGAGGCTCGGGAGACAGCAAGCGCTCACTGAGGATGACAAGTAGCACTGTTACCACCACCACCATCATCATTACCATCTCTAGCTTCCTAATCCGACTTCTGAGGGAGACACCCTGAGTCCCAGGGTGAGCTTTTCTTTAAATCCCATGGGGAACGCAGGGGAAGAATGCACAAGGAATTTTTATCTCCATTTCCACGTCTTACGGGGTAAATTAAACAAGCTTGTGAAAATAAACAGAGACGTGAGCAATGTCCTCAGCACCAGTCACAGACTCGGCTCCTCTGCTCTGCACACAGAGATGAGGAGCCAGATACCCCAAGGCTGTCTACGGACTGCAATGAAATCTTGCCTTTAACAGGGAACCATTCATCAAAACAGTAGCAGCAGAGAAGTGAGTTCCGTGATTCTTTTTTCCACATCTCTTCAATCAAGCCAAGTTTGAGAGCTTTTCCCCTCCTACCTTCACAACTGTATCATGGTAGAATAGTCCAGACCTGTACTAAGCACTGTACAAACATCACTTTATACGGCAACTATTAGAATCGTCACCTTCGCTTTCTAGACAAGGCTCAGGGAAGGTGAGCATCTGAGATCACACAGGTACCGAGTGGGAGGTCCGCCCCTGGATTCTGTGTTTACCTCTTGAACTAGGACACATGACACCATAGGACAACCCTGATGCGTTTTCCTGGGGAAGTTTCTGCCTAAAGATTTTAAGGGAGACATCAAGTAATTTAACCAATGATACATTCAATTACTGTTTTCCCCTTAAATCCCACGGGGAAACCATACAGGGGTATTGCCTGCTGCCAAACACAAAATCTTGGAGCTGAGTACAGGAAACTGCACAGAGACACTGGCCGTTTAGGGGTCCTGCGCCCCAGAGGGACAGTCATCTCCTGGGACAGGTGAGGGTTCAGTGGGAAGTCCTGAGAAGGCAACTTTGAAGCCAGACAGCCCCGGACACCTGTGTCTCACCTCTGTGACTCAGTGAGCGGAGGCCGTGGGCAGATCGTGCCACCTTACTGCACCTCACCCGTTCTGCTCAATAGGGACTCTGCCAAAGACCGTGGAGCACGCCCTAAAGATTCCCTGCACCGGGGCCATGTCCAGAAACATATAGGATGCTCAGTACAAAGTGATCGTTATTGTTCAACGTTCACAAATCGCTCTCAAAACATGCCCTCCGCTTCATTCAGCTGCCAGCTTACCGTCCCGAGCCCGAGATGGAACCGGGGGCCTCTCTGTCCATGTGGCTTTCAGACACTACTTCAGACTTCCCGTGTCCCTCCTTTAACTAAGAGAGGACCCTGAAATGGGTGGTGAACACTTGCAAAATGTGTACTAACCAAATTAATTGCAGAATACATATTAACCAATTGTTTATTTCACAGCTAGACCAAAACTACACATTTTCAATTAAGATCAAACAGAAACCAGTTACTTTTAAGTGAATCTATTTACATTATCTAAAATGTCTTTCAACACAAGGTGCTCCCTCAGTTGTTTTTAAATATTACTTTTTCCCCAAGAGCCCTAAAACCTAGTCCTGTTCCTCGACCATTTGCTCATGACCGTAAACAGAGGCGGTTTTAGGGTCCCATTATAAAATGTGGGTGCTGCAGCAAGAGCTGCGGTGGGCACGGGCATGCTGACGTACCCCCCTTGCTGCGAGGCTTGGCCTTGACACCCCAAGCCTCACTCTCCCTGTTTGTAAGTGGGCATCATTAGCAGTAAGAGTGCTAATAACAGAACGACTGGAATTGTTTTACCATCACAGTGCCTAGAACATATACGTTGGTGAGGTTGCAATGACTTTTTTATTAAAGAGCTTTTATAAAACTCAACTTGAATGAAGTATAATTATTCATATGTGAGATATTAATTTCCACCTTTCAGCCTTCTGAAAGCGATGTGGCTTACCTGTTTTGGTACTCACTGGCAGAAACTCCTAGGCAACACATACACACGTGCCGGGGATGTTGTAGGATGTCCACCGAGGGTCACATGGAGGATGGAGAGAGAAGAGCATGACCTCTTGCATTGCAATCGTAAGGCAGACAATACTGTCCGTTTCTAGTCATCTTCCACAATCTGTAAGGATGCCGATGCTAGGCTGGGAGAGGCGCCTTCTCAACTGCTGACCCTCTCGCTGTATAAAGGCGAGTGGGTCCCCATGGCCACACAGCAACCTAGTGGCAAGCCTGGTAGTAAGAATCCACTCTGCGTCCATGCTCCTTCTGCTATAATACACTGTCCCCCGGGGCTGAACTGACTTCCAGTTTAGATCAAAGCCAGTGATTTCATTTAAAGGGAGCTATCGAACATGTGTGAATTTCTTAATTTTCATTCTTTATTAAAATCGACAGCCTAGCTCTCTGTCACACGTGGAGGTTAGTTGCACGGGTCATTAGACGTCTGAGGCCTTTAGATCTTATTGGGAAGGCAGGAGAGCTACTGCTGTCATTACCGAGTGCCGGGAATGTGGAAATGTACATCCTTTCTTTGATATTCAAATCAATTATTTAGTTGCTTTCTCAGTTGAGAAAGACTCTCGGTGTGAGGAATGTAATGGTTTGGAGATGCCAGGACCCAGGGTGGACCAGAGAGAGAGCTCCTCTGGAAGGTGCCACCATCACATCTGCAGTTTCATAGGCAGGCAGTCACCTCGGAAGCCCCCCGTTCTGAGAAACACGATCTGCTACAGAACCCAAGCTTCTGGCACTGTTTGGGAGCCCACGTTAGACTACAAAGGGCCAATATTTGTGATCAGTGTTTAACTCTGGCAAAAGGAACTGACAGATGCAGAGAGAATATGTCAAGATTTTCCCCATTCAAAGTCATTGGCATTTTAGCAAATCTCATAATAGTCCAAACACATTTTTCTGGAGGAAGACTGAACTTCAATCACTAGCCTCTGAACATTTTGGAATAAAATTACCCTTGGCAGTCCAGCTCTTTGCAGTCTGTCACGTGGCCCATGGACTCACCAGGATGCTTCTGGATGGTGAAATGTTAAGGAAGGCAGAAGAAACTGGGGTGGGGGGAGGGAGAATTCTTGTTCTCACCACAGATTGAGAGGGTCTGAATGGGTGGGACAGAATTTTTATCTGGGTGAATACAGTAATAAAAACTCACCCACACATTGTAGGTACTCAACGACGGTTTCACCGACATTGCCATGCTCTAGCTTCCTAACAGTCTTGTAAGGAAGGTAGAGTTATCCCTGTGGAACATGAGAAACAGCTGAGCCTCAATGGGGCTTGTCCACTTTGCCAGGGTCAGACGTCCAGCAGGCCAAAGGGCCTGACCTCAAAGTCCTGGCGCTGAAGCTCCATCTGTAAACCACTGTCCTACACGCCCTCCCAAGAAATGCAGACTAAAGTTTTAAGAGGGGGAAACTGCAGCCCTAGATGCACAAATAGAGAATGAGGTAGTTACTAGCAAAATGAGCCACACACTGAGGGACATATTTTTTTCTTTTTGGTATAAACTCAGTATGATGAGGTAACGCTAATGTGACTGCCAATTCTAATGCAGTTAGACTACAGTAATAAATTGTCTAGCATCATAGCAGGAAGGTAAGGGGAAGAAAGGGAAGAGTGTTTTATGGCCCTGGACCTTACTCAGACATAACAAGAACACTGGATTCCATGCTAGGCAGCAAAGTGTGAGAGGCACGTCCATTCAACCAATATTCATTGATTACCTAGGCACCATCCTTGATGCTGGACATAAATCCAGTGAAATTCCTGCCCTTACCAACCTTATTCTAGAGGAAGAAAAAGGTTATAACAAGTAAAGCTACAAAAAATGACACTCTGTGTGCA
Source organism: Saccopteryx leptura (assembly GCF_036850995.1). Taxonomy (NCBI): domain Eukaryota; kingdom Metazoa; phylum Chordata; class Mammalia; order Chiroptera; family Emballonuridae; genus Saccopteryx; species Saccopteryx leptura. The sequence goes on from NC_089508.1 coordinate 177,048,191, forward strand.
GTGGCGTGAAAGAACGTCACTGAGTGACAGAAGGGGTGGTCAGGGAAGGTCTCCCTGAAGAGGCGGCTAGTGAAAGTTGAAGAAGGTGAAGGGGACAGACACACAGAGAGGACGGTTAGGGGCTGGGGCAGGGGGACCTGCCATCTGCTGCAGCAAGATGACCAGGAGGGTCGCTCGAGACGTCTCACTGAAGGGTCTGTTGAAGACCCTCTTCCGCCTGGACAAAGGACACTTTCGGGATAACCGAGTTGCGTGTTATAAAAAGAAATGCTTGTCTTTATAAATGAGAAGTGCTAACCTGTGGAAATTCCGGGTGACAGAGCAGGTTACAGGATGGGATCGCCACCCATTATGTAGAACTACTTTTCCACAGTCAGAACTAGGGAATGCGTGCGAACTAGGGATCAGCAGGCCACGGTTTGGTCTACAACTCGGTAGGCACATGGTCTACACTCGACTCCACAACATTTAACCTCTCGAAACCTCCACTGCCTCTTTTTTCCAGTGGTGCTGGTAGTGGCTCTCAAATGGGACAATATACAGGAGAAGCACCACCGTGCAGGGCGTATCACGTGAACTCACTGAGGGGATGTGAATCTCAACCTGTATCCCGCACTTGACACTGGGCCTCCGTTTGAGGCTCCTGAGGTTCCTCTGAATCGGACCACGTGACAGCCTAACTCAGAAATACAGGCTGAGCCGCAAAGGCGGCAGGGAAACATGGTCAGAGGGAGCACTGTGAATTTCCAAGCTGAAAACTAAACGGGCCCCCGTGGTTGACGTGACGGCAGCCAGCACTGTGCTCTGAAAAGTGTCACCATCAAAATCTCACCATGCCTTCACAGTAGCCCAGCACATTGAAACGAATCAGGATCTTCAAAATGGCTGTTGGCTGATTAGTATTTATCAAAAAACACAACCAAAATAGGGTGCTTTTCTGGAAAGAGGAATTCAACTTGGAGCTCTTGAAGATTCTACAAGAGCTAATGAACTTCCAATCAGTGAAAAGTTGTTTGAGAAATATACACACTCTTTTGAATAGAGTCCCATGGATAGACTAGGGGTTTATATACACGGTATCATAAGATCAGCAACCCAAAAATGCAAGTGACCCAGGTGGTACAATGAACCTACAGAGTAGAAACTGCGGGTCTTTTTATCAAGTGCATTAACTTAGCTCCTGGGGTCACAGCTTGGGTTACTTTTCCCCCAGAAGCCATATCACAACCATTCCATTCCCATCACTGACATGAAAGGGCTCCATATTAAAAATGGTGTATCTGCTACTCACAACGATCTGCTAAGTCAGTCTAAGTCAGTGATTTTCAACCGTCACCATATAAACACATGTTAAACAGTTTTGAAGCCCTGGAATTCTGGTTTGATTTGCATGCGATGTGACCCACGCTTTGAAAGCTCCCCATGTGATTCTGACTGAACGGAAATTCCCCAGCCCTGGGCCTCAGCCAATCCAAGGACTCCCTAAAAGCAACTACTTCTGTTGACTAAAGCGCCACCAACTTGACAGACCCTCCCGCCAGTGTCTCTCTCAATTGAAATCCTTTCTATCACAACTTGATCTAATTCCTGTTTTTTCTCAGACATAGAACACACACAGCCACGCTCAGTGTCGGTGCTGGTGCGAACTGGCCCTTTCCTAGGGAGGGCTGTGCTAGCCCTCTGTTTCAGTTACCACATCTATTACCTGGCTTTTATGATGTGTTGAAGGTCGCTCCCCAAGGTAATAAAAGCCATTGTATTGTCTCCCTTCTCTGAGGATGGGCACAAAATATGATCTAAAAGCTTGTCTGGGTTTGGAAGTGATTAATGTAGATTCTTACGATGAAGGAAATGAACCTGGGCAATCTGGATAAGTAATCACTGTTTCAACAAAAACAATTTCCAAAAAAAAAAAAAAAAATGAGCTTGAAACAAAGAGAACAAACTGATAATGCCAACAGCAAATAAATTATCCTCTGAGTTTCAGAAACAGACCTGGAAATAGCATTTTAAGTTTCCTGTTTTTTGGGTTTTTTTTTTTATTCTTGACACTTCGAGTAGAAGTGAGGAGGAAGGGGACATCACTGCCATCCTGTGTTTCCCAGGGACTGGAAGTGGCATCTGAGCAGAGGAGGAGAGGTTTCAAGTGAGTGCAGCAATGTGCCAGGGAACCATGATCATCACCCCGAGCTGCCAATCAACCTAGTCTCTCCCTGTCCACAGTTCTCCCTGCCCTGGTCCCTGGGCCACACGGGAGCTGTTGGATCACCTCAGAGGGCAGCCGAGTCTGGGCACTGTGGAATCCTGGTCAGGATTTTGCTTTGTCTCTGGTTATAGTGAACCAGCGTTCACCCTGGTAGGATGCCACCTCCACTGGGACTGGGCTGAGACCACCATTTCTCAGCAGCCCAGACACTCTAGAGGCAGCTGACACTCCAGACTGATTAGGTTTGCGAAGGCTTTTTTTGAGGCTGTCTCTACAGACTGTCACTAACTCAGCCACAGAGGAAGATGCTGCCAGCCGCAATCAGATGTACCGCACACCTCTCTAGCTCTAGCCCTGCATACCCGCATTGCTACTGGACGTTCCGGACAACTCCCGTTCGATGTATTTAAAACCCCACTCACAACTGTCTGCTGTGCTCTGTAAGTGTTCCACATACACTCTTCCTGTCTCAGTGGCTGGCCCACTCAGTACACCAGTCATAAAACTCAGAGTGCTGGAGATCATTTCTAACTAATTCCATCACCAAGTGCAAGTCCCCGCCTTCTCCCACCTGGATAACCACAGGCTCCGAGTCCTCTCCTTGCAGTCCTCATGCCCCTTCTTGTCCACTGTCTACTCTGGGGCCAGATATGTACATTTATAGAAGGTTACTATTTTTTTTTTTTGTATTTTTCCGAAGCTGGAAACGGGGAGGTAGTCAGACAGACTCCCGCATGCGCCCAACCAGGATCCACCCAGCACGCCCACCAGGGGGCGATGCTCTGCCCATCCGGGGCATCGCTCTGCCGCAATCAGAGCCACTCTAGCGCCTGAGGCAGAGGCCACAGAGCCATCCTCAGCGCCCTGGCAAACTTTGCTCCAGTGGAGCCTCGGCTGCGGGAGGGGACGAGAGAGAGAGAGGAAGGAGAGGGGGAGGGGTGGAGATGCAGATGGGCGCTTCCCCTGTGTGCCCTGACCGGGAATCGAACCCGGGACTTCTGCACGCCAGGCCGACACTCTACCACTGAGCCAACCGGCCAGGGCTAGGAGGTTACTATTATACATACACATATCCTGTTGGTTGTATATATCTAGATAACTCTAACACTGTGTGTGTGTGTGTGTGTGTGTGTGTGTGTGTGTGTGTGTGTGTGTGTAGATTTATAATAAAGAATTGGTTCACCTGATAATGGAGGCAGAGAAGTCCCAACATCTGCAGTTAGCAAGCTGGAGATCCAGAGAGCTGGTGGTATAAGTTCTCATCTGAGAGCAGAAGACCAGTGTCCCAGCTCAGATGCCTAGGCAAGCTGAGTCCCCCTCACTCAGCTTTTTGTTGTGTTCAGGTTTAAAACTGATTGGAAGAGGCCAACCCCCATGAGAGAAAGTGATTTGCTTTACTGAGCCCACTGATTTTAGTATTGCTGTCACCCAGGAACACCCTCAAAGAGACACCCAGAGTCATGCTGGACCAAATGCCTGGGCTCCCTGTGTCCCAGTCAAGTTGACACATAAAATTAACCATCACAATAATCTTTCCAACATGGACATCAGCTCATGTTGTCATCCTTTTATGCCCCTATACCCCCACTCCACTTAAAATCTTTTATTGTCTCACCATATTCTGCAAGGCCATGCCTGACCGATCTCTTACCTCTTCCCATTAACACCACAGTCTCTATGGACTTTTCTTTCGATTATTTTTAAGCCACAAAACTATTTTTCTCCTAAAAGTCTTTGGGTGTGCTGCTCCCTCTAGTTAGGACACTCGTCTTTCACCAGACTCACGCCTCCCTATCCTTAAGATGTCATCGTAAGCCTTCTCAGACCCCAACTCTTCTCACCCCCACCCCACACACACTTCATCAAGGATTCCTCGTCACCGTAAACCAAACAGTGCTCAACATGGCTCGTCCATAGCAGCACATCAACTCACTAGGGCAAGGATTAGGTCTATACTGTTTACAGCTATAACCCCAGCATTTTGCATATAATAGGAATTCAACAAATGTCCAAATAAATGAGCCACTTCCTAATGACTCCACCAGACTGGGATAGAGGCCACTTTTCTATCCCCTGAGGTCTAGTATAATAAATGTATATTAAATAAACCAGCAAGCTTTCCACTGGGAAAGAAGGGTTGATTCAAAAGAGTGTTTTGTCATGATCTGGTTTGCCTTTTGTGAAAGCGAACTTCAAAATGGCTTTGCTCTTGAGGACAGACTATCACTGCATTTCTGAAAGAAGTGGCTTTCAAATGACAATACCCAGCCCATTCCTTAAATCTTCAGAGCAGAACCCTAAGAAGACTCTGCTTAGATTTTCCAACTCATTATTTAAAAACAGATAGATCTCTAAAAATTCAGCAGCTCCATTCATAAAAATTAAACAGCGACCACATATGTGGGGAGCACAAATTTCAAAGTAACCCTTGTTTGACTTAAAAGCAGATCCACCATAATTAGAAAAAAAAAAGCCCACGTTTCTCCTTCTTGTAGGTGCTTATTTCAGTCAGTTCCTATTTTGGAAGTTGAAACTGATTCCACGGAGTGCTGTGTTTAAGCCAAAGCCGCCATTTACAGCAGGATGACACAGTAGCGTGGATTTGGATAGGATCAACCTAGCTAAGCCGGCACTACATTCCCAGAAAGTTCCTTCTCGGCGTTAGCCTGGGGTCGGAAGGTGCATGTGAAACCACAGCTGTATTCCTGGTACACTGGAAGGTGGGGTCAGGGCACCAGGCACCACACAGATTACCTATCTGCTCACCTGGTTAGTGTGGGGCAGCCTCGGCCGCTCACTCCTTGGGCTACCTACCATCGGGGCCTCCTTCAGCTTCTCCAGCTCCTGGGCCGGGCACCTTCTTAGTTCCATGAGGAAGGGCATGACTTTCCCTCCACTGAACCAGAGACTTAGAAGTGGTAAGAGACTGTCACAGTACCAGTTCATCATGAGAGGGTTCCAGCGCCTCGTCACCTCCCTCCCCTCACCTCCCGTCCATCTTCTCTTCCGGAATGCCTGTCGGCTGACACCGGGCTCCAGCCTCAGACACAAAGACAACAGCCTTCTGGAGACCGGGTACCTGGCTCCCGCTGTGGACGAGGTCTAATTCCTATCATGTATCTATCGCTATGGTACTCCTACAGGGTCTCCTCTTCTAATTGCACCTTGACAAACTTTCAGAGCCATTTTTAGCTTATTGGCAGCCCTTCAGCCAGATCTGGATCTCAGGAAGTTGGTGTATCCATGGTTTAAAATAATAAAAAATGATCACGTTGCCACCCTTGAAAGTTGCAGCAATTACACTGTACAATTTCAAAATTAATTTTTTTTGAAAAAGCAAAAATGTGGGTCTCTAGTACAGCAACATGGTATACTCTATCTACCCTGATCAGTTGTTTTGGTTGAAAACTAAAACAGAAAAAGAAGCAAGGCAGCCAGTTTAGACACATGGGACTCAGTAGAGAAAAAATATAACAAGTTCATTTACTGTGAGTACAGGAACCAAAGGAGGAATTTAAAGAGCAAAAAATAAAAAAGATGACTAACATGTTAGAAAATAAGCCAGTTTCTAGAAATGAGAATATCATCTCAAAAACTACAATGCCAATGTATGTGATAAGAAATAGATAAAAACAAGAATATGTGAACATGAAAGTCTATCTGAAGAATCATGGCGACAGCAGGGAGGCAGAGTGACAGGAATACTGGAGTGGGAATGTCCAACCCAAGTTTCATTCTGAATGAGGGGAGAGAGAAGGAAGCAGAAACAATTTTCAAAGACGCAGCAGCTGAGTATCGCCCAGAAGTGATGAAAGACACAAAACTACAAATTTAGAGTCAAAAAAAAAAATTCAGCTAAATAAAATGAAATCCACATCTAGGGATATCAAAATGACACTGCAAACCATCAAAGATAAAAAGCAGCAGGAGAGAAAAGAACCAAATAGAAATTCTAGAATTGGAAGTTTAACTGACAGCTGACTTCTTAACCACAAACAGTGAGAACCAGAATACAGAGAAGTAGTATCTTCAATTCCTCAGAGATAGTGACAGCACAGTTGTTTATCAGCCAACATTCTTTAAACAATGAACAGCAAATTAAAGATTTATTTCCAGAAAAACAAAACCGGGAATTTGCCCCAGCAAACCTCACTAAAAGAAAATATCAGGACTTTTCTTGATGTTATAAAAAAAAGGGGGAAAGTTTAAGATTAACAGAAGGAATAAGTGAAGAAAAGTGGGAAATACATGAATATATGTAAATTGACTTTGAATGTAGATGGTAATCTTGCTGGATCAAAGAACACAGTACCGAAGTACACAACAGTAGCACATAAATCAAGAATAGTCCGTTTGGACTGTTAGATTTGAAAAGAAAATCCATTAAAGACTCAATATTGTTAAGATATCAACTCTTCCTAAAATTGATCTGTGAGTTCAACACAATCCCCAAAACCCCAACAGGCTTTTAAGATAGATGTGGAAAAGGAAAGGGTCTAGGGAATTACTGGGTTGTAGAAAAGATGTGTCTTTAAAAAGAGTGTTTAGGCAGCGTGTAAGATGGTCCCCAACGATCCTTGCCCTCTCTCTCCTTGATGTGGGCTGGATGTGGTAACTTGACTCTACATAAATAATACATGAAATAAGTGATGGGATGTCACTTATGAGACTGGATTATATAAAGACTATGGCTTCTAGAAGGAAATATAGGAGACCATTTTTGTGGCCATGGGGTAGGCAATGGTTTGTTACAGAACGCACGAAAGTGCTACACATAAAATGCAATGATAAATTAAAAACTACCATAGGGGAGAAAAGGGTAAACAGATGACTTGTGATGGATAGGTTTATTAGCTTGATTGGGATATTAAGGTATTTCACAGTGTATACATATATCAAAATGTCACATTATATACCTTAAATATATACATATATATAATATGTATTTGTCAGTGGAATAAAAATATCTGTGCATTTCACTGTATATAAATTAGACCTCAATAAAAAGTCATCTGAACTAAAAATCTAGTTATATGACAGACACACCTAACATGTAATACATAGAATGGCTGATATTTAAATGTATGTCTCCAAGGAGAATACTGACAAAAACAGAGGAACAACAACTATAGTTAGAGGCAAAATGGATTTTAAGACAAAAAAAAAAATTAAATAAGAAGGATCACTATCCCTAGATAAGAAAGATGAAGTAGGCCCTGGCCAGTTGGCTCAGTGGTGGAGTGTCGGCCTGGCGTGCGGGAGTCCCGGGTTTGATTCCCGGCCAGGGCACACAAGGAGAAGCACCCATCTGCTTCTCCACCCCTTCCTCTCTGTCTCTCTTCCCCTCCCACGGCCAGGGCTCCACTGGAGCACAGTTTGCCCGGGCGCTGAGGATGGCTCTGTGGCCTCTGCCTCAGGCGCTAGAGTGGCTCTGATTGCGGCAGAGCGATGCCCCAGATGGGCAGAGCATCGCCCCCTGGTGGGCATGCTGGGTGGATCCCAGTCGGGGGCATGCGGGAGTCTGTCTGGCTGCCTCCCTGTTTCCAACTTCAGAAAAATACAAAAAAAAAAAAAAAAAAGAAAGATGAAGTAACTCTAAACTGGGATGTATTTAATAATATACCTCTTTTAGTAACTGATAGATCAAACCAAATATATATGTATATGTATATGTATATGTGTATATATATGTATATATATACACACACACATATATTTGAAGAGAACAATTAAATATTTTGAATTAATAGATATATATGAAATATAGCACCTACAGAAGAACACACATTCTTTTCAAATGCCATGCATATTTATAAAAATTGACACATACTGGGCCAAAGAGCTAATGTCAATTTTTAAAGAATTGATTTTATACATAACACATTATAAAAAGCCTTGCCAACAAATTTAAACCTTTAAATAAAATGGAAAGATACCAACAAAAAGATAATTTACAGAAACCAATCTGAGAAGAAACACGAAATCTATAACTGTTTTTAAAAGTGGGAATAAGATGTTTTTCCATGCACAGAGGGTTTATCGATGAGTTTAAATTTACAGGGAAAAATGATTATAATCTGTCATATAAAATTCCAGAATATAGATGAGCAATAACCCTGACAAAGATCTTATAAGGAAATTACAGGATGAAGCCAATTATGAACACAGGTGCAAAATCCTTAAAAAATTAACAAATATTTTCAGAAATATATAGAAAAGATTATACTTAATGACAATGGGTTAGTGTCAAATAAATCACAGGAGTGGATTATCATTGGTAAATTACTTTAGTTCACCACATGAAGGTGAAACATATTACCTAAATATATGCATGAATAACAAAAATAGTACTTGATTAAATCCACATTAATGAATGATGAAATCTCTTAGCAAAATAAGAATCAGAGATAACTCATCTTAATAAAAAGTATTTGAGAAAAATAACTAGAATAAAAAATCATACTTAATTGTAAATTGTTCAATGTTTTCCCTTTAAAGTCATGAAACAAAGATTGTCATTTCCTTACTTCTAGTCAGCACAGCATTGGACAGTTTGAGGCAATACAGTATAAAAAGAAAAAGAAATAAAAAGTATAATAAAAAGATATAAAACTGGCCCTGGCTGGTTGCTCAGTGGTAGAGCCTAGGCCCAGCATGTGGAGGTCCCGGGTTTGATTCCCAGCAAGGGCACACAGGAGAGGCGCCCATCTGCTTCTCCACCCCTCCCCTTCTCCTTCCTTCCTCTCTGTCTCTCTCTTCCCCTCCCGCAGCCAAGGCTCCATTGGAGCAAAGTTGGCCCAGGCGCTGAGGACGGCTCCATGGCCTCAACCTCAGGTGCTAGAATGGTTCGGGATGCAATGGAGCAATACCCCAGAGGGGCCGAGCATCGCCCCCTAGTGGGCATGCTGGGTGGATCCTGGTCGGGCGCATTTGGGAGTCTGACTGCCTCCCTGCTTCTAACTTTGGAAAAAATACAAAAAAAAAAAAAAAGATATAAAACTGTCATAAATTCATTAGTACCTACAAAGAAAACCTAAAACAACCTGTGAACATCTTAGGAAAAAATAAGATAATGTACCTAAGCGTCACCTAAAAGATCAATGTACGAAATAATTGGACATAAATACAAAAGGAAAAATAGGGGTGAAAGAAATGCATATTTTTTTTACTAAAATACCATTTTCAATAGCCACAAAAGATAGGCTGCATACCCATATCGAGAAAATTATTCAACTTCACAACAAAGGAAACACAACTAAATAGAGACAGATGCGATGTTCATGGAATGAACAAAAATGCAATCAGGATTCCAAAAGGGCTCTTTTGTAAACCTTAGATTCATTCTAAAATGTATGTGGGAGACCAAGAATAGCTAGGGCATTGTTGAGAACAAGGTAAGATGACTTGCCTGATGAAATACCATAGAAAGAATGTTAAAGCTGTAATAAGCAAGCTAAAATAATGAACTGTTGTCACAGGGACAGACCAATAAAATAATGAAACAGACCAGAACTCCCTGAAAGAGACTCACAGGTGTGCGACAGTATGATTTGTGACAGAACTAAATATGGGCTTTTCACAAAGGATGTCGAGATCATTGACCCGCATCTGTTCTGATTCTGGTTCTCCAGACCGTACACAAAACTCAAAACCCAGTGAATTAGAAACTTAATGCAAAAGCAAAAAAAAAAAAAAAAAATTTAAATATAGAATAAATTTATGATCTCCTTGTAGGGAATGATTGTTCAGATTAGACACAAAACGCATAAATCCAAGAAGAAATGATCATGAGTTTTTGGACATTACAGTGTGAAACTTTATTTGCTCAAAGATGCTAAGCAAAGGGTGAAAAGACAAATCACAGACTCAAAAAAGAAACCATCAATCCAGAGAACTACTAAATAATCATTTTTCAGAATAAAGTGTTACTAAATATAATTTGCACACACAGACAACAAAAGTAATTCCAATAGGCAAAAGGCATTTCACGGAAGAATCCGGAATGGCTTATAAACAGATGAAAAGATGCTTAACTTCACTAATCTAGAAGTGCCAATTTGACAGACAGTAGTGTCCCATGTCATATTAAACAGTATCAGAGCTAGCAAGGAAGTATAATAGAATGACCAGAATCTACACACCACCAGTGGGAAAGTATCTAATAAAGCTGCAGCTATGCATATCCTAGAAGCTAGCAATCCCACTCCTCACATATGTGTCCTAAAGAGAATTTACAAATGGACACCAGCATCCATGGATGAGGATTTGTGTGGATGGAGTTTGTAGAACAAACACCTGTGACCCACCCAAATGTCCAACAGAAAGATGGACAAACAAACCATGATGTAAGCAAATACCAGGGAAATTGTATATGTTGATGCACCTCAGGAACGGAATGTTGGGAGGAAATTTAAGTCACTAAGGAATACCTAAGTGGAATTATTCTGTGTGTAAAGTCAAAAACATGTGATAGCAAACAATATCTTGTTTAAGGAGGCAAACATGTAGTAATCTTATAAAGAAAAACAAACAAAAAACAACCAGGAAACCTAACATCCGTAATAGTAGTAATGCTCGAGAGAAGGAAAATGGGTGGGGTTAGGAAGAGGACCTCAGGACATTATTAAAAAGATAAAAACTTTTCTTTCTTCAAAAGGATGCTGAGTATACAAGATTCATTGCATTGCCATTCTTTATGCCATATTTATATTTTTAGAGATGTTAATATGCATCAAACCCCAAAATTGAATGATTCAGAATAAAATTGAGTTTTTTCATCAGGAAAGAGATCAAGAGGTTCTGACAGCAGTCAGCTGGATTAGGGCAGCAGCTGCCCCTGGAGAGGGAGCATCTCCATCACTGGCCACACATCATTGTACAAAGACTGTTGTCCTTACAGCTTCTTAGGGGGTCGTTCATCTACATCACCTGTCTAGCCTTTGTGTGCACCTGAGACCGTGGGCAGTGGTTCCCACAGTGCGGCCCCCGCACGAGCTCCAGCATCACCCGGTGACGCGTCACAGTGCAGGTGTTCAGGCGCCACCCTGGACCCGTGACATCCAACTCTGGGGCTGGAGCCCAGCAATCTGCTCTAACAAGCGATCCGTGGCATTCTGATACATTTGGGAACCATTGCTCCCTATCTGTGGCATGCTGATACATTTGGGAACCATTGCTCCCTATCCGTGGCATGCTGATACATTTGGGAACCATTGCTCCCTATCCGTGGCATGCTGATACATTTGGGAACCATTGCTCCCTATCCGTGGCATGCTGATACATTTGGGAACCATTGCTCCCTATCCGTGGCATGCTGATACATTTGGGAACCATTGCTCCCGAGGACACAGCCCCGCCCGCGGACCTCCCTGCCAGGCCATTCTCCCATTCTGGGTCTTTCTCCTGATGGAAGCCGTGTTTGTTTCCAAGAGCCAGCGGGACTCCCCATCGCCAGCCGTGGGAAGGAAGCCGCCTTTCCCTTTTTCCTCGCTCAGTGCCCAGTAAGCCATTGTGTGGTGTGGCTGGTCATCTGTGGTCGGAAATTGACTGGCGTAGCAGCAGGAGTGCCTTGTCGGCTCTCTGCCCGCCCCACGGGGCTCCTGCAGGAGCCTTCATCACAATGGCAACATCAGCATGTGAGCAAACTTTAAAATGCCCAACAGCACAGGACCCTAAGACGGGCTGTGAAACGGAGAGTCAGTTACTTTTTTGTCACTGCTGCCTGGAAACTGCCCTGTCCACCTTACTGGAGCCTTTCACAGTGGGAGACAGTTGTGGCCCAGATCCCTCGCTCAGCAGGCTGGTTCTTCGGAGACAGAGAGGGAACAGGAGCGGCCCTTTCTGACCCCACTCTGGCCTTGGGGCTCTCCTGCTGATCTCAGAAACCACGGGAGGCGAGCGAGAGTAAAGCGAATTCTAACACCAGCCTGACATGCCCGGCCGGCGCTCCGCCTGGTACACCTCTTTTTCCGGGCTCTGTATTTGTTTTCTATAAAGTTCTTTCTTCCCCACAACTGTCTCTTTGTGTGAGTTGTCCACTTGGAATGTTGTTTAACACATGTGAACACATTCACCATTGGCTGAATTTGATATCACCGACATCCACTGTTTAAATAGGTTAGGAGAATACTGTATACAAGGGCAAATTCCATGAAGGAAGAGGTGTCATTTAATTATAAACACCAGCATGAAGACATGATAGACAGGAGAGAAGTTCAGTTCTTTAGTGTAGTAGTGGCCGGCACACTCACTTTCGTGTCTACTAAACGTGAATTTGAACCTGGCCTTTGCCCTTTTACTAGATGCGTAACCCAGAGCAAGTCACTGACCCTGGGGTCCTTGTTTGTACAGTCTGGGTCACCGGAACAGCGTGAGTATTATTTGACTTATATAGAGCAGTTTGCACAGGGTCCGTCGCCTCGTAAGTGCTCACTAAAACACAGCTGACGTTTGTGGCAAGATATAGAACTAACAAAGTAGATCAGACCAAGTTCTCAATGGCCGAATAAACTCAGAAGTTCAGAATAAACTCAGAAGTTCAGAATAAACTCAGAAGTTCAGATCTTGTCTAGGGAACTTGTGAAGGTCTTGGTAAGAAGAGTGACGTATTCAAAACTTCCTTTAGGGAGACATCCCTGTGTGTGAAGTGCAGTGGAGAAGAGGAAAGCTTAGAGACAGACCTTGTGAGGCAGTTGAGACGATTCAGGTTGGAGATGAATTAGTAGACTGACTATGGAGAAGTCGGGAGTGGGGACAGAGAAGGGGACAAAGGTGGCATGGGGACTGGCACCTGGGGAAGGTGGGTGACGGCCGTGCCATTGAGAAGAGTCTGAACAAAGTTGGCGGTGAGCAGGCGATGTTATCAGAAGGGAAAATTATGCCAGAAGGGGAAAGGTATCAATGTTGGTGAAAACAGAAGACATTAGAAAATGTAGGATAAACTGTGCTAAGCCAGTCAGGCCAGACAGGAAAGAAACCAAGAAAATGGTGCAAAACCATCTTCATATTTCACCAGTGCAAGGGGGTCAAGAGCAGAGGCTCAAGGGAGTTGGATTTAGTGACAGAGCAGGGCTGCTCTGCACTGATGTCCCTCCCTGTGGCTCTAGTAACAAGACCCCCACTAGTGCTGACATTAGAGTAAGAAACACCACACGCCAATGAAGTCAACTGTCGTTAGAAGCAGAACCACACCTTGACCAGCACCAACTTGGTGACATCTTGTGAGGAGGAGAAGGTGGGACTCTGGGGATTTCTGCCACACACAGAGAGGGCAGGTCAGAACAGAAAGAATGAGGTACAGAAAAGTTCAAGCCTGTCCTTTTATGAGCACTGGACCTGTGGTCCCTCTTTATGATTCTGGCCGAGTCGCCGTAGGGGAATACAGAAATCAGTGGAGGAGGCTGCTTGCCTGGACGTGACCCTCTGATCCCAGACCGGCCGTGGGGGAGCCCTCTCTGTTGGCACCTGAGGAAGGAGGCTTGAGACCTCAGTGGTGACATCAAACCGGTCAGCTTCATCTTCCTGCCACCTGCTGAAGCCCAGGAGGGGTTGCCCTAAGCGTCAGGAGGGGTGCAGGCGGAAAAGGGAGTCAGCAGTGGGCAGAGAGGGTGAGGTGTCTGAAAGTTAGGAGAACAGAAATAAAGTACAGGAAAATTGGTCTGAATCAGAGCCGTTTGAGAGCCACGCTGAGGCCCCGGCTTCCTAAATTGGGACACTTCCTCTGTGACAGAGAGAAGACTTTCATTCGTTTGTATCTGGTAATAATATAAAAAATGTGGACTGTTCAGTGGATGGGTAATATTTTTCTCTTTGAATGAATTAGGGAAAAATCTTTCTAAGTTAGATGAGCCTCTATTTTGCCAGAATGATTAACCTAGAGTATGGCTAATTCTCCTTCTCTCAACTTATTTTTTAATTTACACATATAAAATTAACTCTTTCGGGGGTGTGGTTATGTGAGTGTCCACAGACTCAGAGAGAGATGTAACCACCGTTGCAAACAAGATGCAGGACAGTTCTGTCACCAGAAAGGAAAAGCGTCTCCTCATGCTGTCTCTTTGCCGTCAAACCACTTCTCTTCTCTGAGCCCCAGCAGCTACTGACTATTCTGAATTTTCTCTTGACAACTGCCTATTTGAGGAAGGCCTGAGATTTCTTTATGATTTGCTGCTATTATAACAATAGTAACAGCAGTAAGCATAAGAGGCAGTATCTATTACTCATTGCCAACGTGCCAAGCACCATCTGAAGCATGTTATAGATAAGGAAACAGATGCTTTGTGAAATGTGGGGAAGGGGAGGGAAGGGCAGACAGACAGACTTGCCCAAGGTCTCAGAGGGGCTGCCCTGTGGCTGTGGCTTGAATCCAGGTGTTTCTAACCCCGCCTACCTGAAAGACAAAGAGAACAGGACAAAGGAGAAGGAATTCTGAGCAGCCTGAGGAAGCTCAGCTTAGACCCGGGGTTGCCTTACGGTAAGAATGAACAAGACCTCTGTAAGAACTGGGCTAATTTTAGAAAGGAAGCCGTCACTGACTGGGTGTAAGAGCAGAAGAAGCCAGCCCCTCGAACTCCTTCCTTACAGCGCTTGTGATACGCGGTGAGGGGAAAGCCCAGATATGTTCTCCTTTATCGACTTGACCAGCTTTGTGACACAAAAGCTAGGAAAATGTCCTGCTCAAATACCAAAGTGTCATTTCAGTGCTCTGAGAAGCAAACTTCTTCTTAAATTTTCCACAATAAATAAATAAATAAATAAATAAATAAATAAATACTGAAATGGGATCTTTAATCTTAGTCTTGTATATATTTCAGGTTGGAGTCCCCAACCCGGTCTCTGGTGATGGAGGCCCCAAAAGGAGTAGAAATAAATGCAGAAGCCGGCAATATGGAAGCCACGTGCAGAACAGAACTGAGACTGGAGTCCAAAGATGGAGAGGTAGGGGGTGAGAAGGACAGGCGTCCAGACAGACACATCTGCAACAAGCTAAGCTTTCCCTAAACCGGTTTTTTCCTCCCTTTGCCACTGAAGTTGATCCTACACTGTAACAACAGAAGGAGCTGAACAGATGTGTCCAACAGGACAAGAACAAGCCAAACCCACAACACGTAAAAGTTATGACTTCTTATTTGTAAGGTGCTGAGATCATAGCATGGATTGCAAGTACAGAATAATACACATGGCCATTCAAAGATGAACGCTATTTCCAAATTCTGTCACTTGTCACCTAAAAATAAGATTTAGGTAGCTGGCAAATTAAGCTATATATCACACACATCTGGCTAAAGATGAACTTAAGTGACTTGTAGTAAATTTTTAAACTTTTATGTTGCGTGTTTCTACTTTGAGCACAGAGAGGCACTTCTAACAGCTGTCCCAAATCAAAACAGGCCAAAACTTCAATGAACTAGATAGCAAGACGGTGACAGACTGTGAATAGTATTCATTCCCTTGCCCCAACACAATCCCACTTTCGTGTGCAGAGATGCTGCTTGTGTTTTTTGCAAGTAACATAAGCTAAGTCCCCAAAGAAAACGTGATTCAGCCACAAACTTTTATAATGCCTTCACTCTGGTCATAATCAAAGTTTTCTACTAAAGAATTTTAACAAGAGGCCCTGGCCAGGTGGCTTTAGTGGATAAAGCATTGTCCCAGCCCACCAAGGTCATGGGTTTGATCCCCAGTCAGGGCACATACAAGAAGCAACCAGTGAATGCATAAGTAAATGGAACAACTAAGTGAAACGTTGGGTTGATGCTTTTCTCTCTCTCTCTCTCGCCCCCCCTCTCTTCACCCCTCTTCTCTCTCTCAAACCAATGGGGAAAAAATTTTTTTTAACTTAAAAAGAGGAAACAATTGTGCTTTTCTTTTTAAAAGCCAAACTCAATTCTACCCTTCGTAGCTACTTAGAGGTGATCAGTCTGCAGCTGCCTCTACCCGCCAAGCCTGCCTTTTGATGGGTTTAGAAGCATTTGTTATATTTGTTTTAAAAGAGCTAGGCAGAAAGAGCACTCAGTCATCAAAACTGTCTCTTCCAACAGTCACAAATTCCAAACCACACACATTTAAAATAGCGACCTGACTGCATCACACACACAGTTTATCTCTATCAGAATCCAGACCCTGTAGGAATCGGTGATATCGTAACAGCCGCTTACGCCCCAGAAGGGGCTAGATATTCTTGAAGACCTGCCATGCTCACAGACATATTTACGGGCTGGGAAGTCCCCTAGTGAAGAAAATTGTTAAGCTAGCATTTCCTAATTTATTTCACTCTAGGACTCTTATTGGCATTCTGCATGATATACTTTCGCAAAGTGCTAATATATATACCATTGCCAAGGCAACGTTGTCTTGCTAGAACATAAGCTTGCTAGAACGTTGTCTTGCTAGAACAAAGTGCTAATATATATATACCATTGCCAAGGCAACATTGTCTTGCTAGAACATAAGCTTCTGTGAGGAACCTAGACTTTGTCTTACTCAACTCAGCATTCCCAGTGCCTACGATACTCAACACACAGCGTGTGCCCATTTGGTTTGAGTTGAACTGAACATTCACCTGTGATTTCTGAGTGTCAGGAGAATGAAGGACAGCCTCTAACTCTTCCCTTACTATGTACTCTCTTTAGATTAAGTTAGATGCTGCGAAAATCAAACTACCTAGACTGCCTCACGGATCCTACACGCCCACGGGAACGAGGCAGAAGGTCTTCGAGATCTGCGTCTGCGCCAACGGGAGATTATTTCTGTCCCAGGCAGGAACCGGTTCCACTTGTCAGATAAACACAAGTGTCTGCCTTTGAGAGACTCTCCACAGAGGACACTGTCGGCAGCAGATGGCCTTTTTTTTTGGCTTTAGATACTGGCTGCCAGCTATTTTTACTAGAACACAGAAAGCCTATCAAAGACCGTGTGTGTGTGTGTGTGTGTGTGTGTACATGCGTGAGTGTGTGTGTGCGCGCCGAGTGTGTCAGCGTGTGTGGGTGGATATAAATATATATAAATATATATAAATAAATATATATATCCTCTGTATAAAATGAGGTTTCAGTACAAAAGGAGCCATGGGTGACCCTGTGATCTCCCATCATTTCCATCCCCACCCCACCACCTCCATGATAAAATCAAACCCCTACCTTCAGGCTCAGCGCTCCCCAGACTCTTCAGAACCACTCGGTGTACTGCACACTTACCAAATACTCCTCCACACCTTTGAGCAACACCGTCTCTCCTTCACTGTCACGACAGGGCAGTGATGGCGGGAATCTCCGAGTCAGACGCATGCCCTGAGATGATGGAATTCAAAACAGAACTTTGGTTTCCTATTGTGGCTCCAGTAAGGCTGGGCTACGTCTCCCTCTTCAGGTTAGGGATGGGGCAGCGCCACAGAAACGCAGATTGGCCCTCCTAGCTTTGCAGCCCAATGTTTGGGGGCTTGTGGAGTTGGATGAGTGAGGACTGTGAATTTTAGCAAAGTGTGAACTGCTCACCCAACTCCCGCCGTCTTACCTCCTCCATACTCATAGACTCTCCCCCAGTCAAAACCGGGATCATAAATCAGCACAAATAGGGTGCCGGCTGCTCTCAGTCGGCTGGAAGCTACTCAGTGGCCTTCCAGGCAAAGAGCAAATGGGTGATATGTCTCTGTTTAAAGAGGGAAGAAATGGGTCAAAATCTGTTCCATCCTGACTTCTGTCTTATTCAATAAACTCCAACCAAAATGATTGGTTAATTCCATCAGAAATAACAAGAGCAGAACCCCCGCCCCAAGAGGAGCCATTCAGAGATGGCCGTCTCAAAGCAGCATCGGAAACCTAATTATTTTTATTATGTTTCTTGGCATTGGTAGGTAATTTAGAGATGTGCCTTTTATTTTTAAAGGCATACACACTCTCACTGAATTTGATCTTCTCATAAATTGTTTTCAGTGTAGGGATAGTCATATTCTTAAATCCACCATTATATTTTCTCTGAGAATAACAGAGCTAAAGTACTGCATGCTCCCACCCCCATGAAATGCTCACTGAACTGTAACCAACTGATCGAGTGTCTTGATCAGAACCACTGTGTCCCCTGGGGCCCGCCAGCACCCACTCCCCGCCTGAGGAAACAGCCCCCTAATTCCCGCCATCAGCTACCGCCCTTCACCCCGCCTTCATCGTCATGCTCCAGGGTCACCCTGGCCAGCTCTTGTGCTGGGACAGGGGATTACACCATCTCTGTTCAAAGAGGGGGAAATGTGCCTATGCCTTAAGTCAATGCACTCAGCAAGGAGAAGCACATCTATTTATCTTGTCGTTTCCTGTGGTTTGTTTTTGTGATTGGTGGGGAATGGTTCAGTAATGACCGGGCATCTTAAAAGCAGGTCAACAAGCCAAGTGGCCGACAGACGTGGACTCGGAGGAGCCCAGAACGGAGACGCACCTGGCTTAGACAGTCCTGGATGCACCTTGGCAGAGTGGCCCCACAGTCCTAAGTGAAGTAGTATGTGTAGGCCTGAATGGCATTTTTTTTTCTCAACAAGGTTCTAATTTTTTCTTACTTCACAAGCAGGGTAAGACTGGTTATAGGAGATTTAAAAAAGAGGGGGGGATTAGGTACCTCTGAGCTGTCACTCAAAAGTGGGCTACGGTTTGCACACAATATGGGGTGTGAAAGAAGCTGAGTGTTGCTTAGCCACGTAGAAGTGAGGGTGGGGGGGAGAGTGGTTCTAGCTTCACATGGACCCTGCTGGCTTTTAGACCCCCTGGCTCCCTTGAGTCCCTCTTGCTCATTGTCCCGTAAAAAGAATGAGGATGTTCAAGGGCAAGATCATAAGGTTGCTTAGTTTACAGCACTAGGTCCTAAAGAAGAAAATTACAAGCGATCAAGTTTGCTGTGGATCAATGTTATTTACATCCTGTATGACCAGGTAACCACACACAGGGCTCAGCCAGGCTGGGAAAGGCCCCCGGCCACTGGGAGCACTGACCCACACCATTCAGAGAAACAGCAGGGGCTCTGACCTCCTTTGCAGCTGAAGACCATAAGACAAGGTGTTTTTAAGCCCAGACAGACCCACCTTTGCACTTTGCCATCTTAAGTACACGATCTGTGGATGACAAAAATGAAAGGTTCCCCGAACCTCTGTTCTCCAATTGTGTTCTGACCATTACAGGGAAGTCTGAGATCAGCACCTTGGGGGTTTTCTATTAATAAAAAAAAAGAGTGGAGCGATCCCACTTACAGAATTTTATCCGGAAGGGAATCCAATCACAAATGAAATAGAAATAATACTAGCAGCCAAGACCGGAAATGAAGCAGACATGCTATAAAATCCTCATCTGCGTTTGTGCTAAAGTGACCGCGCTATACTTGGTAACAAGCAGGAAATTTGGCACGAATTAAATTGCGTGTCTCAGTTCAGATTTTAGGATTTGGTAAAGTGCATTCTGAGTTCTTCACTGTACATTTCTTTTTCTCCCTACTTCCTTCAACCAGAATATTTGGTCATGATCATGAGAGAAGATTTTATCTGAATTCTGGGGGAAAAAAAAATATATATCTTTTACATTAAAATCTGATAACCTTTCATTTTCAAAAGTGAGATTTTTTTTCTAATCTTTATATATACTATCTTCCAGACAATCTCACCTTTCAGTATATTAAGCAGCGGGTGACATAACAAACAAATCCAATGAACCTTCGATAGTCTAGAAGTTCTAGTATGTTAATACTCTTCAGAAGAGTTGTAAGAATTAAAAATTGCTCACCAAATAGGTTTTGCACTGAGGTCTGTTTGGTATCTTCTGACTAAGTCATAAAGGATCGGTCTCGGGGAACTTCCAGGGTGCAACAGAGTTTTTCAAAGCCCTCCTGGTGGCATCTGTGTGGATGGGAACTTGATCTGAGGCTTTTTCGTTATGTTATCCAAGGAATAGCTCTTATAAACTTGAATTGCTTTTTATTTATTTAACATCCATTTTCTTTTGGCTCATTTTTTCTTGTCTACCCACCAACCATAGACCAAAGATTTCGTAAGGTTTGATCCTAGAGCAGGGGTCAGCAAACCGGGGTCCCTACCCCGAATCTGGCTCATCACTGGTTTTTGTAAATAAAGCTGTAACACGGCCACATCCACGTATTCACATGCTGTCCATGGCTGGTACCCTATGGCAACAGCCTGGTTGAGGAGCTGTGCCAGAGAGCTCATGGCCCCCAACTCATTAAATGGTTAAATGGTTACTCATTAAATGGCCTTTACAGAAAAAGTTTGCTGACCCCTGATGTAGAGGTCATTTTTGGTATGTGTTGGACGCAGCAGCAAAGAAAGCAGACTTCAGGATAGCACGGTGTGAGCCTGCATGTCCACACATGCTTGGGAAGAGAAATACTTGGCTGTAGAGAAAAGGTTAGTCTAACGCTGTGTTTAAAAAAAAAAAAAAAAAAGTGACCCACTTGTCTGAGAAATGCAGGCTTCCAGGATCTTGGGAACAGGGAGGATGGAATTCGGGGAAGATGGGAAGGAAAGAAAAGCTGTGATCCTCCAAGAATTTTTTCCTTGGACCCTAAATAAATTGGTGGTTGCTCCAATCCACCTCTTATGCAGCAGGAAGTGAAGCGGGGGTCCGAGGACTTCAGTTTAGAATCTCTTTCCTGAAGAGACTAGTTCTACAACCTCAATTCAAGAGGTTCCCTCCCACCACCTGCCCATACTCCTAAAAGATGCCCATTCCATGAGCCTCCAGAGAACATCTTCGACTTAACTTGGCCTTTTGGCATTGTCACCTTGGTTACTGGCACCTCCGGTGTCCTTATGCCAGGCCCGGAGGCTTGGTGAGACGGATAAATAGTGACAGGTATTGAAAGGGGCATCTTAAAATATGGAGGAAGAAAAAAACACGGTACAATTCTTTCCTGAAGCTGTTGATGGGAGGAACCAGATTAATGCCAGTGCGTTTTGTTTCCAGCGACCTGGGTCTCTGTTCTTTGGGGTCGCAGGAGTGCAAGACATCCCACCATTTTGAATTCTGTGTCTGCATCTGTGGGGTAAGGCAGGTTCCTGCCAGGGAGCTGTCCCTTCCGTTGCTTCCCTGCTGCTAACCCAGGGCTTTCTCCTCGTGTTTGGAATTGTTAAATTAGTATCAGTATGAGTGAGCCTTTGTAATATGAGCATTCGTGTCAGGGAGGAAAGATTTCTGTTCTTAATGAAAATCACCGCCATTTACCAGACCCTAATCCATGTCACTTAAGGAGTTCAGCAGCATTTTATCTGGACCCCACCGAAAGAGGGTTTGGTTGGCGACCCTGCCCTCCACAGGAGCAGCTGGATGAGAATATCTTGCCTTTGTTTACTTCAGGTGACAGGTAGCCTGATGCCTGCACAGAAGAGATAAACAGATTCACGCAGGCACCTCATTCTTATTCTTTAAGGCCCTGTGAAAGGTGAAAATCCCCTTTTAGCACGTTGTAAACCAGACCCGCTCTCTGGCTTTCCCCTGCACCTGGACACTTTAGGCACAAAGAACAGTCCCAGAGCAGTTCCTGGAATGGTCCCAGTAGCACGTGGAGGGGGAAAGGCTAGAATAAAAGAACCACCTTAGAAAACGGGCCTTTTCTCTCAAATACAAAATGTCTTTCTCAGTCTTTCTTTCAGCACTTCCTCTTTGGTGGAAGGTTCCCTCATAGTCAACATATTTCTCTTAAAATAGTCAAAGCTACTGCATCACCCTGTCTGATGCATTTCTGCCTTTGTGGTAATTGGAAATTGAAATGATCCAGTTGCCTCTGAATTTCCCATCACGAAGCTGAACCACTGATAAGAGATAAAGCAGCCTGAAGCTTGCCACTTCAGCCCACAGAGCACGCCACCGGCATTAGCACTTTCAAAAGCAATGTGATTTCTATGGTTCTTGTGAGCTTTGTTCATAATGGAGTCCTTGAAAGTTCTCAAGGCAGATCTGAATGGCAGGGGAAATAATTATTGGAGGGCTGTCCTGTCTTGTGGATTGTTAGAGCACCAGGGTAGAAGAGGATAGCCCATTTGGGGTGGCCCCCGGCTCACATAGGCCATTGTCTTTTGTTTTTACCCCCCTTCCTTTTATAGATGCTGACAGAGTAGGAAATTAGCAACTTCCTCTGAGAAAAGAGAGCAATTCAAGAATCCTGTGAGCCCCTGATGCCACAGGAAGTGTGAGGTCTTGAGGATCCATCTCAAACACACCACCAACAACGTGAACTCAACTTCAGCCCAGAGAGTTGCAATCCCAGTCCCACACGTCCATGATGTTTGCAGTTGGAATCGAACCACAGTTGTACAGGCAAAAGGTTTAGAATCCAAATGTACCTGTTTTGGTAGAAAGCCAGAGTAGTGTCCCGAAACTCCTTGTGAGGCATGTCGACAGACATCCTCACTAGCAAGTGAGGTGACTTCACGTCTTTGCTGAACATTAGTGAAGGTCAGAGAAGTAAGACAGAAGAGGGCAAGCCTGCCCTCTTTGGGAGAAGAGAGAAGGAAACATCTCCTAGACTTGTCTGTTTCTGTCACTGTCTTCACAGCCTACTTCTGCATGTAGGTCATTCCGGTGAAATGAGAACTCCAATTTCATAATGTAAGAAATGCCAAGCTCATCACTTGGGTTACCTAGGAGCAGTAAGCAAAGAACTGTCTGTGCTTCTGTGCTAGGAAGATGGTATTTGTTGACAAGGAAGATGTGGGTATTTCTTTAGTCCTCCTATTTGTCTAATTCATGGGGTTCTAACATTATAAGGGGCATACATTTTTTGAGAATCTGAGCCAAATTCTGGACCTTCTTCCTAGAGACAACTACTCTCAAGAAATTCTGCAAAAAATCTAATAGGTCTTCTTAGACCCAAAGCCTAATCCAAGATACAGCAAGGTTGGATTCTGTTCTCCAATTACAATAATAATTTTTATTACTATTCATTGAGCACTTATTATGTGGTAGGCACTGTGTTTCATGTGCATTCACTCAAAATAATCCTTTGAGTTGGGTTATCATTCCAATATACAGATAGGGAAAGTGAGGCTTAGAGAGGGTATGAAACTTGCCCAAAGCCATTAACTAGAAAATGACAGAGCTGGGGTGTGACTCTAACTCCAGACCAATAGGCTATGAAGTCACCAACATGTCCAGCTAGTTTTCAGATTGTTGAGAAATGTCTACCAGCTTTTAGACTAGACCCTTTTGGGTTGTTGAAGCTATAAAACTTTTATCTCCCATCTCTCTGTTCTCTCTCATCCCTGACAGCATCCAGCACTGAACTGTTTTCACCTGGGGTGAAAATATAGGAGGTCTGTCTGAATAATAGAATCTAGAACCAAAAAAAATTAGTTTCCTCTCTGTGTGGTTCTTGATAAGTCAGTCTTCTTGTCCTTTCCAACTGGAAGACCCTGGGTTGTCAGTCTTACATTTAAGAGGAGATACTTATACTTCGTGATCTATGTGTGCGGCTAAACAAGTTGGCATTTGTGCACACATACATCTTTCCCTATTCTGCAGTACAAAAGACAAGTGTCTAGTTTTAGGTGAGGTCTGTGACACTACTTGGTTACTGTACTTCCCTACATTTATTTGTAATATAACTCAAGGAAAGAATCAAATAGAAGGGAGCTCAATCTCTATCACTGTTCCCGTTTCCCTACAAGAATATAGGACTAGCAAGGACTCGATCAGCAGTAGGCATTCCATACCCAACCTGGCCACTTTTGCTCTGCTAATGGCTTGAGCCCCACACCCCATACCTTGTCAGTCATCACTAATGGGTCATAACCCTCCCCACATGCAGAATTCTTCTCACCAAAGCACTCAGGCTGTCACTTCCAATTGATCTGAGTTGGTAAAGGGACCCATTTGTCAATCCTTGTTTAAACAGTGGCACCCTTTAACCTTGAGTCTGTACATTTTACCCTGGGTGTCCCGGATTCAGCAATGAGGTTGGTGGCATTCCAACTACGAAAGGAGATGAGTGCATCTGAAGTTCTTTACAACTTGGTGGCTTTGGGGCACTTTCATCTTCGAAGCAAAGGGATCAAGGTTTGAGCTGCAAGAATTAAAAGTCCTAAAATCATTTTTGAAGAATTTACTCAGTCAGGGACCATGCAAACAGGTTATCAACCAGTGAGCCCATGTCAAGGCCCAGCTGTGAACCTGCCCTCATCCACCGCTGAGAGACCAAACAGCAAAGAGACTGGGGCACATCTGCTTTTCTGAGCTTTCTCAACAGCACACATCTGATCCACTGGGGGTCATGGACAGAGCTGCTCACTGCTCCCAACAGACTCAGTCCGATTTCCAGGCAGGGTTCTGTAGTGCTCATCTGGCTCAACCACCTCATAACACCTTAGTCAATTAAAGGGATGAGCTCAAAACCATCAGAGACCCCGTTTTAGGGTAAGTCATTCAGGGGTTTTCATTTCATGGTATATGTGTCCCAGTGGCAAATCAGGAATGGGTACCTCTCTACAGGGTCTCTTGGAACTAGCATCACAGAGCCAGAAAGCAGGATCCCTGGTAGAGAAGAGAGATCCTAGCCATGTAAAGGGAAGAGTCTGCAAACCTGAATTAGCCTAGTATGTTGCTGAGGGGGGAATTGAGTTTTCCATGTTAACTACCTTTCCAGTCAACTTTGTTTTTCTGAGGCCATGAAGCAGCAGAAACCGACCCCTTATGGTGGTCAGATTTTAGAAGGGGAGGTAGAGGACAGCCACCATTGTGCTGGCTCCATGTATGGCCGGAGAAGCCACATTCAGGCACTTTTAACAGAGATGAAGTCAGAGAAGTCCTAGGTGCTCAGAACTTTTGAAAAAGGAACCCCATTCCCATGAAGTGATGAAGTTCAGCCATTGGGTTACTCGGGGTTGGGTTTTGTTTTGTTTTTCTCTGGTTTCGGGTGTGATGTAAGAAAGAGCTTAGTTTCGTTTTGTTTTGAGTAACATCAATCCTTGCACACTCTATGCAAAAATTTTGTAAGCATTGCAATAATGCTATGAATTACAAGGAACTATTTTAACTTTATTACACTTTCTGTATAAAAAAAAATTTGTATTTAATATTATTTCGACTGCAGTCTTGTAAAATATATTAATAAAAATAATGATTGGTAAGAAGGAAAGCACCCTTGTCTACTTCTTTAGGGAATTCCTCTTTGACAGTCGATGAACTAGTCACTCCTGTTTGACTCTAGATATATCATATTTGCAGATTAACCTCTCTTCTGCATTTCTCTGACCTGTAGCCTACCATGTTGGTTAAGCCATTGTGCCTCTCAGGAAGAGACTGACACGGGCTTCCTTATAAAAGAGAGCTTACTACAAGGTAATACGTAGTCTAGAACAGGGAGTCCCCAGGATTGGAGCAGGCCAAGGGAATTGCCATGCTCTGCTGCTCTCCTGAGGACCTGCCTAGGCTCCTTTTGTTACAGTTTGCCAACCCTCCTGAATCAACACAGAAACCGGTATAATCCCTAGTGGGTTAAACCATTTTAGTTGGTCTACCTTAGCATTCTTGATCAACTCATGGACAAGTCACTTTTGAGCTAAGTGCCCATCTCAGGTTCAATTAGTTTTCATCATCCTCCAAAGAACACCCTAGCACTGCTCCCCTAGATGGGGCCAAGGGTGAAATAATTTATGATGAAAGCCATCATGGCAGATCCACTCTGATCAACCCACCACGGTCAGCCCTCCATTTTGAGAATCTTCCCTCTCCTGGTCTATAACAAAACGCTGAGATTTTGCACATATGACTCCATCTGCCTAGAATGCTGTCCTGTCTAGCACCACCCCACCCCGGGGGATCTTCCTTCAGGATGCCATTCCCATGTCATCTCTGTGGCCTTCGTCACTCTTCCTGGATCGCCCTATTAATGTTTTCTAGTTTATTTTATCATTCTACATTGCACCATGACTTATCTATTTACCTATCAACCTAGAACCATATAATGCAAATATTCTTTTTTTAAAGGCTAATGACATATCTAAATTGGTCCTCATAATATATCACAGGAGAGATAAGTCATTTCCTCATCTAGAAAATCTAAGACATATTCAACACATGACAGAACTAGTGTCCATTCCCAACCGTATTTTCATGGTGGGTTACATCTCATCAGAGTTAGCTTCTGACTACAAATGACAGTGGAGCAATATTACAGAATTATCAAGGTCAAAGGCTGTAATAAAAATTTTATTCCAAATCAGGGTGTTCTTTATCTCCAAAGATATAGTAATTTTATTACCTGGTTTCTTGGGGGCGGGGGGAGATTTACCAAAAAAAAAAAAAAAAAAAAAAAAAATTTAAATCAAAGGAAATGAAATCAGAGAAATCACCCTTCAGGAGAAATGATTCACTGATGAAAAAAATGTTGAAGTGTAGCTAAAATAAGAAATACTAATGGGGCGGGGGGCGGGGGCGGGGGGCTGTTACTGATGAGTTGAACTAATTGAGATCATTGTTAATACAAAATTAGAAAGCGGATGAAATACCAGGAGGCTAAAAAGTGCTCTATTCCCTTTCATCAATGGAAGAAAAAATTTTTTAATGGAAAATAGGTATAAATCAGCACCTTTTATATTTCCTCCAATATTAACTCTTTTTAAAAAAAATGTAAAATTCTGTATATAGCCCACTTGATAACCCAGTTCCAGAAAACATATAAGCAACATGGACGAATTGGCTTCTCAGATTCAGTCCAATGACAAGTTAATTTTAGTTTGTGAAAGCTAGATTGTAAGTACCCTTAAGAACACCAAACCCCTGCAGTTGAGGGTCAACTGACAGCTTTCAGAGATGCTCATGACAACAGACAAACAGCAGATCAGCCTTTGAGACGTCCTGGTACAAAGAGCTAAACATGATGGAACCCTTGTGAGATAGCTCAAGATACCTCTTATTAGAATTTAAAATGGGTCTATAAAGTGTGAGAACAGGATCTTTCAAATTACAGTATATTCTAATAGGAAATAAGCATTTTGAAATGGCAAAGTTTAGGATAATAGGTATTAGATCAAAGGTAGAAACAATAACACTAAAACATCTATGTTAATCTATTAAGAGACCAAGTCAAGAGTTTCATTTAAAAACATATTGAGCAAAAGTTAACCTATAAAATCTGAATAAAAGCAAAGTCAATATCTTAAAGTGAACTCTATAGTACAAAGTATTAGGAGCAATTAAGATTAACAATATAGAATGATTAAAACCCCTATCTTATTGGTTATACATAATTAAACCATTATACTGAACATTCAAGTAATAAACACCAAAAATCCAACACTTGAAATTTTCAGAGAGATAAACACAAAAGAAGAGACCAATACATCTGTACAGACTAAAATTAATAAAGATTTTCTTGTTTTCCCTCAAATCAATTTGGCCATTATATACAAAATTCCAATCAGAGTACCAACAGAAATTTTTGGGGAAGTAAACAAGGTAATTCTAAATTTTATCAGGCAAAATAAAATAGAAAAAGGGAAGGTCTATTCTCTACAAAAAGACACTGACATGACATAAACCTCAGAAATTGTGTAGAAGCACAAAATAGCAATCATGAGGATGATGATGTTTCAAAACAGGAACACAGCTCTGTTGCATTTGATATTATTTCCCCACCAGGCAAACAGCCTTCTCCTGTCTTTATGTGGTTTACCCCTGTTCACCCCTATGATTTGGCTCAGACAGCTCCCCTCCTGGGGAGAGTCTCTGACTTGCCCTGTGGATGGATCAAGTGCCCTGTACCCTCAGGGAACCCTGGCCACACCCCTATCGTGGCTTATGTCACACTAAAGCAACCTATTCGTTCCTCTGCTTGCCCCCTGAGAACAGGGGTACTGCTCTTGCTTGTACCACCTGAGCCTTGCAGACTGCCAGGTACCTAAACAGAACAGACCCAAAAACCTAGAGAGAGACTCAAATGAATTTAAGAATTTGCCTGATAGCAATTTATCGATTCAATCTACCGGTTATTCTTGAGCACTCCAAAACAGAGAACAAGAACAAGATGGGGATCTCTGCCCTCATGCCGTTCACCAGTTGGTGATCTTGCCAATGAAACAAACAGCCAGAGACATGGCAATGAGCAACGATGGGGCAAAAGTGCCGCCGAGGAAGCAGAGAGCTGGAATGCCATTGCCAGCCAGTGGGAAAGGTCCTGATTATCTGCTCATTCTTAGGAAGATTAACAGCAGTTTTGGGGGGTGAGGGTAGGGAATGGGGGCTTCAGAGTCCCACCTTAAATTACCTACAGTGGACAGAGTTAACTATTATATATTTGCTCATCTGGTGTCTGCTGAATGCTTATTCCCTCGGAATTAAATAACACGCGATCCTTGCCCTTGGATCTCTTGAGTCCAGTGGGGTGGTCAGAGACCCAGGAAGGTCAATTCCAGCATTGTTGGAATTGGAAGAGCTGTGAAAATGATAAGAAAAAATACCAGGAAACCGAGTACCGACCTACCTGTGATCAGAGGAGGAATGGGAAGGGAAGCACAAGGAGAGGAAACTGGCGCGTTGAAGCATACGGAGCTCTGTAAGCTTTTGCTTCCCTCATCCCGCCTGACACACAGACCTCCTTTTTTAAGAATAAAATAATAGCAGTACACCGGAGAAATGGTTAAAACTAATGTTCTTTTAGGAGCTCATGCAAATTAATAAGGAAATTATCAAGACATCATCAAATAAACCAGAGATAATAAGCATATAAGGCACGCAAGCAAAAATACAAATTCTTTTTCCCATCCCAAGACATGGAAAGATGTAACAGAATTCAGAATCACTTAACCAGAAAAACAAAGGAATGCTATCACATTAAATATTTGCCTAAACCTTAAGATTTCAGAATGTTAACAAATACAACTTATCTACTAAATCAGCGGTTCTCAACCTGTGGGTTGCGACCCCAGCGGGGGTCAAAAAACCAAAACACAGGGGTCACCTAAAGCCATCGGAAATACATATTTTATTTAAAATGTATTGTATAATAAATATGTAGGTGACCCCTGTGTTTTGGTCGTTTGACCCCCGCCGGGGTCGCGACCCACAGGTTGAGAACCGCTGTACTAAATAAAACGCAGTTCATGTATCAAATAGATGTGGTTAAACATGTTCCCACCCTTACAAAGAAACCTGAATGGTATCATTGTTCGTTTTCAACCCACCAGATTGGTTAAATAAATAGTGATGGTTTTGAGGGCCATGAAATAGGGCTATACAGTGATACCTTGGGATACTAACAGACCAACGTACGCATTTTTTAAGATACGAGCTGTGACTCGGTCCGTATTTTTGTTCGAGATCTGAGCGAAATTCCAAGATACGAGTCGTGATTCGGGAAGCTGCCCCTAGTTGGCACGTTGGTGCACAGGTCCAGTATCGGCAGTTTGATGTACGAGTTGACTGACTTACAAGCTCGGTTACAGAACGAATTAACTTCATATCTCAAGGTACCACTGTATTCTATACTCGGTTTAATCCTGAAAAGAAGCCCGTAAGGTAGGTATGATTATCTCCATTTTACAGAAATAATGTTCAAAATAGTTAAGGAATTGCTTGGGGCAATTCTACTAGCAAATGGCAGAGCCGAGTGTTAACTTCAATTAATTTTTCCAATGTATGAAGCTGCATACCCTTCCTTGCCCTTGAATCTCTGACTACTGTGGGGTTCAAGGGCAAGGAGGACGGATAAGACAACTACCCATTTGTGCGCTAGTGTATAATCTCAGAAGGTAATTAGTCAGTATTTTTAAAGAGTCATAAAAAAGTTCCATACCCTTTGGCCTAAGTAATCCCATTTTCAGAATTCATCCAAACAACTATATTTAAATAGGAAATGTTGCCACCAACAGTGACAGGCAGTGCAGTAGAATTTAAGGATGGGAAAAATTAGCAACGTTACCTAACCAGATGAAAGGGAAGGTTATTTAAATCATAATTATTTTAACTTTATGGAATATCATACCCTCTTTTAAAAAGGTTGTGAGGATTTTGTTTCAGTATGGCAAAATATAATGTTAAGCATGAAGAAATGATGTATATACATAAATCAAGACTTCTAGGGAAGCTACAGATGAAGCAAGCTGGTTTATTTGGACATATAGGAATATTTTTCTTATCACTGTTGTGTTTATAGTATTTGTATAATAAACTTTTTAGAAAAAAAAACTATTATCTGCTCTTTTTCTATAAAACAGAATGACACATACTTTGATCTCACAAATAACCTGCATGAAGGAAATTTTGTAGACCTAAAGTTGTTTACTGCAGTGTTATGTACAAAGAAAAAATATCTGGAATTTGCTTTTTCCCCAACAACAGGGTCAATCAGTAGTTATGGCACATCCAAATCAATGGACTATCATAAATATTAAAAATTTTGGAAACCAAAGAATGATGTCACATGTTTAAAGTAATTTAGAAAGACTGAGAACTACAATGAAAGCTAACTGCAGCTCTATGGGGGGTGAAAAGGGACTGCTGATACTGTTAAGTTACTGATGTCAAGGTAATATGCATATGGCCATTTGTTTTTCTAAACTTTCTTAAGTGTAGTTACTTTATAGACATTAAGTTTGTAAAATGGCTGAACCAAAATCACTTTCAAGCTCAGTCAAAAAAATTATTTAATTTTCAATTTTTGGTCCATTTATCAAGCATACCAAAGGGTCAAAATTGAAAAAGACCTGTTCCTGAACACAGACTACCTGGGGATTTAAGGTGGCCTCTCCTTCCATTGCACAGAAGAATGAACTCTTTGAAAATGTTCTCTTGATCCCTGTGATGGTTACAAAGCTCTACCACAGATCTGACATCAAAGAGCAGGCAGCCCGTCTAAGGCCTATTTGGGCACCAAGGTTGTCGGAACTTGGAGTACACAGGCAGACCAGGTGGGGAGGGCCCAACCCTTCCCCCTTTAAAGATACTTGAAGGGGAAACCAAAGAAAACTTTCACCACAACATGAAATGGACAGCTAGCTTTCATGTGACAGCAACAATTCACGCAGTCCGCTCTTAGAGAGCCTTCTGTCTGATCGTGGCTGTCTTCGTTTGCTCTATTCCTCAGACTCCACAGCTCCCTCCTGTCTCAAGATTCTAGCTCTAGTTTGTCAGGTAGACCTAAATTGAGTGGCTTTAAGCCTGAAAACTGTTGCATGAAGCCGCTCCCCCATGCCTTGTCCTCTACCTGATGTCTGGAGGGATCCAGTCTGAAGAGAATAAATTGTGGCTCGCTCAGATAGAGAAATAAGAGCAAGAGTGACAGGCACTGGTGGATATGATGTAAACTTTGAAGACAGCCCTACGCCCAGACTTCTTGGTGATGTGGGCCAATAAATTCCTTTTGCTGAAGCCACTGTCAGAGCGCGAGTTATTTCAAACTCAGCAAGTCCTGATTAGGATTTATTAACCCAGCATCTGACGATCAGTCTTAAATTGGAAGCGCACATCGTGTTGTGGTTGGTCTGGGACACTCGTCGCCCCTGCAGCCCCTGCCCATGCGCTAGAGATAAAGTTTGTAAACACGGATTTTACACCAATCAGCTCTGTCTTTGGTACTCTAGGGAGCCCAGATTAAAATTCACAGAAATTCACAAGAAGCCAAATACCATATCTTCCCCATGTATAAGTCGCTTCCATATATAAGATGCACCTTAATTTGGGGACCTGAAATTTGAAAAGAAATGTATTACATAAAGTTATTGAACTCGAGTTTTATTCATAATAAAATTCATACAACTCCTCATTACTGTCAAAACTCCTATCCATTAGTTTGTCCTCATCTGTGTCTGATGATGAATCACTATCTTCAGCAATGAGTGCAAAAACAAACACAAAAGGCGGGAAATGCAAGTAAAAAAAAAATTCAACCACTATATAAGATACAGCCAAGTTTTTAGACCTCAAATTTTTCCAAAAAAAAGTGAGTCTTATACATGGGGACATACGGTATGCCCTTTACTAATGCTTGAATGTAGGTGGATGGATAAAAGAGAAATCAACTCTAAGCCATTTGAAAGATGAGAAAATTAAAAGAAAATACTCATATGATCCCTAGGGAGCCCTTTCAGACTCTGGAAATGTTCTGGGGCTATGTTATAATGAAAATGATAAAATTCAAAAACTATCAAATGTCTGAAAAAAATAGTTAATTTTGCAAAACGAAGAACAGCAGGAAAAGCATGCTTCTCCCAATGATGGCATTACTTTATTTGGCCTCTAGAGGTCAGGTCCACCCAATACAAACCTCTAATAACACACTCCTTTCTTAGGAGGAGTGTTTTACAAACTCTGCTTCCAGGAACCCGTGGGAGTCTGGTGAGATGCATTCTGCATTAACTAGACTATCTCTTCTTAAACATCATCTTTTATGCATTGGGCTCCCGAGGAAAACTAAATTGAAAAAGAAAAGGTTTTGAAAAAATTAAAAACTGTTTTACCCCTATAACTTCTTTTTTTTAAAAAATTAGAAACTAATCACTTGAACTCAATAAATAGCATTAATCCAGGTGTTGAGTTTTTAGAGACCCTCTGACACTGAGGTTCTAAGATATGAGCAAAAGGTTCCAATGATGACACATACATCGAGGTAGCCTCTGGTACGGAAAACTGTGTACAATGTATTGATCTAAAAGGATCACCCTCTTCTGCCAAGCTTTTATGATAAAATAAGTTTCTGCTCATCTTATTATCCAGAGCACACCCCAATGAATGAGCCTTTGTCAGGAAGTGGGACAAGGGACCAGTGCTTACTCTGGGATTTAATTGTGTGGCCTTATCACAATCTTCATATGACATTCTACCATTTATAATCAGAAGCTCAGCATGCAAATAAACCTCCATTGTTCCAACACACAGAAATCCCCATCCATAAGTAACATTTCTTTAAGCATTCCCTTTACCTATGATCAATCATGCAAAAAAGCACTGTGCCAGCATTCTTTGGTGCAAAGGAGAGAAAGAGGCTATTAGGAGGCACTGGTATAGCAAGCCTATAGATGCATTATGGTTTCTAAGAACTATTCCCCAACACAATAGAAACTAAAGTTATTGTGACCTTGTTCATTTTACAACTGTCCTTTTCCATACCAGAAAAAAAAAAAACTTAAAAGAGAGAGATGAACATCTAATTCCTTATCCTATTCTCCATCTTCAAAGTAGGCTTTCTTTCCTCCCTAACGTTTAGGTTTCATTCCTCTGCTTGAGGTAGTTAAGTTCAGGAAATGTTCAAAGAGACAAAAGCTATGCAAAAGAATATAAATGTCAAACACATGTAAATTTCTCCTGCTCCATTTTACCCGGAGTCAGGGATGTCCTTTGTTTTCTCCTGGTCTGTTTCAGCTGGCTGACATCTCTGGTTGAGGAGCAATCACCCAGGCAGTGTTCTCACAATGTAATGACAATCAGTTACCGAAAATGTGCAGGCACTGATAATGGGATTCAGAAGAGTCTGGAATAAGAAGAAGAAAATAGCCCTTTCAAACAACTGCACAGCAGCTGCTGCTGCTGACCTTGGCTGAAGATTGCACCCAAAAACACTTATTAATTTTCTGTAGTAAGATAGAGGAAAGTCAAATGAAATACTGATAAAGGATCATTCTGGAAAGGGGTGGGGGGCACACTTTACTGTTTAAATAGTATTCCTTCCTACAGTTAAATTCTTTTCAGAAACATCTTTCTTCCCACCTGGATCAGTTCAGCCCACATAAAGGAGGTGCTAAGGAAGATGCAAAACACAGCTTCAGATTTATACCTTCTTTGAGAAGGACCCCCTAGCTTCTCTGGACTTGGAAAACTAACCCAGGTACATGTAAAGATCAGATGCACAAAAGACTTCAGAAAACCTGTAACAACATGAAGAATGCACCCCAATACGCTCCTTCTCAAGAATAGAGCAAGTATACAACACAAAACTAACGGTCGTAGCTCCCTCTTATCGAACGACTATTATGATCCAGGTGCTCTTTTCATTCAAAAAGACTCTGCAGACTGGGTCACATCCCCTGCCTTGCGGATGAGAAGTCAAAGGGTCAAATATATTGACTTGCTCATGGTCAAGCAAATAAAATGAAACAAATCTAGGATTTAAAAGAAAGCTTTTTTTTTTTACTCTAACACCAGGAGTCATAATCTTTGAGCTCTTCATTTAAAAATAAATAAATAAATAAATAAATAAATGAAATAAAGGATAAATTGGGGAACCAGAATGGTGAAGTGGGTCAGGAGATAATGTCACATGAGCTGATAAAGTTTAGCCATTTAATCCAGGGAAAAGCAATGCAACAGGCTTCATAGGAGCTGTGGGGAAATACCAGAAAGGTCGCCATGTGGATGATTGACATATAAATCCATATGTTTTAATCAAAAACAAATAGGGGCCCTGGCCGGTTGGCTCAGTGGTAGAGTGTCGGCCTGGCGTGCAGGAGTCCCGGGTTCTATTCCTGGCCAGGGCACACAGGAGAAGCGCCTATCTGCTTCTCCACCCCTCCCCCTCTCCTTCTCTGTCTCTCTCTTCCCCTCCTGCATCCAGGGCTCCATTGGAGCAAGGTTTGCCCGGGCGCTGAGGATGGCTCTGTGGCCTCTGCCTCAGGCGCTGGAATGGCTCTGATTGTGGCAGAGTGATGCCCCAGATGGGCAGAGCATCGCCCCCTGGTGGGCATGCCGGGTGGATCCCGGTCAGGCGCATGCAGGAGTCTGACTGCCTCCCTGTTTCCAACTTCGGAAAAATACAAAAAAACAAACAAACAAAAAAAAAACAAATAGGAATTTGAGGGTTCTACCTCTAGCTATGACAGAAGCTTGATTCAGACTAACCTTTCCATCAACAACAACTACATAAGTTAGGTACCACAAAAGGGGGGGGTGACTTTTTATTTTCATCAGAGAGCAATTAAGATAGCTAGGATTCAACAGATCAAGATCCCCAAGACGAGAAGAATGTATTGAGAAATATGTATTGGTCATTTTTTTTTCCTCCAGGGTACCCCTGCCAATCTTTAGAGAAAAGGAGAGGGGCAGCAATTCAAAGGTCCTGTCAATCTCACCAGGATTGGAAAATAAAGTCCCTTAGGGCTAGCAAGGAAGCCAGAGCTTAAGAAAGGACAAAGATGTTTCTAGAAATCCCCTCTCGCAGTGAGATAATTTGCTCCTAGCAGGGAGGCAGTAGAGAAGTGCTGAAGGAAGAGGACCCCTGCAGGGAGAACACTGGTGCAGAAACAGATCGGGAGCCCCAGAAAGCTTAGCATGTGGAAAAAGCTAAATAAATATTGACAGTTTAATAAAACACAGATTGTGGGGATAAATTTTATATATACACATACCCAGATATGACTAAATATATTTTATACATTATTTTAACATGTGACAATAACACAAAAGGTGGGAGAATGGTGAATGGAGTAAAAAATTTTAAGGTCTGATGTACTCTCCAAGTGGTCAAAGTAAAATTCAAGTTATGATAAGTCTTTAAAAATGTATTTTGTAACATTTTTAGGATAAAAATCTAAAAGCACGTGCAGTTAATAAGACAATGGAGGAAAAAGAAAATATAAAAATACGTTATCAATTCAAAAGAAGACAAAAAACTGCAGGAGAATGACAGGTGTGAAAAATAAAAAAACATAATAAAATAATATATTCAAACCCAAATATATCACAATTACATTAAATGTAAATGGACTAAATATCCTATATAAAAAACAAGCATGGCCAAATTAGGAAATAAAGAACAAAACCCTATTATATAGGGTTTATAGCTTCCTGGAAGCTATAAATATATTATATATATTTATAGCTTCCAGGAGACACACCTAAAACATAAGAACCAGAATGAGTAAAAATCAAAGGATATGTAGCTTGTAAATACTAGTCAAAATAAAGCTGGTATAGGTATACTAATATAAAACTAAGAAGAGTTCAAGACAAGTATTATTAGTGAAAAAGAAGCATATGTTCTCTGCCCACAATAGATTTAAACCAGAAATCAATGATAAAGACAACTAGAAAATTTCCACTTCTGAAAATTAAATAATGTATTTCTAAAGAACCTACGACTTAAAGTAGTAATATTAAAAATTTGAACATATTTTGAGGAAAAAACAATGAAAATTCAGCATATCAAAATGTTTGGAATAGAATTAAAACAGAGAGTAGAGGAAATTTTATAGGTTTAAATGCATATATTAGAAACATATTTAATATCAATTCTTTAAGCTTTCCCTTCATGATGCTTCAAAAAAAGAAAGGAAGGTAAAAGCAGTTATCAAGGAAATAGAAAAGAGAAATCAACAAAGCAAAAATTGGTTCTTTGGAAAGATTATTAAAATCGATTACTTCCTTGCAAGACTAATCAAGAAAGTAAGAGAAAACACAAACTGCAACTATCAGAATTGAAAGAGGAACAGCACTACAAATGTTAAAATACCGATGTTCATACTAAAATTATGAATAATTATATGCCAATAAATTTGTCCAGTTAGATAAAATTATTTGAAACACATCTCAAAACTGACTCAAGAAAATAAAGGAAAACTAAATATTTCTCCATTGGTTAAAGAATCAGAATCTATCTTTTATAACCTTCCCACAAAATAAATTCCTGGCCTGACCTGTGGTGGCGCAGTGGATAAAGTGTCGACCTGGAAATGCTGAGGTTGCCGGTTCAAAACCCTGGGCTTGCCTGGTCAAGGCACATATGGGAGTTGATGCTTCCTGCTCCTCCCCCCTTCTCTATCTCCTCTCTCTGCCCCCCCTCCTTTCTAAAATGAATAAATAAATAAATAAAATTTTAAAAAATAAATTTCTCATCAGACAGACTTTGGTAGTGAATTCAACCAAATACTCATATTTACAAGTACCAATTTTACACAAAGCCACTGAGAAACAAGAAATAAAAACATTTCCCAGCTCATTTTTTTATGGCCAGCAGTATCTGGATACCAGCATTCAACGAAGTTTTTATAGAAAAGAAATGAATAGAGATATAAAATGTCTAAAACAATATATCAGCAAATAGAATGTAGCACTATACATAATGACCAGGGGGCTTCATCACAGAAACACAGGTTAATTTAATCTTTAAAAATCCTTTGAACATAGATAGATTCTCTATTCATGAAGTGGAAGACTCATTGAAGGTATCAATCATCCTGACCCCAAAAATTAATCTATAAATTCAATGAAATTCTTACCAGAATTCCAACAGGGGTTTTGTTGTTTTGTTTAGAAATTAATAAATTGGTACTAAAATTTGTACAAAATATAAAAGATCTACCTACCTATGAAAAATCTTGAATTAAAATAGCTTACACTACTAAATGTCAAGACCTTCTATAACACTACAGTGATTAAAACTGTATTGAGAACAAGAACAGACACCTAGGTCAATGGAACTGCCCAGAAAGTCCAGAAGTAGATCTACACATAAAGAAACAAACTCCTAGAAGTTAAATAACTTTCCTAAGTCTACCTGTGATGAAGAAAATAATGACACCCCTCCGTCCAAAAAAGATGTCCATGTCCTAATCTCCAGAACCTTCAATCATGTTACCTTACATGACTAAAGGGATTTTGCAGATGTGTTAAGACTCTTGAGATAGGGAGATTATCCTGGATTATCTAGATGGGCCAGGTGCAATCCAATGGTCCTTTTATGAATGGGATTCAGAAGGGTCAGAATCAAAGGGACAATGTGACCATGAAAGAAGGGAAGGAGGGGGAAGAAGGGAAGGAGGGGAAAGGAAGGGAGGGGGGAAGAAGGGAGGGGGGAGGAAGGGAGGGGAGAGGGGGGAGGAAAGGGAAGGGAGAGGGGGAAGGAAAAGGAGGGGAGAGGGGAAAGGAAAGGGAGGGGAGAGGGGGGAGGAAAGGAGGGGGAGGAAGGGGAGGAAAGGAGGGGGGAGGGGGAGGAAGGGGAGGAAAGGAGGGGGAGGGGGAGGGGGAGGAAGGGGAGGAAAGGAGGGGGAGGGGGAGGAAAGGAAGGGGAGGGGAAGGAAAGGAGGGGGAAAGAGGAAGAGGGGGAGGGGGAGAAGGGGGAGGAGGGGGATGGGGATGGGGGAGGGGGAAGGTGGGGAGGATGGGAGGAGGGGAGGAGGAAAAAAAGGAGGAGAGGAGGAGGGGAGGACAGGGATGGGAGAAAGGGGATGGTGAGGAGGGGGATGTGGGAGGAAGGGTATAGGGGGATGGGGAGGAGGGGGATGGGGTATGGAGGAGGGGGGGAGGAGGGGGATGGGGAGGAGGGGGATGGGGTATGGAGGAGGAGGGGGAGGAGGGGAATGGGGAGGAGGGGGATGGGGTATGGAGGAGGAGGGGGAGGAGGGGGAGGAGGGGGATGGGGGATGGGGTGGTAGGGAGGATGAGAGGCATGGGGGAGGAGGGGCAAAAGGGTAGGAGGGGAGGATGACGGGGGAGAAGGGGAGAAGGGAAAAAGGGGAGGAGGGAGAGGAGAGGAGGGAAAGGGGAGGAGAGGGAGGAGGTAGGGGAGGGGGAGGACAGGAAGGGAGGAGTGGAGGGGAGGGAGAGAGGGGAGGGGAGGAGGGGGAGGAGTAGGGAAGGGGAGGAGGGGGGAAGAGGGAAGTGGGGGGAAAGGGGAAGAGCAGGAAGAGGGGTGGAGGGGGGAAGAGGGAAGTGGAGGAAAGGGGAGGAGAGGGAAGAAGGGAGGAGGGTGGTAGAAGGGGTAGGGAAAAGAGGGGGAAGATGGGGAGGAGGAGAGAAGGGGGAAGGGGAGAGGTTGGGGGAAGAGGGGGAGGGGGAGGGGAACAGGAGAAGGAGAAAGAGAGATTTGAAGATGCTACATTGCTGTCCCTGAAGAAGGAAGAAGGGGCCCCTAGCCAAGAAACAAGATTGACTTCTGGAAGCTGGAAAAGACAAGGAAATGTATTTTTCCCTTGAACCTCTGGAGGTAACACAGCCCTGTTAAGACCCTGACTTCAGCTCACTGAAAGCCATTTTGACTCCTAATCTCCAGAATCGTGATACAATAAAACTGTGTTGATTTAAGTCACTAAATCTGTGGGAATTTGTTACAGCAACAACAGAAAACTAATATACATATCTAACTACGTTGCTTCCAAGTTTTTCTGTCTTCACCATTGCTTGTTTGCTTGTTCTTGTGTCTTCACATTTAATCAGTCACAAGGAAGGCACAGTTTCCAGAATTGGGAAGCAAAGACAAATCATTTATCAGAATACTTTGCCCTGCAAAGATCTTTGGTTGGTATTGCTTCATTGATCGTGGTGTCTCTAAAATTGAAATAGACAAGCAAACTACTAAAGCCTTATTTGATTGGTATAAGCAATACTGAATCCTCATAAAGTAAGAGCTCCCTGAATAATGTTGACCTTTTCTTGCATATGTATATACATACATATGTGTGTATATATGTATACATACACTGTATCTATGTGTTTATGAATGTCTATATAGATATGCAATCAGATAGATGTGTGTGTATGAACATATTTGCATGCATATTCATGACATATTCTTGAAAGAATACATAAACTGTTCAGAAAAATTGCTTCCAAGAAGAAGAACTGGCCTAAGCAGGCAGTGGCGCAGTGGATAGAGCATCAGACTGGGATGCGGAGGACCCAGGTTCGAGAACCCGAGGTCGCCAGCTTGAGCGCGGGCTCATCTGGTTTGAGCAAAGCTCACCAGCTTGGACCCAAGGTCGCTGGCTCAAGCAAAGGGTTACTTGGTCTGCTGTAGCCCCCGGTCAGGGCACATATGAGAAAGCAATCAATGAACAGTAACTAAGGTGTCGCAACAAAAAACTAATGATTGATGCTTCTCATCTTTCTCTATTCTTGTCTGTCGCTATCTATCCCTCTCTCTGACTCTGTCTCTATAAAAAAAAAAAAAAAGAAGAGGAACAGAGTTTCTAGGAAATAAGGCTAGGATTTCAATTTTACAATTAGATATTCCTTTGTACCTGTTAGATATTGACCCATGTAAGTGTCATGAAGAAAACGCTTTGTAAAGTTTGATTGTCTAACCACGAAGCTGTACACCTGAAGCCAGTACAAGAGAATACTGAAAGCCAACTATAACTGAAAAATAAAAAATAATTAATTTAATTTTTAAAAAGAAGAACAGGCGCCATGTGGAGATGGCCTGGGCAAGAAGCTGCCCCAGCAGAGGGAGCAGGCAATGAAGGGCCCGAGGCTGGGGAGACGGTGGTGCTCAGGGACCCGGGGCGCCGGGGGAAGCGTGAGAGTGGAAGGGAGAAGGGTTGCCACCAACTGCACTAAAGCAGGTGACAGAGGAGCGTCCCATGGGCAGGTTCAGGCGACAGAGGAGCGTCCCATGGGCAGGTCCAGGTGACAGAGGAGCGTCCCATGGGCAGGTCCAGGTGACAGAGGAGCGTCCCGTGGGCAGGTCCAGGCGACAGAGGGGCGTCTCATGGGCAGGTCCAGGCGACAGAGGGGCGTCCCGTGGGCAGGTCCAGGTGACAGAGGAGCGTCCCATGGGCGGGTCCAGGTGACAGAGGAGCGTCCCATGGGCAGGTCCAGGTGACAGAGGGACGTCGGGCAGGTCCAGGTGACAGAGGAGCGTCCCATGGGCAGGTCCATGGGAGCAGCGTCAGCAGAAGTCGGAGAGGCAGGTGGAGGAGTCGTGACCTCCCTGCCAAGTCTGGCCTGAAGCTAGCCACAAACAGTTGGAAATACGTACATGTTCATCCAGCTTCTGAGGAATGTCATGAAATTAAACCTGTCCTCCTGTCTGACCTGTCCCCAAAATGACTACAGGCAGGATGCATGAGCAGGTGGCTCCACCAGGAACGCTGGGTCCTGATATGGAAGTGTCTGGCCCAGCGCGTGGCCCAGATGAAGCACTCAGTAACATCTCTGCCCTTAGTCAGTGTCCACGGAGAAGCCAAGAGAATTCAGATCGTCACTAACTGCCTTCCTGGCTTTCGCTCCTGGACTGAGACTGATGGTCCTTCATTTAACAAACAGGTATGAACGTCCCCCGTTGGCAGGCACCATGCTGGGCACTGGGGGTTTCCAAAATGGGCAAATAAGGTTCCAGGGGGAAGAGGCCTCGGGGACTGGAATCCCATGTAAGTGTGATAAGTGCACTATTGCCAAGAGCTCGTGGGAATACTGAAAGGAGTATCTAGACTTCTCATGAGAGCTTGGAAAACCTTTGGAGAAGAGGCAAAAAAATAATAAAACCAGCATCTGAGTCAGACTCAAAGGACAAGCAGAAGTTTATCAGCCACGGTGAAAAGGGAGGGTTCAACTGGGCTCCAGCAGGCCCACGTGAAGTGACAGGACAGTCGGAGGGGGCACTTCCCAAGTGTGTTTCATCCAGGGGCCTGTAGAGCTTTCTCAGCGTCAGGATTTCTCGAAGCCTTGCATGTGTGCCTTGTGAGTGATTCTCCACGAGAAAGGTACAATATTTAGCATTTCCTCACCTTATATTCAATCAGAGATAGCGCTTTTAAACGTTTTCCATTTTTTTTAATTAGATTACCTTCAGATAAGAAAAAATGATCTTAGATCATATTATGAAGTGACTTACATGTCAAACCCAGAAAGTGACAATTAAAAGGTACAGCAAGTTTTTAAGAAAGGACCGTCATATCATGCTGCTGAGCTTTAGAAAGCTAATTCAAACAGTAGGACTTTAATAGATCCCACAGTCTCTGGCAAGAACACAGTCCAATCTTCAGAAAGCCCTCCTGCCAACCAGTTCTTCAGTGCATTTAACTGAAATCCTCCTTGCTGCAGATTAAATCCATTTATCAACCCTGCATCCTTCTTTATAATTAATGTTATTTTCCAGCGGATTACTGGGACAGCATTTTCCTCCTTTGCTAACTCCACCAGGATGCTCACTAAATAAACAGCAATACACCAGAGAAACGTAAGTGGTAAACCCTAAGCGTCAGTCGATTTCCAAACTCAAACATTTTTTTTCTTTTATATAAATGAGCAATTCGGCTTCCTGTGCATTTGTTCCAGAGTCCATTCCTTTCTAGGAATTCTAGACCTTCTATCTAGATATAAATAGATTCTTTCTTCCAGAGCCTATTTCTCCCTTCACACAACTATTCTAGTTGGCCTCCTGAATGCATACCTGCACACAGTGGACTGGGCTGTCCAATGGCCTGGCAGCACACTCTTCCTCACCAACTGCCAATGAGAATCCCAGACCAGGACTTAGGAGAGCTGGTACCAGGAGCCCTCTGACCTCAGCCATGTGACCTGGAATAGGGCATTGCCCCATCTTCCTGACATGTGAAATGAAGCTGTTTAGAACAGCAATCTT
Source organism: Saccopteryx leptura (assembly GCF_036850995.1). Taxonomy (NCBI): domain Eukaryota; kingdom Metazoa; phylum Chordata; class Mammalia; order Chiroptera; family Emballonuridae; genus Saccopteryx; species Saccopteryx leptura. The sequence goes on from NC_089508.1 coordinate 177,090,663, forward strand.
CAACTGGTGTGCCACAAGGATTTTTAAAACATGCAATGCCTATTTAGTCGGGGGCACTGACCTCTTTTCCTTTACATTGTCAAATGAAAAAATGTCAACAGCCAACACAACATTAGCTGTCTGGTGTGAGTATCCTATCTTGAACCACAACTATGTAGGTCATATAATAAAGTTGCACCTAATTGGTCATGTCACATAATAAAGTTGGGTCTGGTTGGTGAATTCTTGGTACTGGAAATCCTTACATATAAGTATAGTTACCTGATTTTTCAAAAATTCACTTTGGCCTGACCAGGCAGTGGCACAGTGAATAGAGCGTCAGCCTGGGATGCTGAGGACCCATGTTTGAAACTCTGAAGTTGCCAGATTGAGCGCAGGCTCACAGACATGACCCCATGGTTCTTGACTAAAGTCTAAGGTCACTGGCTTAAGCAAGGGGTCTCTGGCTCAGCTGGAGCCCCCTGGTCAAGGCATATATGAGAAAGCTATCAATGAACAACTAAAGTGCCCCAGTGAAGAATTGATGCTACTCATCTCTCCCTTCCTCTATGTCCCTGTCTGTCTGTCTGTCTCTCTTGCTTAAAAAAAACTCACTTTTGAGCAAAATAGGTAAAGAATTATTATTATTGATTATTTTTTGGTAACTCAATCAAAATTATACTAATTTTTTCTGTCAGATTGGCAAGAAATATATTTTTGGTGTGCCACAGAATTTTGGTAATTAGTTTATGTGCGCCGTGAGATAGAAAAGGTTGAATATCGCTGCTCTGGAGTAAGCCGTCTCTAAGCCTGTACATGGTCCGAAAAATGCTCAGGACTGGGACCGCTTTCCGTCTCATGGCTCCGAATCTAGCACGTTGAGAACAGGAAACCAGCCAGCACTGAAAATTCGGTGAGATCAGACCTCTCCTGGATCAAGGGCAGCAAAGTCTGGGTACTGAACGTTCCTATCCAATACCATCCCCTCAAACAGCTGCACAAAACATTTCCTTTTCCTTGGAATGAAAAAGTGAGACAGTGGCCCTGGCCAGTTGGCTCAGTGGTAGAGCATCAGCCTGGCGTGCAGAAGTCCCGGGTTCGATTCCTGGCCAGGGCAGACAGGAGAAGCGCCCATCTGCTTCTCCACCCCTCCCCCTCTCCTTCCTCTCTGTCTCTCTCTTTCCCTCCCGCAGCCGAGGCTCCACTGGAGCAAAGATGGCCCTGGCGCTGGAGATGGCTCCTTGGCCTCTGCCCCAGGCGCTAGAGTGGCTCTGGTCGCAACAGAGTGAGGCCCCGGAGGGGCAGAGCATCGCCCCCTGGTGGGCAGAGCGTCGCCCCCTGGTGGGCAGAGCGTCGCCCCCTGGTGGGCGTGCCGGGTGGATCCCGGTCGGGAGCATGCGGGAGTCTGTCTGACTGTCTCTCCCCGTTTCCGGCTTCAGAAAAATACAGAAAAAAAAAAAAGTGAGACAGTGCTAGAAGACAAGTAAACCCTGTTCATCTCCCCAGGGACCGCCCCTCATCACGCTGGAGCCAATCAGGTAGCCCAGACTGGGAGAGGCAGGCAAAAATCTGAGTCAGAAGAAGAAACATTCAAGGTTTAGTGCAGAGATTACAGCGCATTATCCTGGAAGTTCCGTATCTAGTCCACAGATTTTTTTTTAACAGATGGTTTTGTGAGTTTTTTTTAAGTTTGATCCACCTTATGTAATTGAGAAGAATTCACATAAAAATTCGGGTTTTCCGTTTTTCTTGAAGACACTGCGGACGCGCCTGTGCTGAGACCCCATCACCTTGCTGGCATGTACACGGCTCGCCCCTCACGTTCCCCATTGCTTCCCAAGGGGTGGCCATCACCATGCTCCTCTAGCCGCCTTCTTGTTGTTGTTTAGAAATGGGACATTTTCTCTGTATCGATATTGGGGGAACGAGAGATCCACCAAGTGGACTGATCAAGAAAAATGGAAAAAAGCATATTTCTGTGGAGAAGAAAACATCATTTCGGATTTAGGCAAATGTGCGCCCATCTGACTGGCTCTTTGGCATTTGTACATATTTGAGAGAGTTTTGGAAACCTGAGGTGGGGGGAAACCATCCTGAGGTGGGGGGAATCCATCCTGAGTGGGAATCAGCCGTCCCTTAATGTCTCAGGTTCTCAGGGTAACGTAAACTGCTTGAACTAGATGGTCCTTCCCGATGTATACAGAAAATCTAAGAGCCTGAATTCCAACACAGCCAAAAAGCCTCTGACAAGGACAAAACAATCCATTTAGGGTCCAGCTCAGTTAAGAAAAGACAATACTGACACCCAGTGGTCCAATAAGCAGCACCCAATTGGTGCCCTGAAATTCCTGAGCTTAGAACCTTCTTCATGTCCGGAACTTAAAGAAACAACAGACCAACAAAAGCTAATGATAGTAAAAAAAAAAAAAAAAAAAAAAGATTAATAATAATAATAATAATAAAGCACATACTGGTTTGTTTTCTAAACCTTCTGATCCGGTTAAATCTGGGTTTGTCATAAATGGACCCATTGTTAATCAAAAGTGTTTACATCAACAATGTTATTGCCATTACATAATGGAAACAAATATGCTTTTGAAAACACAAGACTTACATCCCAGGAGCTAAAAGCCCAAACATCCCAAAGTGTTCTGTAATGATTTTTTTTATTTATTAGTTAGTCTTCAAAGCCCTCAGAAGTAACTAATAAATATCTGCGATTACGAGGACAGGGACTCTAACTGGTCTGTGACCCTCCCAGCTCAGCCCCAGAGCCTTCAGTTCGGGACAGTGAGGAGGTTCCTGCAGCAGTGAGGCTGGGGCAGACTTGGTGGGAGACACACACCTGGAGGAGAGCTTCTTCCACTCCCAAGGGGCTAAGAGTTATCAAAGTCTTAAAATCAGCCAGATCTGAAGTGTGACCTTTTGATGACATTTAGTCTGACAGCTGAATGAAATAAAAATTAAGTGAAAACTGTATTTTAGTAATTAGCATTTCACATTGAGAGCCTCTGGTTTTGCCTGGGCTGGGTAGCTCAGTTGGTAGAGCACCATCCCGATACACCAAGATTGTGGGTTTGATCCCCAGGCAGGGCACATACAAGAATCAACCAACGAATGCATAAACAAGTAGAACAACAAATCGATGTTTCTCTCCCCTTCTCTCTGAAATCAATAAACAAAAAATAAATTAAAAATAAAAGATAAAAACAAGGCCTCTGGTTTGATAAAAAGGACCAGCAACCTGACCTTCCGATCATAACCTAAGCTGACATCTAAATGTAATACTCTCAAATCAGACTTCAGAATAATAGCGCTGGTGAGAAGTGTGGGGAGACCTGATGCTGGCGACAAAAATAGCTGAAGCTCTTGTCTTTTTATTAGGGGAAAAATCACCAGCTGGCATCGAGCGTCACTGAAAGGACGCAGACACACGTTCCCATACAGAGACAGTCAGCTGATGCATCCACGCTGCCACGCTGCCTCTTCTCACAAACAACAAAACCAAGAAAAAAATATACAAAAAAAATAAATAAATCAGCAACAGTGAAAGAAGGAAACCAAATGCCAAAAATCTTCAAAAGAGAGAAAGAAGGAGACCAGCTCCTATTTCAGAAGGTACTAAAAATCCGGAGACTGTCGTTCAACACTCCCAAGCTGAACAAGACGTGTAAGGACAGTATTCTTTATGTCTCTCTCTCTCTTTTTTTGTAGGTTGCTTCGTTTAGTTAATTTAACAACACAATATTTTTAAAGTAAACTGGGTAAGTTTTGTTTCCATTTTATGTGAAAAGAAATCTCTACCTTTCAGTATCTGGGACTTCCCTTGTGCTTACTTTGTTAGATCCACAGCACATCAATTCTCCAGTCACCCTCAACCAACAATCTGCTTTCGCACTCTAGAATTCAACAGTTATAGCCGGTTCCTGTAATAGAAGTATACAGTCAGTTAGTTTTGATGACTAAACTCCTTTCCCTTAGCAGGATGTTTTCAAGACTCGTGGTAAGTCTTTATGTCTCTTTCGACCTCAAGGAAGGACTGAGAAATGGCCAGGGTTGGGGAGAGCTGCAAAGGGCAGCAACCAGGTACTTTGGTCCACTTGTGCCGAAGCGGAAGCTGAATGGAGGGGACCATCTGTACGACATTGCCCTCTGTTTCAGGAGCAATTCCAGGCACAGGGCAGCGCACACAATTTAAGATAAGGATACACAAACCAGTTCCTCCAAGAAAAATGACACACAACCCCAGGTGAAGTCTCCCGGCCCCAGCACGCTCACAGGCTGAAGAGAGGGAGGTGGGAGCCAACACCTGAGCCTGCTGGCTACAGCCAGAGGTAAGATCAGTCTCAGGTGACGCTGAGAGAGGACCAGGAGGACTTATCTCACACTGCTAGGGAGGCACCGAGTCTACAGAGCCGCTCTGTAAGCGGAAGTAAAGCAGGAAGGAGCAAGGTGTTAATCTGGAAACACAGCATGAAAATGAGGTCTAAAAGATGAATACTCCTTTTTATAGAAAATATACCCCGACAAAAAAATAGAGGAAGGGTGACTTTGCTGTCAGCTAGAGCTGAGACATAATTCTGCTCAGACGTCTGTGCTCCTGGTGTCAGGCTGACGGACTCAGGTGAGGACTTATACCATCTGGCTCCTAGTTCTCAGGTGTTTGGACTTGGACTGAATTATATTTTTGGGTTTTTGGGCTTTTAGCTAGCAGGGTTAAATCATGGGACAGCCCAGGCTCTGTGACCACATGAGCCAATTCCTACCATAAATCAATCTCGATTTCTCTCTCTCTCCCTCTCACCCCCATACTACTTTACTCTTTAGCCTCAGGTTAAAAAAAAACACATTATATATATATGTAGATAGATATATAGCTATATAGACAGATAGATAGATAGATCAGAGGTTAGGAACCTATGGCTCACGAGCCAGATGTGGCTCTTTTGATGGCTGCATCTGGCTTGCAGACAAATCTTTAATAAAACAAATAATGTTAAAAATATGAAACATTCTCATGTATTACAATCCATTCATTTCCTACCGCTCATGTTCATGGTTGCGGGTGGCTGGAGCCAATCACAGCTGTCCTCCGGGACAACACCAAATTTTTATTGGATAATGCGTAATGTACACGGGTCGTTGTATGGCTCTCATGGAATTACATTTTAAAGTATATGGCGTTAATGGCTCTCTCAACCAAAAAGTTTCCCAACCCGTGTGTGTGTGTGTGTGTGTGTGTGTGTGTGTGTGTGTGTGTGTGTGTGTGTGTGTGTGTGTGTAAAATGCTTCTCTGGAGGTCCCTAACATACTGTGTGACCTTAGACACAGGACCCTTCTGCACCTCAGGCAGAGGACTGGTACCAGTTGTCCCCTTGTATGCCCCTTCCTTCCTTCCACATTGGCACAGCAGGCAACTAGACACGGGTGACAGGCACAGGACCAAAGCCGCCACACTGCTAGAGCAGGACAGGCAGTCCCGGGCCCCTGCTGACCTGAGCAGCCTCACAGTCCTACACCAACTACCCCCAGGTTTCTTGTTATAAAAGAACATCGAAGTCCTCTTCGTTTGAGGTACTTAGCAAGTTTTCCATTACTTGCCACTAAATACACTCCAAACACATCTCCCCATCGCCTGGTTGAGGAAATCAAATATCTGACCACGGCATATACTACCCTCCCCAGTCTGACCCCCAGCTAGCTCCCTCTGTGAGCTCTTCTATCTCACCCTTTTTTCTCATAAACACCCCAGACTTTAACGCTGCCTTTCCCTAAACACCATGCTCACCTTCCTGCCTCTGTGCCTTGGCTCATGGCAGTTCCCTGCTTACACGTCCTCCCTTCCGGCTCCTCCGCCACCTCCAACCCCACCTCCCAGAAGGACTGCCCTGTACCCTGGCAATACTCACCTTCTTCTGAAATCCCAACTCCGTTTGTGTCCCGCTTATCACAGTATCCAGTCCCCCTGCAAGTCTTGTAAGATCTACCTCCATCTCCCAGAGGACCTCCTCCCACCATGATGCTGGTCCCACGCCACCCCCCTGCAGGCCACGCTCAACTCTCTTCCGGATGGTTGGCAAAGACCCTGGCTGGCCACCTTATTCTCTTCCTGCTTACAACCCACTGGTCAGTTTCCAGCACAGATGCCAGAATAATCTTCCTAAAAATGTATGTTGGCTTATGTCATCCCGCTGCTCAAACCTTCCAGGTGGCTTCCTAACAGATTAGAATAAAATCCAACTTCCTTTCCTTGCTTGGTCTGCCCATCTATCCATGCTCTAGACCCTGTCGGCCCCTTCAAACTCAATTTTCACCTCTTTCTGCTTGTTTACTCCAGCCAGCCTGGTCCCCTTCTGGCCCTGGACTATGCCAACCCAATTCCAGCCTTCACACATTTGCACTTGACCGTCACCTCTACCTGGTATGATCTTCCCCATCTATACATAGCTGGTTCCCTGATCACTAAGACCTCTCTGCTCAAGTGCACAAACCCAAAGAAACCCTTATCTAAAGCAGGGGTAGTCAACCTTTTTATACCTACCGCCCACTTTTGTATCTCTGTTAGTAGTAAAATTTTCTAACCGCCCACCGGTTCCACAGTAATGGTGATTTATAAAGTAGGGAAGTAACTTTATTTTATAAAATTTATAAAGCAGAGTTACAGCAAGTTAAAGCATATAATAATAATAATTTACCAAGTACTTTATGTCAGATTTTCCCTAAGTTTGGCAGAATAAATCTTTATAAAACAACTTACTATAGTTAAATCTATCTTTTTATTTATACTTTGGTTACTCTGCTACCGCCCACCATGAAAGCTGGAACGCCCCCTAGTGGGCGGTAGAAACCAGGTTGATCTAAAGTAACCTCCACATAACACTGCTCCCCAGACTTTATGCTTTTTCTTCATAGCACTTCTCCTTCCTGAGTTTAAAGCTATTTTCTTTTTCCGCCTTATTATAGGACTCCCGCTAGAATGTCAGCTCATCAGGGCAGGGGCTGTGTTCTGTTCATCCTATAGTGACAACATCCACCACAGCGCTGGGCACAGTGGGTGAAGCTACTTTACCTCGTTCAGGTGTGGACAAGCTGTGAACCTGCCCCCTTGTGGCCACTAGGTGGATATCCACAATCCCCAATCACAGTGTTTTCTCTAACTCTTCCCCCTCCCAATCTGCCACCCAGGCCCTGTAGTTATTACAAAGTTCAGAATACCCAAATACTGCTACAATGAATGAAAGTTTCAGTTTCTGGTTTTATTTGAAGTCTGTCAGGCATCTCTTGCTTACTCTGTGATCTTACCTAAACTGCAAAAATTGCTTTTCCCCAAATCGGCTAACTACTACAAAATAATTCTGATACTAATAATTAAATCATTTTAGTTTTTTTTTATAGATATTTCATTGGGGGGGAAGCTACTTCAAACCCTTCTTGCAAAGAGGTATAAATGCATTTTCAAATACAAAAGATGTAATAAAGTTTAAAACCTAAGTAAGTAGAAACAATAATGCTATTTAAAGGAATAGACTCACTAGCAACCATTTGCCTGCGCACATAAATAGTTAGCTATCCCTTCTCTATTCTTGTGTTCATTCAGCTCAGTGACCACTGAAGTCTCAGTTTCCAAGTTCCCTTAGAATGACTTCCCATGCCAGCCTCATTCCGGACGACTGGTCTCATGGGACTGTGTCCATGACTAAAGTTCCAATGGTGCAACACCACTTCAGATAAAGTTATTACAACCATAGCCTCCCTCCCGCGCCTGTTGGTTAGGGAGAGAAGCTAATCTGAAAAGCCTACAAGGTCCTGTAGGACTCCAACGACATTATGTTCTGCAAGAGGCAAAAGTATAGAGACAGTAAAGAGTGAATGGAGCTAAGACAACGACACTGTCCACTTAATGATAATAACATGTCAAGTTTTATGTTATACCTACTTTCCCATAATGTTTCAGAGGGAAAACCATCAGTGGTTGCCAGAGGTCCGGAAGGAGAGGTGGAGAAGAACGGATGGGTGATGCTCAGGACATTCCTAGTGTGGTGAATCTATTCTGTCTGATGCTGTAACGGTGAATACAAAGCCCACAGAACATCCACCACCAAGAGTGAGCCCTGGCCCTGGCCAGCTGGCTCAGTGGTAGAGCATCAGCCTGGCGTGCAGGAGTCCCGGGTTCAATTCCCAGCCGGTGCACACAGGAGAAGCTCCCATCTGCTTCTCTACCCCTCCCCCCTCTCCTTCCTCTCTGTCTCTCTCTTCCCCTCCTGCAGCCAAGGCTCCATTGGAGCAAAGTTGGCTTGGGCGCTGAGGATGGCTCCATGGCCTCTGCCCCAGGCGCTAGAATGGCTCTGGTTGCAACAGAGCAACGCCCCAGATGGGCAGAGCATCGCTCCCTGGTGGGCATGCCAGGTGGATCCCGGTCGGGTACATGCAGGAGTCTGTCTGACTGCCTCCCCGTTTCCAGCTTTGGAAAAATACAAAAAAAAAAAAAAAAAAAAGAGTGAGCCCCAATATAAACTATGGACTTCAGTTAATAATAATTGATCAATGTTAGATCATCAGTGGCAAAAAACGTACCCCACTAATACAAGATGTTAACAACAGGGGAGACTGAGGGAAGGTGGGAAAGGGGTTTATGAGAGCTCTCTGTACTTTCTGCTCAATTTTCTGTACACCTAAAACTGCTCTGAAAAAAGTATATTATTATTATTTTTTTGTGTGTGTGTATTTTTCTGAAGCTGGAAACGGGGATAGACAGTCAGACAGACTCCCGTATGCGCCCGACCGGGATCCACCCGGCACTAAAAGTATATTACTTTTTTAAAGTTATTTTTCTGGTCATTGGTGTCTACTCAAGTAGAATTTTAAAACACACACACACACACACACACACACACACACACACACACACACACACAAAAACTCCCTAGTGGCGAATTGTAGATTTAGGTTCACCTAATTGCATGTCCGTATTTCTTCTCGATTACCGAGTGAGTTTTCTGTTTAATATGAATTCTTAAACATTAAACCACTCATCTGCACAGGTATTTCTTAAGTGACTACTACTACTTGCAAGGCTCTGCAATAGGCATGCGTATACTTGTAAATAAATAAACCCAACTATTTATTCAAGGTCACTGGGGAAGAAAGACAAGAAAGGTTTCTGTGGGATTTCCTCGGAAGTTTTTTTTTTTTTTAATTTTTTATTTTATTTTATTTTATTTGTATTTTTCTGAAGCTGGAAACGGAGAGAGACAGTCAGACAGACTCCCGCATGTGCCCAACCGGGATCCACCCAGCACGCCCACCAGGGGCGACGCTCTGCCCACTAGGGGGCGATGCTCTGCCCCTCCGGGGCGTTGCTCTGCCGCGACCAGAGCCACTCCAGCGCCTGGGGCAGAGGCCAAGGAGCCATCCCCAGCGCCCGGGCCATCTTTGCTCCAATGGAGCCTTGGCTGCGGGAGGGGAAGAGAGAGACAGAGAGAAAGGAGGGGGGGTGGAGAAGCAAATGGGCGCTTCTCCTATGTGCCCTGGCCGGGAATCAAACCCGGGTCCCCCGCATGCCAGGCCGACGCTCTACCGCTGAGCCAACTGGCCAGGGCCTCCTTGGAAGTTTTTGTCTGAGTGCACAGGTGGTCACCTTGCTCCTTAGTCATGCTGCCCAGCAAGTCAGCGGGATGGGGACAGTCTCTGTCCTCTGCACATTTGTATGGATTCCTCGGCTCCTCTCAACAGAAAGAAGATAATTTTTCAGAGCAAACGGTTGCATTGATATTCATAGAATAAACGGCTTGTAACTGAGCACAACAACACCCTGCTAATGTAAATTTCATACACAGCTTCCAAAAGGTTAAACAATGCTGCTTAGCACGACTGTGCCCGGAAAGCAAATGACAGCCAGAGAGGCTCCACCTTGGCGCCTGGCGGAGTTCTCAGGCAGAAAGTTTGCCCAGTGACAAAGTTTTCTTGCTTTCTGCTTGAGAGAGGTGTCCGACACCCTTTACCAGAGTCCCCGGGACACGAATGGCTCAGTACACATACAAACAAGCACCTCAACTTTCTTAACCCCAAAAAAGCAAGCAGGAGGCATAACAATAAGCAATTCAGACATGGTCTTTGCCCCCAAGGAGATTATATTCTGAAAGAAGCAGACGGTAAACAAGCTAATTTGATTATGTTCAATGCTATGGAGAAACAGGAAACGGGTTGATGGCACAAGGAGCATGACGGTGGAAGGGGCATTTGGTGTGTAAACTTTAGACAGCTGGGTCATCCAGGACCTCCGGAAAGAAGGGGCATTTAAACTGAGAATGGGACGATGAAAAGAGCCAACCATCTAAAGATGTGTGAAGCCCCCAGGCAGAAGTACCCTTGCGGGTTCAAGACGAGGAAGGAGTTCAGTGTGTCCAGAGTAGACTGACAGTCGTGGAGAGCCCTGTAAGCATCTGGGTTTCACCCTACATATCCTAGGAAGCAGGTGAGGATTTAAATAAGGACAACAAATGATCGGATCTATGCTGTGAAAAGATCACTTTCCCCATGGGGTCTAGAAAGGGTTGTAGAGGAACAAGACCAGAGACAGGGAGATGCATGGGGCGAGGCTGAAGTAGACCAGATGAGAGTGGGCAGTGGCCTGGACCACAGACTCCACTACCAATGTGCCCAACCCAGAGGGTCAATGGGGTCAAAATCTAGCCTTCACCCATCTTGCCAAGCCGTGACCCAGTTTGGCATGGGCTGATTCCTCTGCAAAAAGGAGCCATTTGGCAATGTATCCACGCTAAGGGAACATCTCTCTCCCTAATCATGGAGTCCTTGACTGCTTGGGGCGTGCCTGGAATCAATCAGAACAGCCTCGGGGAAGGGAAGGTCCCCTGCATAGGATTTGCGATGAATTCCACTGAAGGTGGGTAGAAGAATTATAGGTCACTCCTAGATTTTTTTTAGCTTGAATATCATGGTGGGTGGGCTCATTTCCTGAGCTGGAGGAGACTGGAGAGGAAGAACTTTGTAGTGCTGAAAAAAAACAAAGTTTTGTTTCCATTGTTAATGGAACTGTCCATCGGGCATCATTGGGCAATCAGGTAGGGAGGGCGTTTGGAAAGAGCAGAGGAGAAGAAAGACTGCCCCCCCCCCCATGCAGGGGAGCCGCAGTCAGAGGTCAGACCGAGGAAAAGCAGACAGCCAGTCCCACGCTTGACTCGCTCACGGCTACCATGCGTCCATGCAGTGAAACAGGACATGAAGACCGTTCATTCCAGAAACAGCTGCGAGGTGAGCGGAGGCTGGGTGGCACCGGCTCAACATGTGTTTCACAGCTGGGCGGCACCCCCTCAACATGTGTTTCACAGCTGGGTGGCACCGGCTCAACATGTGTTTCACAGCTGGGCGGCACCCGCTCAACATGTGTTTCACAGCTGGGTGGCACCCCCTCAACATGTGTTTCACAGCTGGGTGGCACCCCCTCAACATGTGTTTCACAGCTGGGCAGCACCCCCTCAACATGTGTTTCACAGCTGGGCGGCACCCGCTCAACATGTGTTTCACAGCTGGGTGGCACCGGCTCAACATGTGTTTCACAGCTGGGCGGCACCGGCTCAACATGTGTTTCACAGCTGGGCGGCACCGGCTCAACATGTGTTTCACAGCTGGGCGGCACCCCCTCAACATGTGTTTCACAGCTGGGTGGCACCCGCTCAACATGTGTTTCACAGCTGGGCGGCACCCGCTCAACATGTGTTTCACAGCTCATTTCCAAAAGGGCTCCCATGTAAATCCGGACAGTAGATCATCTACAAATTTAATCACTCTATTTGTGCAGAATCTCAATTTGACCATAAAAATTTAATGCTTCATATAGTGTAAGGTTCAATGGCCTTTCTTTGTAAGAGGAGACAGATGAAATGGTCACAAATTAATTTTTCCGGTCATCCCCAATATATCAGATTTATGAAGACAACTGAGAAGAGTGGCTATGGTAAGTCTGAATATGGGATAAAAGAGGGGAATTAAATAACTTCTCCCACTCTCCTTAAACAAGAATTCTTTCCTCTCATTAACTAACTGTCTGCTCATAGTAACATTGAACCAGTGCCTCCCGACGTATACTCTGAGCCACGCACCTCACTCCCGGGCACAGCCACCTCATCACCTTCTAGTGCCTATGTCTTCGGTGCAGACGGGGACTGAGTGCCTTTGCAAATAAGAAGGAACACAAAACAGAAACACTCTGCAATAATGTAGGCCAGACCCATACATATTTATAAGGCCTAGAGAGGACTCATTCCCATTTCCAGGTCTGCTCATCGGAGGAGGGTTCTCATCAAGAGCACTAGACCCATGCCTGACCAGGCGGTGGCGCAGTGGATAGAGCATCGGACTGGGATGTGGACGACCCAGGTTCGAGACCCTGAGGTCACCAGCTTGAGCACGGGCTCATCTGGTTTGAGCAAAGCTCAGCAGCTTGGACCCAAGGTTGCTGGCTTGAGCAAGGGGTTACTCGGTCGGCTGAAGACCCACGGTCAAAGCACATATGAGAAAGCAATCAATGAACAACTAAGGTGTCGCAATGTGCAACGAAAAACTAGTGATTGATGCTTCTCATCTCTCTCCATTCCTGTCTGTCCCTATCTGTCCCTCTCTCTCACTCTCTCTCTCTGTCTCTATAAAATAAATAAATAAATAAATAAATAAATAAATAAATAAATAAATAAATAAATAAATAAAATAAAATTTAAAAAAAGCAAGCACTAGACCCGGACTTCAGTCCCGGCTGTGCTGTTTGGCAGTTGTGTGACGGTGGGCAAAGCAGTTCCCACAGGCTTCGTTTCCAGTGAGAGGAATGCCTATTCTGTGTACCGCACGGGGGAGCCGAGCAAACCCAATGAAATGAGGGCACGTGAAGTTACCTGCCGTTTGGCTCGCTAGGAAAAGTGAATTCAGGTACACTACAAACTGTGCTGACCAGAAGAATCTGCGCTTGTACCGCTGGAGTAGCAGGAACGACACGTCTGGCGGATCTGATACCAATGCAATACTGTCTGTGTTCTTCCACACCAGCGCATAGCAGGTCACTAATAAGTATTGGGGTTCTTCTGTCCTCACTTTGCCCTTCACCGCTCACTGGACTTGAGAGATTAATTAGTTCAGCCTTGTTTTAAACAAGAGAAAACCAACGTCCAGAAAAGTGAAATGACGTGTTTTGGGGTTCGCAGTAAATATCTCTCAGTCTAAGTTAAATAAGGGGCGTAGACGAGATAAATCATGTTCAGGTTGTGTCTTGCAGCAGAGCCCGCCCACGGTGGTTCAGAGGAGACGGAGAGAGCATGGCCTCATTCGCCTGGAGCACGTCTGCTTTGAGGAGACTATGTATTCCAGTTCTGCGTAAGTTAGAGAAAGAGGGTTTCATACTGCTAACGGCAACAACAAGATGTGTTAATGCAACTCTCGCTTCATGAGGCTTCATGACAGGTTAGCTCATGCGAACCCTGACAGACTCTGGGGGCTGCAGTGTGGCCCACGTGTTTCCAGGCGGGCCACAGCTCTGGAATTCACCAGGCCCTCACAGCTGCCTTTGTCTTAGACCAGCTCACGTCACTGAATGGAGCTAGCCGCCGAGCCCCCGAGATGCCTGCACCCTGCCTCTGCCATCTCTTATGTTTGGGGGCAAGCCTACGATTCGCTTGCTTCATTACTTCTTTCCATGCTTAGGGCACCAACGTGGCTGCTATAAAGTGTAACAGCAGCTTGAACAAGATAGTTCACGCCTCTCTCACACAGCAGTGTGAGTATAAGCAGGCAGGGCCTGATGGAGGAGTCCCAGTGCCTCGTTCTTTCTGTCTTATTGTCCCGCCCTCCTCAACCTGCCATTAGGCATTCATGAGCCCAGATAAAGCTCAGGATTCCTAAAGGGAGAAGGGCTACTGATGGACAGCTATTGGTTTACACCATGTCTTCTCTATTACATTTTAAATTCTGAGAGTCAAGGCCGTGAGACAAGCATCCACACACTCTACAGAATGCCAGATGAATGCAAGATCTGTTCAAGTAGCTGCTTACTCCTCATTGACTGTAAGGAGGAAACCCACAGGGAAAGGAAGGTTCCAAGTAGGAAGAGCAGGCTGGGTTGGAGGGAGGAATGCACACTCGTTAGGCATCAGGTCAAGCTGACAATCGTTAAGACCAGTCTGAAGAACAGGAACAAAGACTGGACTGAGAACATAAATTTGTTTTTGTTTTGTTGTTGTTGTTGTTTTTAGAGAGAGAGGTGGGGGAAGGGAGAAAGAGAGAAACATCAATTTGGTGTTCCACTTATTTATGCATTCACTGGTTGACTCTTGTGTGTGCCCTGAGCTACGATCAGACCCATAACCTTGTATCAAGACAATGCTCTACCCAACTGAGCTACCTGGGCATGGCCTGGGAGCATAAATTTAGAGTAATCCACGTGTGGATGGCATGTAGAGCTTTGGAGGGGAACCTGGGGGTGAATAGAGACAGAAAAAGAATGGTCTAAGAACTGGGCCTGCGGGTGCATCAGCATTTCGAAGTTGAAGAAATAGGGAGAAACTAGCAAAAGAGAATTAGAAACAGCCCTTGAGAAAGGCAGAGAGAAATCCTATTTCAGATACCAAAGGAAGGGCTTCAAAAAGGTGGGGTTGTCAGTTGTGCCAATGGCTGCTAATAGGTGGAAAATAAGAAATCAGAAGTGAACATTCGATTTAGCAAGGGAAGGTCATTGGTCACCGGTCACTGTTTCGGCAGACAGTGTAGAAGATTCTTCCAGGGAGTTTGCTATAAGGAGTGGGGGTGGGGGGAGCAAAAATGGAGTGTAGCTAATAGGGAAGTGGAGGTAGGGGTGCATCAGAAAAAAAATATGTGGGAAATAGACTGTTCCATTGCTAATAGGAATGATGTATTAGAGAGGTAAAACTTCAGTGAGGGAGGTGAGAGGGAATACTTATAGCAATATCCTCTAGTTAGGCGGGAGGCAATTGCATCTAACACAGGAATGGAACAACTGAGGGTCCCCAGAGCCTGTACAGCTCACCCTTGGTCACAGTAGAGAAGACAGACCATATGGATGTCAATGCTGGCAGACGCATAGACATGATGGAGGAATGAGTGGAACATCTTCTCTTCAGTTCTTTCAGTGCAATAGGAACAAGATCATAATTGAGAATAAGGATGAAGGAAGAGATATTAGAGATCTTACAGAAGAAAATGAGAGATAAAATGGTTTATCAGATGGTGGTGGATGGACTAAGATTGTGTAGTAGTCTTGCCTGAAAGAATCAAGAATCCCCTGGAGATTCTGGTCATGAAGTTCAAGTGAGAGCAAATCAGACCAATTAAATCTTTTATTCCTACCATGGGCAGCTGCACAGATGCAGGCACGGAGTGATGAAAGTGAGTCAAGGATGTTTGAAGGTAATGATGATAATGACTGATCTTGGAATTTAGGAAGAAAAGTGAGGTCATTAAGGAGATAAGTTATAGTGAAAAGGCAGTGGAATTTATGGTAAATTGAATGTCCAAGTGGCTTTGAAGGACTTCTGGAGTTGAAAGAGGGAGTGATCAGAAAGATGGAGGTGGTGATCAGAGACTGGGTTGTAGAAAATTCAGAGTAAGAAAGAGGAACTGGTGGTGATCAGAGACTGGGTTGTAGAAAATTCAGAGTAAGAAAGAGGAACTGGAAGACTATGTCAGTGACTGTTAAACAGAGAAAAAGGGAGCCTAGTTGCTAGGACCAAGATCACGCCTCTCCTGTGTCTTCTATTCCCATTATCGAGGCTGAGGGTAGACATCTGTTCTTAGAATGACAGCTAGAAATCCCTCTACTGGGTATATACCCCCAAAACTCAGAAACATTGATACGTAAAGACACATGCAGCCCCATGTTCATTGCAGCATTGTTCACAGTGGCCAGGACATGGAAACAACCAAAAAGCCCGTCAATAGATGACTGGATAAAGAAGATGTGGCACATATACACTACGGAATACTACTCAGCCATAAGAAATGATGACATCGGATCATTTACAGCAAAATGGTGGGATCTTGATAACATTATATGAAGTGAAATAAGTAAATCAGAAAAAAAAACAGGAACTGCATTATTCCATACGTAGGTGGGACATAAAAGTGAGACTAAGAGACATTGATAAGAGTGTGGTGGTTACGGGGGGAGAGGGAGAGGGGGAGAGGGAGAGGAAAAGAGGGAGGGGGAGGGGCACAAAGAAAACTAGATAGAAGGTGACAGAGGACAATTAACTTTGGGTGATGGGTATGCAACATAAGTGAACGACAAGATAACCTGGACTTTTTATCTTTGAATATATGTATCCTGATTTATTGATGTCGCCCCATTAAAAAAATAAAATTATTAAAAAAAAAAAAAAAAAAAGAATGACAGCTAGATTCTCCATGATCATCAAGGTCAAGATGTGTGTGCACACTCCAAGTTTACCCTTTCCCTAGCAAGGGTTAAGAAGGGACCAGTGCATTAGGATTAAGCCCCCTTATAGCATCTACCCCTATTATAAGAGCTAAGAGAAAGCTCCAAACCCTCCATGAACACACACAGACTTGTCATATGCTTTGAATCCATCAAATTGGACTTCACTATTTTGTTTACTGAACCATCACTTCATAAAGCCCCAGCTTATTAACCTTGACCTTTTATACTCTAACCTTCACATGACTCTCCCCATTCTCTTCTTTGCCCTCAATGTCCTATTCACCTCATTACTCTATCATGACATCTGTCTAAGGACACAGATTCCCTGGCAGCCCTCTCAAATGATGACCCTTTTCCTCCTATATCTCTTGACCACTGGGTATGGAGGTGTGATAGGTCTTCTCTTTTCATCTCATTGTGGCTTCCAGATAATTTCCTTCCCTTATTAGCTTAAGGAAAAAAAAAGAACAAATGAGTTTTAAACCTCATGTCCTGATACATAATTTCTCCTTGATGCTGTCACCAACCAAACCCTCGGTCACTCCCCGAACTCTCTAACACTTTCAGTCCCTGGCTCACTGTCACTGTCTTCATTACTATTCCTACTATGGATCTTGCAATTTTAATATAAATGCGAATGAATTATACAGCACACTGCCTCCTTAGTTTTATGGTCTACTCCTCTCCATCTCTTATATCCATCTCCCCACTTCAGACACTCACTCCCATGAGTACACCTATATCTGGTCATTACCTCTGTTAGATGAGAGAACTGAAGTCTATAAAGGTTCTTAATCAGTATGCTCTACTGCCTTCCCCTTGACATTCGTGAAGGAGATGTAGACCTAGGTGAATTGGACTCAAGTTCTCATTTAGACTCCACTACTTACTAGCCGTCTGACCTTAAGCGAGCTCCTTAAGCTTTGCTCCCATTTCTTCACTGGAAAGGGGAAAATACTACTACTACCTCACAGGGTGGGGGTAAGGATTAAATGAGATTATCTAGTAAAGTGCAGTATCATACCAGATACTTAAAATAGGGCAGTTATAAAACTGACTTTTTTTCCCCTACCTTCTCTACTGAAGATGCAGTAGGATATACTGGTTAAGAATATATTTTTGCAGGTTGACTTCCAGGGTTCAAATCCCTGTGCTACTACTTTAGTCACGTGACCTTGAGCAAATGTCTTAGCTGGTCTGTGCCCCAGTATTATTTATAACTGTAAAATGGGGATAATGGTGGTACCTGTCTTGTTAAGTTGTGAGAATTAAATAAAACTACATACATGCCAAGGGCTGGCAAACCACAGCCCACAGGTCAAATTGACCACTGCCTGCTTTTGTAAAGTTTTATTGGAACACATTCACATCTACTTGTTTAAGTATTGTCTACTACAGTGGTTCTCAACCTTTCTAATGCCGTGACCCCGCAATACAGTTCCTCATGTTGCGGTGACCCCAAACCAAAAAATAATTTTGGTGGCTACTTCATAACTGTAATTTTGCTACAGTTATGATTCGAAATGTAAATACCTGATATGCATTATGTATTTTCCAATGGCTTTAGGTGACCCTGCCGGGGTCGCGACCCACAGGTTGAGAACCGCTGGTCTACTACTTTCCCATTATAATTACAGAGTTGAGTAATTGCAACAGATACCACATGTAATGCCCTAAAATACTATCTGACCCTTTACAGGAATGGTAAGCAGACCACTGGCAGATGCAATTATTTAAAACAGGAGTGAGTGCCGTGCAAGCTCTCAATAGCAAAATTTTTTTTTCTTTGCACAAGCCTACTTTAATTTGCTCATTAAAGTAAGGGAAGAAGTTGTGTGGAGGAGAGTGGGTAGCAATGAGTCACTTGCATTGTGAAGTCCGATAGCAAAAATCTATAGCTCAGATTTCCCTGGGGGCTATGGCAGGGTTTTGACATTGGACAGAGGGCTGAGCTGGACTTTTATTGGACTTCCATATCACTGCTGTTGCTGGGACCAGGATACCTCCGCACACCAACCATGAATTATGCTTCCAAGGTTAAACCTACAGAAGATGCCTAACTGAACCCAAGATTCTTGCAGCAAGGCATGAAGGACGAGCCTAACAATAAAACTATAGAGTTCTCATGGAACAGAACAATAAAAATAGAGCTTTATTTTATCATACATCCATAGTGGCTTTAGAAACTAAGAGTAATGGATTTGAAGGCTGATAAAGAATGTCTAAAAGCCATTGCTATCTTATAGTTTGTTGGGTAAAATGTACAGAAATAGACATTTGTCGCATATTCAGTTGCACAGAGAAATAAAAGTACTTAATAAAAATGTGCTTATGTACCACACATTGAAACACTATAAAAATATATCAAACTTTAATATTCCTCTAATTGCTGCAATGCTTCTCTCCCAGCACTGGGTGTAATATGTGGTAGAAACGAGCACTTACACAAAATATATTCCCATATTCTGGGTACTATTAACTCATGATGAAATGTCCTAAGGGTTTTTAACCGATTCAAGTTGGAAAACGGGGTTTCTGTCTGAATTGCGGATAAATGGTAGTGTTTTCCAGCCGGGTTCATGTGAACAGCTCAGGCTTGAATCCTGGAGTTTGCCACCTGCTAGCCTAGAAAGATATTACGATTGCTTCAGTCTCTTCCCCCTCCCTCTGTGGAGTCGTTGTGAGGATGCAATGAGATGAAGCATTTAAAGCATGTGGCACAGTGTCTGATACATACTAAGTTCTCAAAGTTGGCTAGGGATAGTAGTTGTCACTGCCGTTGTATTGTAAACCTTGTAAAGACAGACTTGCTGGCCCTGGCCGGTTGGCTCAGCGGTAGAGTGTCGGCCTGACGTGCGGGGGACCTGGGTTCGATTCCTGGCCAGGGCACACAGGAGAAGCGCCCATTTGCTTTTCCACCCCCCCCTTCCTCTCTGTCTCTCTCTTCCCCTCCCACAGCCAAGGCTTCATTGGAGCAAAGATGGCCCAGGCGCTGGGGATGGCTCCTTGGCCTCTGCCCCAGGCGCTAGAGTGGCTCTGGTCGCGGCAGAGCGACACCCCGGAGGGACAGAGCGTCACCCCTGGTGGGCGTGCCGGGTGGATCCTGGTCAGGTGCATGCGGGAGTCTGTCTGACTGTCTCTCCCCGTTTCCAGCTTCAGAAAAAAAAAAAAGAAGAAGACAGACTTGCTGACTCTCGGAAGCCCATGTCAATTGGGGATTCTAAAATCCAGAGCCAGTATTGTTTGATAAATTGGAAAATAAAAAGAAGTTACACCTAGTAGGTCTTGTCGTTCCTAAGAAGTGGGTTTACATCAAAGTTTAAGTGTTTCATGTTGAAGTTTAGCTTATAACAGAGATTTTATCTATTCATAGATGTTTCTCCAAAGAAGACGTATAGATTGCCAACAGATACATGGAAGCTTTTTAAAATCACTGATCATCAGGGAAATGCAAATCAAAACCACTGTGAAAGACCCTGGCCGGTTGGCTCAGTGGTAGAGTGTCAGCCTGTTGTGTGGAAGTCCTAGGTTCAATGCCAACGCACACAGGAGAAGTGTCCATCTGCTTCTCCACCCTTCCCCTCTCCTTTATCTCTTTCTTCCCCTCCCGCAGCCAAGGCTCCATTGGAGCAAAGTTGACCCGGGCACTGAGGACGGCTCCATGGCCTCCACCTCAGGTGCTAGAATGGCTCCAATTGCAGCGGAGCAACGCCCCAGAAGGGCAGACCATCGCCCCCTGGTGGGCATGCCAGGTGGGTCCCAGTCAGGTATATGTGGGAGTCTGTCTGCTTCCCCTTGCTTCTCACTTCCGAAAAATCCAAAAATAAACAAACAAACAAACAAAAACCTCACAGAGAGATATCACCTCACATCTGTCAGAGTGGCTATTATCAAAAAGACAACCAAGAATGGTTATTGATGAGGACGTGGAGAAAAGGGAACCCTCGTATACTACAGGTGGGGTTGTAAACTGATGCAGATACTATGGAAAACAGTATGAAGATTCCTCAAAAAATTAAAAATAGAACTACCATATGACCCAGAAATCCCAGTTCTGGGTATTTACCCAAATAAATCAAACAGTAATTCAAAAAGATGGATGCATCCCTATGTTCATTATTTACAAGAGACAAAATATGGAAGCAACTTAAGTGCCTATTGATTCATAAATGGATAAAGACATGGTATTTATATACACAATGGAGTATTACTCAGCCATAAAAGAATGAAATCTTGCCATTTGTGAGAACATGCATGGACCTAGAGGGTATTATGCTAAGTGAAATAAGACAAAGAAGGACAAATACCATAAGATTTCACTTATGTGAAATTAAAACAAAAACAAAAACCACAAACAAAACGAAACAGAAATAGACCCATTCATACAGAGAACAGCTGTTGGTTGCCAGATGGGTGAGGCTTGGGGGAGGAGATTAAGTACACACTGCCAGTTATAAAATGAGTCACAGGGGTATAATGTGCAGCATGGGAAATATAGTCACTAGGATCATAAAAGCTATGTATGGTGATAGATAGTTACTAGACTTATCATGGTGATCACTTTGTAAGATATATAAATGTCTAATTACTGTGTTGCACACCTGAAACTAACACAGGAGTGGGCAAAAGGAGATTCACAGTTGTTCATACGGAAAAATACAGGTAGATTATGATGATCACAATAGCTTTATTAGCTCTCTTTCACATATAACTGTAAACCTACTTTTCCTACCCCTATATACTATTATATATCAACTCTAATTAAAAGCAAAATTAAGAAGAAAAAAACCACCCTCTCCAAAAGCCTATTTTTCAATGAAATAGTGGCTTTCTTAAAAGGAACCATATCAATGGACCCTAGACATTCTCCAAATAAATTTATATAGAACATATCAGGGATGTAACTTTTTTCTTTCTTTTTTTACAGAGACAGAGAGAGGGATAGATAGGGACAGACAGACAGGAACAAAGAGAGATGAGAAGCAATCAATCATCAGTTTTTCGCTGTGACACTTTAGTTGTTCATTGATTGCTTTCTCATATGTGCCTTGACCATGGGTCTTCAGCAGACCGAGTAACCCCTTGCTCGAGCCAGCAACCTTGGGTCCAAGCTGGTGAGCTTTTGCTCAAACCAGATGAGCCTGCACTCAAGCTGGTGACCTCGGGGTCTCGAACCTGGGTCTTCCGCATCCCAGTCTGACGCTCTATCCACTGTGCCACCGTCTGGTCAGGCTCAGGGATGTAACTTTTAAAATGATAATTGAAAGATCTAATTTACAATACCATATCTGAATATTAAGGAATTGTCATTGGATTTTGTTTTAATTAACATGTAATTCACATATGATGAAATTTACCCTTCCATTGTGCACAACTCAACAGTCATCAGTATAGTCTCTAAGTGGTGCAACTATCACCCATGATGTTAATTCCAAACATTTTTATTGTTTCATTAAACTAACTCCATCCCCATTAGCAATCATTCTCTATAACCTGCACCGGTCCCTGGTGTTTCTTATTTTTTTAATGCATGGTAATAGTATTATAATTATTTTTAGAGTTCTTATGTTTTGTGACACATGCTAAAATAATTAAAGATGAAATCACATGTTATCTGGGAATTGTGCAAAAATAACCCAGGGTTAGGAATATAGTTAGAACAGAATTAGCCATGTACTAATAATTATATATCAAGATTATATTATTTCTATTTTTGTATTTGTCTGAAACTTTCCCTAATAGTAAACAAATATGACATTAAATTTTAGATAAAAACAAAACTCTCAATGACTACAATATATGAAATAAAATTTTACATTCCCACATATGCAAACATGAAACATTTTATCTTTCTCCCAAATTTTTGTTCATTCTATAGATTCTTATATCTAATATATGTCTTTGCTAAGTATAATAGTTAGGGTCCATTTCTCATCCATTCACAGAAACTTCAACTTCCAATTGGAGTGTTAAGTTCATTTACATAAATCCAACTGAGAGTTGGATTTAAAGATATACAATTTCCCTATTTGTTTTGTTATTTATTGCACCTGTTTTCATTTCAGAAATAAGTGTTTCCACTTTTCTTCTTTCTTACCTTTTATTAAGTCAAGTATATTTTTATTATTCCACTTTTTTCTTATCTGTTAGTTTGTTAGCTTTCACTGTTTGTTTGTTTTTTTAGCATTTACCCTACAGGTTACAACAGGCATCATTACCACAGTGAGTCTAATGTGAATTCACTTCACCACTTCCCAGACAATACCTGGAAGAAAGCATCACGGGTTAACAACCAGGACTGGTGTTCCAGGAACCAGTAGCCAGCTCTACTTGCAAGCCTAGCACCTGTGTTTTGGCGTCCAGCAGAACTGCTCTGTGTGTACTTCCCACTTTGTCACCCCAGAATATTGAAAAGATATGTCCCCAAATATCAAAATGTAATTACTAAAATAAAACATAACTACTATGTTGTAATGCTATATCAAAAACATTAAGCCTGACCAAGCGGTGCCGCAGTGGATAGAGCGTCGGACTAGGATGCGGAAGGAACCAGGATCGAGACCCCGAGGCTGCCAGCTTGAGCACAGGCTCATCTGGCTTGAGCAAAAAGCTCACCAGCTTGGACCCAAGGTCGCTGGCTCGAGCAAGGGGTTACTTGGTCTGCTGAAGGCCCACAGTCAAGGCACATATGAGAAAGCAATCAATGAACAACTAAGATGTTGCAGCGAAAAACTGATGATGCTTCTCATCTCTCTGCGTTCCTGTCTGTCCCTATCTATCTCTCTCTGACTCTCTCTCTGTCCCTGTAATAAATAAATAAATAAATAAGAAAAGGCAATCTCATCTGTTGCTCAGGCACTCCTCCTCCAGGAAGGCCTCCCAGGTCTGCACGTAAAAATAAATAAAAAAAAAAACAAACAAAAAAAACATTAAGTGAAATTGGCCTACATATATACAATCAGTCTTCAATATTCACCGATTCTTATCTGTGAATCTGCCTATTTCCTAAATCTTATTTGTAACTTCAAAACCCATCCTGTGGTGCTTTCGGTCATTCATAGACATGTGCAATGTGGTGAAAATTTGAGCTGACCACACTCCCAGATGTGACAGAACAAGGCAATGAAATACTGGCTTCCTCAGATGCAGCCACATTGATGCCATATGACAGCTGCTTGTCTCAGCTGTCGTAACATAAACAAGTGTCCTTTCACAGTCTATTTAATAAGACGTTTTTCTGCTTTTTGCTGGTGATTTTGCTGTTTAGAATGACCCTCCTGCACAGGGCTGTCAAGGGCTGTCTAGCTTTCCTAAGCACAAGAAGGCTGTGCCGTGCCCAATGAGGCAAACACATGTTAGACAAGCTTCCTGCAGACACCAGTGAGGATGCTTTTGTCCAAGAGTTCAGCGTTAACGAATAACAATGTATTTTACATAAGGTGTCTTGAAGCAGAAACACATAAGTAACAAGGTTATAAATTGATTGGTTGCTGAAAATGAAATTAGAGCCTTACAGAATCCTAACGCTGTTATTTCCTATAAGAGCAAAGGCTCAATGTTCCCTAGCTCTGTGCTTGTAGTAACTTTATAGAATATAACAACGGTGAGTGATGAGCATCAGCTATACATATGTATATGTGTATATGTGTGCATATTTATATAATATAGAATGAGCTATATATGCAGGGGTGGGCAAAACTAGGTTTACAGTCATTCATATGGAAAGACATGCAGCTTATAATTATTACAAAAGCTTTATTAACTGTTTTGTATACTCACAACTAAACCTACTTCTGCCCACCCCTCTATATATAATTATGAGTGTAAAAACAATGATTACTAATAGGAGCTGTTTTCACTAATTTGTTCTAAGGCACAAGCAGTTTCAAACCATTACTTTTGCACGATCAATACAAAAGTCAAACATTGTAGAAACTAATATCTTAGTATCATTGCAAAAATCTAAGATATCCCCAAGGAGTTGAAAAAAAAGTTTTCATTACCAAACAGATTTAAAGTATTAATTTCTGCCTTAAAATACGCTCGCATTTCCCTGGTACTGTTTGTATAAATTTTACTGGTATTACTTTTTATACATTTACAGAGGTAGTGTTTCCAAATGCTTTTAAGATTATTGCAAATTTCTCAGAAAGGTAGCCAGTCTTGACAATATATATTTATATTTAAACCAACGTAAAAAGCATGCCTTTGGGTGTTTTGCTAGTGAATATTTTCATTTTATTTTGTTTTGCTAATTTTCTTCATACAATTAATGGTTTCTTTTGTCTCCCTAAATTACATCCATTTACATATATATATTATATATATAATAGTTTTATAGATTACCCAGTTATAGATTTTAAGATAGGAAATGCTCTCCAGAGCATGACCTGAGGGAGTTATAAATGGAAGAGATAAACTTGGTTGGAGATGATGGCAAAAATAAAATCATTAAAGGGAAGAGAGACATTTATTATTTTTAAATTACAGATATTATTGCCCAAAGGGAGGAATAGATAAATTGATCACTTATATTGCCTTCGTGTCCAAGATATAATTTGATAGGAGGGAAAAGAGAAAGGATTATGATTAAGGACGCAAGGGGAAGAAGAGGTAATATGAGGGGATAAAAGAGGAGACAAATCAGAAGTGAGAGGTGAAAGTGAAGAAAGACTGAGAAACTATTCACAACAGACACAAGGTTGGGAAGGTCATTTGCATAGGAGACCATCTCTCACCAAATCCCATCATTCCAGCCCCACGCAGCCTCTTCTCTCGCATTCTTCTTCGGGTACCAGCCATGCTCTAAGGTTAGTAAAGGTGAAATTGGAATCTTTGCAGAGATGAGGCGGCAGGAAAGCTAGACCTAGTTGCTACTGCTCTCTCGGGGTTTGCAGGGGTGTCGTGACGACTGAACCACCCAAGCTGCGGAGGAGGCGCTTACATCTTGGAGGGAATGAATGCTCACTCCATCACTGAGCCTGTAAGCCAGGGGTCGGGAACCTACAGCTCACGAGCCGGATGTGGCTCTTTTGATGGCTGCATCTGGCTCGCAGACAAATCTTTAATAAAAAAATAATAACGTTAAAAATGTAAAACAGCCTGGGCCCTGGCCGGTTGGCTCAGTGGTAGAGCGTCGGCCTGGCGTGCAGAAGTCTCGGGTTCGATCCCGGCCAGGGCACACAGGAGAAGCACCCATCTGCTTCTCCACCCCTCCCCCTCTCCTTCCCCTCTGTCTCTCTCTTCCCCTCCCGAAGCCGAGGCTCCATTGGAGCAAAGATGGCCCGTGCGCTGCGGATGGCTCCTTGGCCTCTGCCCCAGGCACTAGACTGGCTCTGGTCGCAACCTGGAGGGGCAGAGCATCGCCCCCTGGTGGGCGTGCCGGGTGGATCCCGGTCGGGCGCATGCGGGAGTCTGTCTGACTGTCTCTCCCTGTTTCCAGCTTCAGAAAAAAGAAAAAAAAAAAAAAAAATATATATATATATATATATATATATATATATTTTCACCGGGTCGAGGGGAAGAGAGAGACAGAGGGGAAGGAGAGGGGGAGGGGTGGAGAATATATATATAAATAAAACAGCCTGGCCTGTGGTGGCGCAATGGATCAAGCATCGACCTGGAACACTAAGGTTGCTGGTTCAAAACCCTGGGCTTGCCTGGCCAAGGCACGTATGGGAGTTGATGCTTCCTGCTCCTCCCCTCTTCTCTCTCTCTCTCTCTTTCTCTCTCTCTCTCTTCTCTAAAATGAATAAAAAATTTAAAAATTTAAAAAAATATATAAAACATTCTCATGTATTACAATCCATTCATTTCCTACCACTCATGTTCACGGCTGCAGGTGCCTAAAGCCAATCACAGCTGTCCTCCGGGACAACACCAAATTTTTATTGGATAATGTGTAACATACACGGGTCGTTGTATGGCTCTCACGGAATTACACTTTAAAATATGTGGCGTTCATGGCTCTCTCAGCTAAAAAGATCCCCGACCCCTGCTGTAAACATACTAATTACAGGGTGGGATGGAAGTAAATGTCCTCTCTGCTCTGTGGGGCATCCAAGGAGAAAGAATAAAGAAACAGGGGCGTACCATTCTGGCCTTGACTCTGAAGCACAATGTTGCAGGGTTTTTAATCACAGGAAACCAACTGGCCCTGGCCATATGGACTTGAGCCAGGAACAAGTCAAGGAGCCAGGCTGCAACTGTCCTTCTCCGAGTGTTTTCCGAGTTACTGTGAAGCAGTTGTCATTCTCGAAGTGTTTTCAGTCACTGGGCCGAGCTCTGCCTCGGTTATAGTGGGGGAAGTTAGGAGGGGCTAAGCCCACAGTCAAGGCCGAGAAGCAGCTGTCCCTCCCTCGGCCTGAGTCACTCATGGACGCACAGACCTACTGGGACGGTGACGCCCTGAAAGTCACCTGCAGCTGGGCCAGTAATATGGTCACTGGGAGAGGAGGCGAGCAGGGGACAACCTAAAGACTTATTCCTGAGCAAAAAAAACCAAAAAATATTTCTTTAAAGAGAGACTTTGGCCAGGTATGTCAGTTGGCTGGAGCGCTGCTCTGACCTGCTGCAACTGTGGGTTCAATCCCTGGTCAGGGCACATACAAGAATACAACAATCAACCCATGACAGCATGAATGAGAGGAACAACAAAATCAATGTCTTCCTCTTTCTCTCTCAAAATAAATTATTAATTAAAAAAAAAAAACAGGGGCTTTTCAAGGAGAATTAATTTTCAGCGATGAAGCAATAATAGGCCCATGTCACACACAGGCTATAACTTCCTTGGTAGCTCCAAGGTCAGCCGGCTACAATACTAGCTCGGCTAAGTTTTCATGTTGGGGTTTCTTACAAACGATCTTGTGATTGTGGTTTTAGAGCCTTTACTTTGGAATCACAAAATGATTCAAGAAAGTGCAGTCTTTCGTCTGATACCAAAACCTCTCTCCTTCTCTACCCTCTGCAGCACGGCCTATAGGACATCCCCCCAAACCTCTCTCCTTCTCTACCCTCTGCAGCACGGCCCTATAGGACATCCCCCCAAACCTCTCTCCTTCTCCACCCTCTGCAGCACGGCCCTATAGGACATCCCCCCAAACCTCTCTCCTTCTCCACCTTCTGCAGCACGGCCCTATAGGACATCCCCCCAGACCTCTCTCCTTCTCTACCCTCTGCAGCACGGCCCTATAGGACATCCCCCAGACAGCTCTCCTTCTCTACCCTCTGCAGCACGGCCCTATAGAACATCCCCCAGAAGCTCTCCTCCTCTACCCTCTGCAGCACGGCCCTATAGGACATCCCCCAGACAGCTCTCCTTCTCCTCCCTCTGCAGCACGGCCCTATAGGACATCCCCCCAGACAGCTCTCCTTCTCTACCCTCTGCAGCACGGCCCTATAGGACATCCCCCCAGACAGCTCTCCTCCTCTACCCTCTGCAGCACGGCCCTATAGGACATCCCCCAGACAGCTCTCCTTCTCCTCCCTCTGCAGCACGGCCCTATAGGACATCCCCCAGACAGCTCTCCTTCTCCACCCTCTGCAGCACGGCCCTATAGGACATCCCCCCAAACCTCTCTCCTTCTCCACCCTCTGCAGCACGGCCCTATAGGACATCCCCCCAAACCTCTCTCCTTCTCCACCCTCTGCAGCACGGCCCTATAGGACATCCCCCCAAACCTCTCTCCTTCTCTACCCTCTGCAGCACGGCCCTATAGGACATCCCCCCAGACAGCTCTCCTTCTCCACCCTCTGCAGCACGGCCCTATAGTACATCCCCCCAGACAGCTCTCCTTCTCCACCCTCTACAGCACGGCCCTATAGGACATCCCCCAAACCTCTCTCCTTCTCTACCCTCTGCAGCACGGCCCTATAGGACATCCCCCCAAACCTCTCTCCTTCTCTACCCTCTGCAGCACGGCCCTATAGGACATCCCCCCAGACAGCTCTCCTTCTCCACCCTCTGCAGCACGGCCCTATAGTACATCCCCCCAGACAGCTCTCCTTCTCTACCCTCTGCAGCACGGCCCTATAGGACATCGCACCAAACCTCTCTCCTTCTCCACCCTCTGCAGCACGGCCCTATAGGACATCCCCCAGACAGCTCTCCTTCTCTACCCTCTGCAGCACGGCCCTATAGGACATCCCCCCAAACCTCTCTCCTTCTCCACCCTCTGCAGCACGGCCCTATAGGACATCCCCCCAAACCTCTCTCCTTCTCCACCCTCTGCAGCACGGCCCTATAGGACATCCCCCCAGACAGCTCTCCTTCTCCACCCTCTGCAGCACGGCCCTATAGGACATCCCCCCAAACCTCTCTCCTTCTCTACCCTCTGCAGCACGGCCCTATAGGACATCCCCCCAAACCTCTCTCCTTCTCTACCCTCTGCAGCACGGCCCTATAGGACATCCCCCCAAACCTCTCTCCTTCTCCACCCTCTGCAGCACGGCCCTATAGGACATCGCCCCAAACCTCTCTCCTTCTCTACCCTCTGCAGCACGGCCCTATAGGACATCCCCCAGACAGCTCTCCTTCTCTACCCTCTGCAGCACGGCCCTATAGGACATCCCCCCAAACCTCTCTCCTTCTCTACCCTCTGCAGCACGGCCCTATAGGACATCCCCCCAGACAGCTCTCCTTCTCTAACCTGTGCAGCACGGCTCTATAGGACATCCCCCAGACAGCTCTCCTTCTCTACCCTCTGCAGCACGGCCCTATAGGACATCCCCCAGACAGCTCTCCTTCTCTACCCTCTGCAGCACGGCCCTATAGGACATCCCCCCAGACAGCTCTCCTTCTCCACCCTCTGCAGCACGGCCCTATAGGACATCCCCCCAGACAGCTCTCCTTCTCTACCCTCTGCAGCACGGCCCTATAGGACATCCCCCAGACAGCTCTCCTTCTCTACCCTCTGCAGCACGGCCCTATAGGACATCCCCCCAGACAGCTCTCCTTCTCCACCCTCTGCAGCACAGCCCTATAGGACATCCCCCCAAACCTCTCTCCTTCTCTACCCTCTGCAGCACAGCCCTATAGGACATCCCCCAGACAGCTCTCCTTCTCTACCCTCTGCAGCACGGCCCTATAGGACATCCCCCCAAACCTCTCTCCTTCTCTACCCTCTGCAGCACGGCCCTATAGGACATCCCCCAGACAGCTCTCCTTCTCTACCCTCTGCAGCACGGCCCTATAGGACATCCCCCCAAACCTCTCTCCTTCTCTACCCTCTGCAGCACGGCCCTATAGGACATCCCCCAGACAGCTCTCCTTCTCTACCCTCTGCAGCACGGCCCTATAGGACATCCCCCCAGACAGCTCTCCTTCTCCACCCTCTGCAGCACGGCCCTATAGGACATCCCCCCAAACAGCTCACCTTCGTCCCCACCCCCCACTGGCTTTACTAAACCAGGATCAGTGCAGCCCAGGATGACAACACCCAGCCTGGTGTGGCACGGCGCCTCTATTTCTCCAGCCCTGGAACTAGTTCACACTGCTTATCAGCAAAGAAAAGCCTCCCACAGCAGAGAAGTAGAGTGATGGAGAAGCCCATTAAAAGCCAGAGAGAGAAGGCAGGCTGACATTTAAAGTAAATTCCAGCTCTAGGTCTCCACTGATCGCCACGATAAATGTAAAAAATAAAAATAAACTAACAACTTTATTGGCCCTCTTCTGATTATACGTCATTATTACTGCACTGTTTTCTCATTTACGCATGCCTTCTTCGGTGGGACCTGCCATTAAAATAATCAAACAGGCATTTTTAAAAGATAAAAAGACAACCATTTAGATTCTAAACTTGTAAGGTTGTGGGTGTTCATTTCAAGGACTCACTTGGACTTATGCCGTAAGCATAAATAATGAGAGCCCTAAAAAACCAAACTTTGGTTTTATAAGATATGTACTTCAATTTTGTCCGGTAAAGAAAACAGGCATCTCTAATCGAGAAAGACAGGCTCGGTAGAATGCCCTCTCAGGAGGTAACGGTCGAGTTAAATATAAGCACACCTAATGACCTAAGGACAAAGGCTCATTCCCACAACGTGACCCTGTTTTCAACTGCATTTCTGTTCCTAGCAACAGGAAGGTTGAAGTAATGGTATAATTTTCTGAGGGGAAAAATAAACAAACACTTCTTTTTTTTTTTTTTTTTTTTCTTTTTTCATTTTTCTGAAGCTTGGAAACAGGGAGAGACAGTCAGACAGACTCCCGCATGCGCCCGACTGGGATCCACCCGGCACGCCCACCAGGGGCGACGCTCTGCCCACCAGGGGGCGATGCTCTGCCCATCCTGGGCGTCGCCATGTTGCGACCAGAGCCACTCTAGCGCCTGAGGCAGAGGCCACAGAGCCATCCCCAGCGCCCGGGCCATCTTTGCTCCAATGGAGCCTTGGCTGCGGGAGGGGAAGAGAGAGACAGAGAGGAAAGCGCGGCGGAGGGGTGGAGAAGCAAATGGACGCTTCTCCTGTGTGCCCTGGCCGGGAATCGAACCCGAGTCCTCCGCACGCTAGGCCAACACTCTACCGCTGAGCCAACCAGCCAGGGCAACAAACACTTCTGATCATGATTTGTAATCATCAAATACTACAAAACCCACTAGCTAGACAGAGAGTTTACACTTGATATATATATCACCGAAAGTCTGAATTTAGGTACTATCAGAGAAAACTACAGGGAGGAATACTTTGCCTAAGGACAAGTGAGAACATTATTACTAAAATAATTATTTTAAAGTATCCAATTCTGGAAAGGGTTTTAAGAGGAGTCAGTGAGCTTCCTGTCACCATAGGTATTCAAACATAAGCCATTGAGATGTTCAGCGGTCCCTCAAACACAGATTGTTAAAATAAATATTTTGAAGCTAATCTGTATGTCTTAGCATTAGCAGCTTTATTGAAAATGAAATCTTGTATGATCCTATACATCAAAAATCCCAAAGACTCCACAAAAAGACTTGTAGTAACAATAAATCAATACAGTAAGGTCACAGGATATAAAATTAATATACAAAAGTCTATTGCCTTCCTATATGCCAACAATGAAACATCAGAAAACAAATTCAAAAAAAAAATAATCCCCTTCACAGTTGCAACAAAAAAAATAAAACACCTAGGAATAAACAGAACAAAGAATGTAAAGGACCTATATAATGAAAACTACACAGCATTGTTAAGGGAAATCGAAAAAGATACAATGAAATGCAAAAATATTCCTTGTTCTTGGATAGGAATAAATATAGTCAAAATGACTATATTACCCAAAGTGATATACAAATTTAATGCAAATTCCCATCAAAATTTCAATGTCATTTTTTTAAAGAAATGGACAAAAAATCATCAGGTTTATATGAAATCATAAAAAACTCTGAATAAAAAAACAAACCCAAGGCCCTGGCCGGTTGGCTCAGTGGTAGAGCGTCGGCCTGGCGTGCGGGGGACCCGGGTTCGATTCCCGGCCACATAGGAGAAGTGCCCATTTGCTTCTCCACCCCCCCCTCCTTCCTCTCTGTCTCTCTTTTCCCCTCCCGCAGCCAAGGCTCCATTGGAGCAAAGATGGCCCGGGCACTGGGGATGGCTCCTTGGCCTCTGCCCCAGGCGCTAGAGTGGCTCTGGTCGCAGCAGAGCGACGCCCCGGAGGGGCAGAGCATCGCCCCCTGGTGGGCAGAGCTTCACCCCTGGTGGGCATGCCGGGTGGATCCCGGTAGGGCACATGCAGGAGTCTGTCTGACTGTCTCTCCCCATTTCCAGCTTCAGAAAAATACAAAAAAAAAAAAAAAAACCCAAATAGCCAAAGCAATCTTAAGGAAAAAGAACCAAGCTGGTGGCATTACAATACCTGACTTCAAATTATATTATAAAGCCACGATAATCAAAACAGCATGGTATTGGCAGAAAAATAGACACTCAGACCAATGGAACAGAATAGAAAGCCCAGAAATAAAACCACATATATATGGTCAAATAATTTTCGATAAAGAGGCCAACAACACACAATGGAGAAAAGAAAGCCTCTTCAACAAATGGTGCTGGGAAAACTGGAAAGCCACATGCAAAAGAATGAAACTCGACTACAGCTTGTCCCCGTGTACTAAAATTAATTCAAAATGGATCAAAGATCTAAATATAAGACCTGAAACAATAAATTACATAGAAGAAAACATAGGTACTAAACTCATGGACCTTGGTTATAAAGAGCACTTTATGAATTTGACTCCAAAGGCAAGGGAAGTGAAGGCAAAGATAAATGAATGGGACTACATCAGACTAAGAAGTTTTTGCTCAGCAAGAGAAACTGACAACAAAACAAACAGACAGCCAACTAAATGGGAAATGATATTTTCAAACAACAGCACAGAAAAGGGCTTA
Organism: Saccopteryx leptura; assembly: GCF_036850995.1. Classification (NCBI taxonomy): domain Eukaryota; kingdom Metazoa; phylum Chordata; class Mammalia; order Chiroptera; family Emballonuridae; genus Saccopteryx; species Saccopteryx leptura. The sequence continues at coordinate 177,123,460 of NC_089508.1, forward strand.
ATATCCAAAATATACAAAGAACTCATAAAACTCAACAACAAACAAACAAACAATCCAATAAAAAAAATGGGAAGAGGACATGAACAGACACTTCTCCCAGGAAGAAATACAAATGGCCAACAGATATATAAAAAGATGCTCATCTTCATTAGCTATTAGAGAAATGCAAATCAAAACTGCAATGAAATACCACCTCACACCTGTTAGATTAGCTATTATTAACAAGACAGGTAATAGCAAATGTTGGAGAGGCTGTGGAGAAAAGGATCCCTCATCCACTGTTGGTGGGAATGAAAGTAGTACAACCATTATGGAAGAAAGAATGGTGGTTCCTCAAAAAATTAAAAATAGAACTACCATATGACCCAGCAATCCCTCTACTGGGTATATATCCCCAAAACTCAAAAACACTGGTACGTAAAGACACATGCAGCCCCATGTTCACTGCAGCATTGTTCATAGTGGCCAAGACATGGAAACAACCAAAAAGCCCTTCAATAGATGATTGGATAAAGAAGATGTGGTACATATACACTATGGAATACTACTCAGCCATAAGAAATGATGACATCGGATCATTTAAAACAATATGGATGGACCTTGATAACATTATACTGAGTGAAATAAATAAATCAGAAAATACTAAGAACTATATGATTCCATACATAGGTGGGACATAAAAAAGACTCAGGGACATGGACAAGAATGTGGTGGTTATGGGAGGGGAGGGAGAGGGAGGAGGTAGGGGGTTGGGGGGAGGGGAGGGGCACAAAGAAAACCAGATAGAAGGTGACAGAAGACAATTTGACTTTGGGTGAGGGGTATGCAACATAATCAAATGTCAAAATAACCTGGAGATGTTTTCTCTGAACCTATGTACCCTAATTAATCAATGTTACCCCATTAAAATTAATAATAAAGGAGGAAAAGGAAATCTTGATTGTGGGGCCTCCCACCTAAATGATGGCAAGTACAAAATTCAGAATCTTTTCAACCATCTGAGAACATTCCACTAAACAGCATAAATAAAAATCCATGAGCTTTTTCTTTCAAACTTGGAAGCAGCCAATGCTCAAACTCCAAGTTACGTGGACGGAGGGAAATAAGCATGCTGAAGACAGTAGTGCACGTCAGAGCCCACGTCAGAGGGGAGCCACACAGACTGTGTAGCAAACGAGAGAAGTCAGGAAGTAGTGTGCCTTTTTCTTTTTTTTTAAGAGCACAAGGCAAGAATATATTGTAGGGAGTCTGCTCAGGAAAGACCTCTGTGATAGGGGATGTTTGGACAGCAGAACCCGAGGGAGCAGCTAGCTCAAAAGAGAAAGTCATATGTGCAAAGGCCCTGAGGCACAATGATGCCAACAAAGTAGTCTCCGAGAGAAGACAGTGTCACACACAGAAAGAAAACAGGCCTTGATCTGTGTAAGCACAGCACACCATGTGTGATGAACTGCCTGGAGTCCTCAACACCTCACTCATCTTCACAAATCCCTTTGCTGTCTACGTGCCCCATCATTCTCCATCAAAGCGCTGAGGTAATTAATTAGACAATAGTTCATGGTTATTTGGAAGTTTAAAAAAAATGTTTTTTCCTGTTTTACCCAACTTTATTTCATGGGTCAGGTCAAACGTTAAATCTGTCACATAAGCACATTCCTTGCTGATTTAATGCAGCACAACCAGAGGCTAGCAAAAAGTCATAAAATAAAAGCAGCCTCATCGTCTTTGATTTAGATGATCAACAAAATTTAAAGTGTAAACTTGGGATCAACATTAGCCAGCACATGTAACTTTCCAACTGCAGCTTTGGCAAGAAAAGACCCCTCAATGGAACAGAACCATCCAAGGGGTCCCCCACCCCATCTCCCACACAGAGTTTCTTACATGATAAAAAGCGGCACTGAAAAGCAGTGTGATATCTCTCTCCCGTCCTGTCTCTTGCTAAGAAATAAAAATAAATAAAAAATAAAATAAAAGTAGTGTGACAATGTGGATTATTCAATAAATGGTGGTGGGACAATTGGCCAGACTTCCGGGGTTGGGAGACGGATATAAAGGTAGCCCCATGTTTATTGCAGCATTGTTCACAGTGGCCAGGACATGGAAACAACCAAAAAGCTCATCAATAGATGACTGGATAAAGAAGATGTGGCACATATACACTATGGAATACTACTCAGCCATAAGAAATGATGACATCGGAACATTTACAGCAAAATGGTGGGATCTTGATAACATGATACGAAGCGAAATAAGTAAATCAGAAAAAACCAGGAACTGTATTATTCCATACGTAGGTGGGACATAATAGTGAAACTAAGAGACATTGATAAGAGTGTGGTGGTTACGGGGGGGAGGGGGGAATGGGAGAGGGATAGGGGGTGGGGAGGGGCACAAAGAAAACAAGATAGAAGGTGACAGAGGACAATCTGACTTTGGGTGGTGGGTATGCAACATAATTGAACGACAAGATAACCTGGACTTGTTATCTTTGAATATATGTATCCTGATTTATTGATGTCACCCCATTAAAAAAATAAAATTATTAAAAAAAAAAAAATTATATCAGAAAAAAAACAAAAGGAAAGGGGCACATAAAAGAACATTGGAGACAAATATATAGATAAATAAAATATCTAGGACACTATTAAAGAAAATTACCCATACAAAAAAATAAATAAATAAATAAAGGTAGCATCACCACTTACACCAAAATAGATTCCAGTAGATCAAATAGTAAAATAATAAATTTGTCAAAACTGTCAAAGAAAGCACTGCAATTAAACATATATATATTGGAGTTAGGAGAGCTAAAGCAAGATATATAACTCAAAAGCCTCAAAAAAAAAAAGATTATGTAGTTATAGGACTACATAAATAGTTCAAAAACAGTAAAAAGACAAATATAGTAGCAAAAAACAATGTGATACAACAGGTCAACTCCTCAAAGTATAAAAATTTCTGACAAATCAATGTCAAAACCAATTCTCAACCCCCCCCCCCAAAAAAAAAGTGCAAGTAATATGAATAGGCACTTGGCAGGGAAAGAAATGCAATGGCTTTTAAATATATGTGCCAGTGCACACTCAAAATTAAAGAAATATATTTTAAAACCATGCAATAGCATTTTATCCTATTAAAAAATACCAAAAAAATGTTTGAAAACACAGTGTTGGTGAGAACTACAAAACGGCCTTTCCCATGCTATCCTTGGCAGAAGCATAAACAACCTTCTTGGAGGACAATTTGGCTACATGTATCACATTTTAAAATTCACAGTCCCTTTGACTTAGTAATTACAGTTGCAGCAGCATGTCTCATTAGATACATTCTCACACACCGGGAAAGAGAAGAAGGCCACAGTAAAAATCTGGAAACAACTTCAACACTCACTGGTGAGGAATGAGGTAAGCAAAGGACATCGCAATCATACATTGTAATACTGCGCGGCCATTAAAAAGATTGAGGTTGACTTCTATGGGCTGATAAGAAAGGACTTCCAAGATATAATGGAAAGTAATAAAAGCAGGACAAAGGTATTATCGGTATTATGTGTACCTACCCGCACACACAAGAAAAATATACTAGCAAGGACCTACCCTGGGAAGCATCTATCATATCCAACATGGCCAAAGTTCCTCAGCTTGATTAGCCCGTGGTCACATTGCCAGTGAATAGCCAGGCGAGGACTCAAACCCAGATCTGTCAGACGCCCACGCTCCCGCTGTTAATCATAATGCTATATGCCATTTGATGGCGCTAAGAGGACAAAAGTAGCTAGAAAACAAATGGCCAGACATTTCCCACTTTCTATTTCCCAAACAACCAGGTGTAAAAATGAACGAACCCATAATAAAGGAAATAATGGAATTTGACAAAAGAAAGGAGTATTCATCTTTTAGTCCTTGAAAGGAAAAGGCGGATAGGGGAGAAGAATGTTTAGCTCAGTCTCCCCTTCTCAGGGATCATCCGAAAAGACAACTGGAATCTGTCAACATTAAGAACCTTTTGTCACCCATGTGAGTTTTAGGTGCAAAGCCCACCAGACTGGAATTCTTATCTGGTTGTCCATAAGACTTGGTGCTTTCCTTACTGGCTTTAACTAAATTCTATCCAGTTTAAAAATTAGATAAATTCCCAGCTTGTTTGACAGCACTGTGTGCCAAATCCACCTACTTACCTATAGCTAGATAGATACGCATCCTTGTAACATCCTGCCAACTCATTGGACGGGGTGAGAATTCCGAGTTCTGAAATTTGCAGCTCTAGGACCTGGCAAAACTCTATTCTAGTCCTTGCATTACAGTTTTCTATGCCAAAACTCAGCCCCACGAATTTAGTTTCCTTTGGGAACAAATTCTTAAGCCCAGGGGTAGGTTAGAGCACAAAGGGCCATCTCTCTGCCCCATGATCCTGTCACCCCAATGAGACAACCTGAGCCAGGTAAACCAGGAGCCTCATCTGGGCCATCAGATTTTCTCCCCCTGAAACCTAAAATTTAGATCCAAGGGGCCAAGAGCCCTTTTTATTACTGGGTCAGATGGCTGTCAGAACCCTAGAAGAGAATGTCCAGAAACTTCTGCTGCTGAAGGTCACCCACTCAGCTCAGGCTTCTACAATGTTTCCTCAATTCTGGGAGCCATGACCTTTTCCCTCAGGCTGGCCAGAGACAGACTGTCATCTACAGCAACAAAACAACATGAACAATATGCCTCTGTTGTTGTCTACCCAATCCTGAGCTCCCATATCCCTCATTACAGAACTCTGATTGTGTTTGGCATAACAATATATTCGGTTAAATGATCTCCCGTCTTTCCTTGCAGCGAAAGCAGACCCATGACCTAGTCCTGGTCAATGAGGTAAGCCTAAGTTAGTGTGAGGCTTCCCAAGAACCTGCTTAAAAGTGAGTGGTACTGAGTGAGGCCTTTTGTCTTTTGCTCTTACTTTTTATCTTGGCTGGAATGCAGATATGATGACCAGAGAGGGGAGCTGCCATCTTGTAACCTGAGGTGGAGGCCACACACTAGGAGTAACGGAACAGGGACAGAGAAGGAGCCTGTGTTCTTCAAGACACCCCTGAACAGCTGCACTAGCTACACCTCATGAATTCCTGTGTGAGAAAAGCAAACCCCCTGCAGTTCAGCAGTTTAGACAGGTTCCTGTAACAAACAGCCGGACCCAGCCCCAAGGGGCACACAATCCTTCAGGAAATCTCTTGTACGAATTCCATTCTATGCAGGCATGAAGAGAGACTCTACCAGCACAGGTGGAGGCAGGAAGGGATAGAATGCCCATTAAGGACAGGTCCACCCTCATTTGGGTAATACACACAGACACACAACTCACTCCAATACAAGGCGGAGTTAAACGAGTGATAGACAGAAGTGCAACAGATGCTGTACAATAAAACGTGACTGAGGAGAGAGCAAGTTCAACAGCAGAGGGGGTAACTGAGCTGGGCTTTGAGGAATAAATAAAATTCCGATAGGCAAAGGGCCCCCGGGCCGTGCACAGTGCACCAACAAGGGCCCGTGGGTGTGCTGGGGAATTAAAAGTTCCTCATCTGCTGGGATCACTTAAGCACTAACATGACAGCTGTCATTAACTGAGGACTTGCCCTGCACCCATTGTTTTCCATGCAGTTTCTCAGTCAATCCAAAGAACCACAGAAAAGTGAAGTACTATTATTAGCACTGCCTTCTTATAGATGGAAATAGTGGAGCAATATGACGTGACGTCACTTCTCCAGGACAGCAGAGCTAGTACGTTGCAGATGGGACACCAGCATGAATCAGTCTGGCCCCAGACCCCAGCCTCTTAAGTCTCTGTGCACACTTGCTTACGAATGTTCTTATGAAGGACATTACTGGACAGGAGGGGCTACTGCCCACGGAACTAGGTGGAATCCAATGGCAAAATGGACTAAGTTTTTGAGAGTGTCATATTGTCAAGAGCCTGAAAGAAAAGTAACTGACTGATGACAACACCATACTCGGGCCCCCAAATGTCCTTCATTGGTCAAGAAAATAGCTGAGCCCTGGCCGAGTGGCTCAGGTGGTCAGAGCATCGTCTTGGTCAGGGCACATACCAGGGACAACCAAGGAATGCATGTGTAGGTGGGACAACAAATCGATGTTTCTCTCTCTCCTTCTCTTCCTTCCTCTCTTTCTAAAATTAAAAAAAAAAAAAAAAAAAAAAAAAAAAATCTAAAAGAGCTGAGCCGGCTACTAAGTACGGTATATAATCCTATGCCCACAGTATTGGTGACTAAGGGGAACAATGCAGAGAACACTGTCCCACATGGCAGAGCAGGGGGCGGGAAGAACAATTCACAGTGGAGAGTCTCACGGAGCAGAATGAAGTCTCTGAGGAACGAGCTAGCAGTCCCGATGGCGTGAGCCCAGGCGCGGGGACTTGCCCCACACCAGCGCCTACTGCGTGTCTCACTGTTCCCTGTTCTGAATAAGAATGGTTATTGAGCCTGACCTGTGGTGGCGCAGTGGATAAAGCATTGACCTGGAACACTGAGGTTACCGGTTCAAAACCTTGGGCTTGCCTGGTCAAGGCACATATGGGAATTGATGCTTCCTGCTCTTCCCCCTTCTCCCTCTCTCTCTCTCTCTCTCTCTAAAAATCAATAAATAAAATAATAAAAAAAAAAAAAAGAATGGTTATTGAAGTTGTCCTGACCTGCCTCTTTCATCACTGTGTACTTCAGAAGGACCTAGATATAAAGGAAACGTTTTTCTTTTTTAAAAAGTCACCGAAACAGAATCAAGAATGATAATCTTCTGTTTCCAGCCGCGTTATGAACAGAAAGGCCCATCCCCTCAAAACAACTAGACCCGGCATACGGCATATTTTCATTTCACTGCGAAACTCACAGGAAGTGAGGGGAATTCGCAAAGAGAAGACAGCACCCACGTGGACCCACAAAACGAGAGCTGTGGGCAGCGAGCACACAGGAGCGGCACGGTGACCCCGAGGGTGACGCGTTTCACGCCGTGTTTCAATTGTAAAACTAGATGTGAATTTGATGGCTAAATCAGAAATTGCGCCAAATAAGCCAGGGACCCTGAAATTAACTGGAGCGGTCCCAATATGACAGCACTCCATTTCATGGCGTCGGGAAAACACGTGCAAGTCCTTTCCGGAAGAAACCATCTTCAACTTAAAATCACCACAGAGGCTCTTCCAACCAGTGATTAGTAGACACACCAGGAAAGGAGCCACCGTGAGGGAGAGGCCACCGGAAAAGCAACCGAGTTGGACTCTTCTTTCCCCCAGGGACTTACCACACTAAATCAGACTGAGGATTAAAAAATGACAGTGTTTGAAGTGATTTTTAAAATACGATACAGAATCAGAAGACTGTCAGAAATGAACTGGTCGTTTTAATGATAAATAACGTAGAAACAAAAATATGTTTATCCTTATATATAATATTACATATAATAGTATGTATTTCCCAGTTTCTGTAGGATGATGTGGCAGCATGTGCGCACGCGCAGATGATGACGTAACACCGTGTATACAGAGGAGCAGCCCACGGCCATGCCAGTCGAGATGTGGACGGTACAGAGGAAAGTTCAGTGTGTTCTGTGGCTCGCTAAATTCGAATCTGTGACCAAAGTGCAACATGAATATCGGCGCGTTTATAACGAAGCGCCACCACATAGGGATAACATTACTCGGTGGAATAAGCAGTGAAGGAAACCGGCAGTTTGGTGGAGAAACCCCGTTCTGGTAGGCCATCAGTCAGTGATGAGTCTGTAGAGGCTATACGGGATAGCTACCTAAGGAGCCCTAAAAAATCTGTGCGTGAGCCCACATCGAACTGCACTGAATAGGTATGAAACTGGGAGAGTTTTCCTTTTATTTGGTGCAGATTTCACATTTCTATCGTCTTTTGTTGCTTTCCTGTGACCGGTCAAAAGTGCAGCATGACTTTACGGACACACTGTATTATTATGAATGAGTGGGGCAAGTAGAGATTAAACATATTTAATATAAGCTAGAAGATAAATCTGAAGAAACTACTCAAAACACAAGACAGAAAAACAGGAATGAAATTCCTAAAATAGGGATTTTAGGATAAAATGGGCATAGAAGATGCAAAATTACTAAGTAAAATATTAGCCAGGCAATTTATCCACTAGTCAACCATGCCTACAATTATGCAAGAACTGTTTAATAGAGTAATGGAGGGGGAAAAGAAACACAGAAAAAAATTTTTTTTAACATTTATTTATGATAAAACAATCAGCAAAATACAAATAAAAATTCCTTAATCTGATTTAAAATATATCAAAAACTTCCAACAAATAATACACTTAGTGGTGAAAGGGTAGAGATACTTGCTTTCTAGTTAGGAGTAAAGTTTATGACAGCTTCTGTTCTCTAGAAAACTGGAAAGCTGAGCTGGTAGAGAGGACAGCAGTGAAATAACAGGTCCACTCTGTCCTCCGAAGGGATCAAAACCCAAAGCTTACCACTAGCAATGCGCATGCCTACCACCCAGATACAGGTCGCTCACACCATTCTCCACTGAGAGAAACCAGGGACTCCTCAGAGAAATCACTAACCTCAGGGTTTGGGCCAGGTTGAGACAAGATGAATCTACAATATTCAAGAATGTGCCAGAAAGAGAGGAGCTCAAAAATGATGAGGACCTGTCACAAAGACACCAGAGCCAGCTTTGGACACGGCAATAATTAAGGACAGTATTGAATTATAAACTATTGGGAGAAAATATAGGAGTTTATGGGTTCATTCCTATAAAAAAAAAAGATAGGTCAAATAAAAATAATTACAGTAAAATGCTAAGGGGCTATCTAATGAATATGGGAGGTATAATGGAGTTAGAAAATTTTGCAAGCGTCCTAATTAAGATTGGGCAGGCAGAAAGTATCAAAGAATGTTAAATCAGTAGGGAAATTGTGAGGGGGGTGAGGATGTTTGCATAGCCTTTCTTATTAGTTACAAGGTGGAAACCTTACTAACTGTATATTGGAGAAATCAGACAGCACCATAACTAGGTGATCAAAAGTATCATCACCAAGAAAGGACAAAAATGTGAAACCCTGAGAATGACATCTGCTTGTGCAGTGTTCTGGCCAAGAATGGGTAACCCAAATGCAACCACAAGAAGCCATCAGGCAAACCTAAGCCTAGAGAACATGATATGACTAAGCATACAGATGATGGACAGCCAGGTGAGGAGATAAGCCACGGTCTGGAAGGGTCCCGAGTGCAGCTGCTTCTGTCCACTTGGAGTTGGGGTACACCACCCTCCCAGCATGCAGGTGGTTCACCAAACCAGAAGCCCCCCGAACCCCATGCCATGGGGATTTGATAGATGCTTCATCAGTAGGCATGATCAATTACGAACTCCACTAGCTGTCCTCCCCTCTCTGGAGACTGAGGCTGGAAGTTCCAAGCTGCTAATCATGGCTCGGTTTCTGGTGACCAGTCTCTCATCCTGAAACCTGTCAGGAGTCACAGACTCATAGATACAGTGAACAGAGTGACAGAGGCCAGAGGGGAGGGGGGTTGGGAGGGCCGGGTGAAAAAAGTGAAGGAAGTGATCAAAAACAAACAGAAAACCCACAGACACAGAAACAGCCTGGTGATTAGCAGAGGACAGATGGTGACAGAGGGGACATGACATGGGGTGGTGAACATACAATATAATATTACAGATGATGTTATAGAATTGTACACCTGAAACCTATATATTAACCAATATCACCCCAATTAATCCAATAAAAATTAAAAGAGTCACCACATTAGAAAAAAAAAAGACGCTGCACTCACCTCAGAAAACCCAAGGGTTTTAGGAGCCCTGGGTGAGGAAATGGGCTTTTAAGAGGAAATATTAGAACAAAAGATTCTTTTAGCAGCCCTGTTTACAAGGGTTTGGGGAGCTCTGTGTCAGGAACCCAGGGCAGAGACCGATACTTATTATTTTACAGTCCGGCATCCCTAAGGTGTCCTTTCATGCAAATCAGCTTTGATAAATACTGAGACACCTTGGCTTCCCCAAAGGGTAGGTGCATCAGGGATGTCAGCAACCCAAGGTGACTTAAGGTCAGACAATTAAGGGAAAAACAGCAGTGTGACGGGAAAAACTTGGAGGAAAAAAGAAGATGAACCCGGCGGGTCAGACAGACACTAAACAGCGCAGAGCTGCAGAGTGTCGCCTGGCCAGTGCAGGCGTGATGGATGGGCCCCTCGGAGGCTGCCTGAGACGGAGGCCGGATTGTCAGAAACAGACAGTAAACCAGGACAGAGAAGCAAGAAGTTAGATGGTGCTGTCAGCTCGCCGGGGGAATATGCAGCAAAGAGTACTGGACTTGCGTGAAGAGCGAGGAGGGAGAAAAGGAGGGGAGGGGTGGATGAGTTTTTGAAACAGCCTCCAAGGATGCCAGTGAGAAAATCTGGGGCAGCTGGTGTCAGGCCAATGATGAGTTTGCAAACGGGTAAACTCATCACCTTCCAGGAAATGAGGTTCTCTGCTGGCAGCAGGTCTGCAAGCCCAGGAGAGCCAGCTGAGGGTCCCCGCCTTCTAGCAAACCTGAGAAACTCAAGGAAGACAGGGCGCTCTGAGACACGCAGTGCCTGGCCCTGTCTCTCTGATGAGCCCCAGCTGTGGGGTGCCTTTCCCCATTCCTCCCTGGGGCGAAGGGATGCAGCAGGACCTTCAGGAAGGCTTGCCTCTGTTCTGGGGCCACTTCTGGTAACCCCCAAGAACTGTTGGGACAACTGCTTTATTCACGTTATCTTCAATCAGTAACCCCCTGGGGAAACACATTGTTCTCACTGTGCTCTGCAAAGTCCTAGGGGACCTGTGAAAATGTCCTGGGGACACAAGGAGTGAGCAGCAGGGAGAAACAGCCATCAGGGCTCCAAAAAGAGCAGCTTTCCTTCCATGGGTGTCAGGTTAGAGCTAACGTTTATCAAGGATTTACAATGCGACAGACACTGTGCTGAGCATTTCCCTTGTTCTCCCTTAGTTGCCATAGCAACAATTTGAGGTGATGCTATGAATAGTCTTAATATACAGGTGAGGAAACTAAAGCACAGAGAGGTTAAGTAACTTGCCCAGGGTCACACAGCCAGTAATTGGCAATGGTAAGATTTAAACCCAGCTCTTTGCTACTGAGTTTTACTGGAGTCCTCTCTGAGATTTGCCGTGAGCAAAGGACCTTCTCCCTGCACACTTTATCTAAGGTGCCTCTTTGGCAGCCACTCCAGATGGACAGCCAGGGCTTATCAAAGTCTCGGACGGCAGCTGCTGTGACATGAGGGTCACATCTGCTCTACTGTTGACTCTGCCAACTGTTCAAAGGAGAATATTTCACGTTGACCTCTATGGCTCAGGCAGGCTTTGTGAGTTTCACGGATTTCATGTCTGAAAGTCTCCTTGTATCGTTCCACTAGGAACTTCTCAGGGACCCGCCTGCAGACATCACCCTCCTTTTCTTTCTCAGTCCCAGGCTAATGAAGGCGCAGGGGCAGACTGGAGGGCTACAACCAGACCATCACCGTGAAGGTGAGCATCAAAAACAGAAAAAGGGGCACGTAGTGAACGAGGCAAGGAAGGCGGAGATGATGAGAAAACTGCATGAGTAAGGGGGGCAGGTGGACAAACAAAGGTGATCTTTTTTATTAAAGAAAAAAACAGCCTAACCAGGCGGTGGTGCAGTGGATAGAGCGTCAGACTGGGATGCAGAGGACCTAGGTTCGAGACCCCAAGGTCACCAGCTTGAGCGCAGGCTCATCTGGCTTGAGCAAAAAGCCCACCAGCTTGAACCCAAGGTCACTGGCTCCAGCAAGGGGTTACTCGGTCTGCTGAAGGCCCACGGTCAAGGCACATATAAGAAAGCAATCCATGAACAACTAAGGTGTTGCAATGCACAACAAAAAACTAATGATGGATGTTTCTCATCTCTCTCCGTTCCTGTCTGTCTGTCCCTGTCTATCCCTCTCTCTGACTCACTCTCTGTCTCTATAAAAAATAAAGAAAAAGAAAGAAAGAAAGAAAGAAAAAAAGAAAGAAAGAAAGAGAAAGAAATTAAGAAAGAAAGGAAGAAAGAAAGAAACAGTTTATCCTTCCAAAGAGCCGCTGTTTCTTTTTATAAGACCGCGAGAAACAGCCCTGTTTTCCCTCCCCTGCTACGGGAAGTCTCGGTTAAATGTTATGTTCACTTTTAGTCTATTTCCTTATCTTAGGTCTCTGGCAACCAGCTTCTCCCCAACAGCAAAACTGACAACTATCCAAAATGAGTTAGCTGTGCAGTGTTATGATCTGGCTTCATATTCTTTTGGGGGAAATGGGCAGAAGATTACTAATAGATTATATATTATGCTATAAATGGAAGAGAATTCGCACTGGCCCAGAAAATATATGCTGCTAAAAAGGCGTGGTCCTTCCTCACCCAGGATTTTTTGAGAAGCAATTCCCACACTGGGAAACAAAGTTCGAGAAATAAATGAATTGCTATTAAAAAATTTTTTATGCAATTTGTAAATATTAAAAAATGTTTAATTAAATTAAAATGTTGATAATATAGAAAGAATCTGAAATAAAAATGGGGATATTAGCATATGGGTGACCGGCACCCAGCTCTGTCTTTCTCTGTGCATTCAGAATATGTCACACTTTGGAAAATAAACTCCAGTTGCCGAGAGAGGCCAGCTGGCCTGAGAATTAGAAGCCCAGGACAGTCCGATTTCTGTGATGCAAACAGCTCATATTTTAGATCAGGTTAAGACTAAGGCAAGCAAGCAAACAAACGAGTAACTACTTAAACACTGTGGAAGTGTGCTTTAAAAAAATAAAAAGAGGGGCGCGCAGGGCAGCGTTCTGCACGGGAGCCTTCCTGCAGCGGGTTGAGCGCGGAGTCTCAGGCATGCGCGGTGCTCGCTCCCAGCCGCCCAGTGACCATGCGCTGCGGCGCAGGGGCCGCAGAGAGCAGTGATGGTCACAGTGCCTATTCAGAAGAGAAAGGTTGCTCTAGTTCCAACCTACATACTTGAAAGGACTCTAAATCAGAAGGCAGCAGCAGTTCTGAGAGCAACTCTGATAATGAGGAGCCAGAAACAGAAAAAAATAAACGGGGAACTGGGAGAGCCTTCCACTGAGCGAGCTTCTGCACAGGATAAAGAATGGGAAGATAAAGAATTGCCCACAGGGCCCTGGACGGTTGACTCAGTGGTAGAGCGTCGGCCTGGCGTGCCAAAGTCCCGGGTTCGATTCCCGGCCAGGGCACACAGGAGAAGCGCCCATCTGCTTCTCCACCCCTCCCCCTCTCCTTCCTCTCTGTCTCTCTCTTCCTCTCCTGCAGCCAAGGCTCCATTGGAGCAAAGATGGCCCGGGCGCTGGGGATGGCTCCTTGGCCTCTGCCCCAGGCGCTAGAGTGGCTCCGGTTGCGGCAGAGCGATGCCCGGGAGGGGCAGAGCATCGCCCCTGGTGGGCGTGCCGGGTGGATCCCGGTCGGGCGCATGTGGGAGTCTGACTGTCTCTCCCCATTTCCAGCTTCAGAAAATATAAAAAAAAAAAAAAGAAAGGAAGAAAGGAACCCTGCCGGGCACTTCTCCCGGGGAGAAGAGCACCAAAACAGACTCTGAGGCAAAAATTTATTAAAGTGGGGGAGAGCTTTGAGCAAGTGTGCGTTGAGTCAGCAATTCTGGTGTGCTCCCTTCTGCAGTCCTATGATATCGGCTTCCTGGAACGCTTCTCCTTGGGGCGGTCGACCAGCTTCCTAGAACTGTTCTGCTTCAGGGGTGATAGTAAGTAAGCAAGAGTGGGGTCAGATAGACAAGTGGAACAGCAAAAGAGCAGTTTGGAAGATCTGGTGAATTCATGTATCTATCAGTTGACACTTCAGATGGAGCACAGACCCTGTTAACAGACGCTCAGTTGATCACCCTCGCCGGTAAGTTGGGGAAGGAGTGGATAAGAATTGCCATTGCCAGCCTGGAGTTGGAGGTCAGCGATATTGATGCTATCTGGGAGAAGGAAGACGACATCGTAATTTCTAAATTTAGGCTGCTGAAGAGGTGGCAAGAAAAGAATCAGAGCAATGCTACAGCCCAGAATTTGTCTAACTGCTTGAAAAACGTCTTAGTTGAAGTCCAGTATGGGCTGGAAGGTTTCTTATAGGCCATGTGAAATTTGGAAGATGAATTGAAAAAGGAAGCCTCAGGAACTTTTATCTGCAAAACACCATTTCAGCCAGTCACTGGATATAGACTTGATGAGACCGTGAACTTCACAGTCTCTGGAAGCGGTGGTCTGCAGGCAGCCCCTCCATAGCTCACACTATCCAGGGGCAAAGACAATGTAACATTTTGGAAAGCTTGAGGAAGAAAACACCTCTATAATATCATGATTTTTTTTTCTTTTTTGGCACATCCTGCTTGCACCACCCCTCTGCCTGCTCCCCAACGGGTATAATTACAAAGGGTGCTTTGTAGATGAGATGTATTGTAATTTTCTTGTTGGAGTCTGTGGACTATGAAATTCCTATCAAGTCTTTGAAACATTTTTTAGCAATTACATGATACTGTACTTGAACTTGCACCAATTCAGTTTAGCTTTTATCACATTGACATTAATAATGAGAGGTTCTCGTTCTTTTAGATCCCACATGGACAGACCCGTGTGCCCGGGTGCAATGTATTTTTTATGTGGGATATAATCTGTCATTACTAAGCTGTCTGGCGAGTGGTCTGTTAAACCGTTAAACCCAATCAGGTTACCTGGTCCTAGAGTGGTTAGAAAGGAATGGAGTCCTCTCCCCATCAGTGTTGATCAGCACACTCGGAGGGATCTCCTCACCTTACTGGTTGTTAGAGTTGCAGCAGTTTTCATCAGCCTTCTGAAATCACTGGGCTAAACACTATATTTTATGATTTTCACCCTGGTGTCATTTATTTTCTGGGGAAATCCACTGAGATAGCCTTAGCAGGACCAAGGGAAAACTGTCATCTCTTCTTGAAGAAGACCTGCCCTAGGAGTAGTAATGGGTCACATTGGCTCTTGATAATTGGTGAAGTGTCATGGGGGGGAGGGGGATGTATGTATAGATAGTCACTCTCCCAGAATCATGCATGTGGTGATTAACATTTTGGATATGTTTTGTTAATTTATTTAAAGACACTATAAATTACCATTAGTCTTCCTGTCTACATTAGCTGGAGAGTAAAATAAATCTCAATTAATTAATCAGAGAAACACACTTTAACTATTGTTTTGCCTGTGAAGAACAAATTTACCTTATAGGGAATAATATTTTTTGTGTGTATTTTTTGTATTTTTCTGAAGCTGGAAATGGGGAGAGACAGTCAGACAGACTCCCGCATGCGCCCGACCAGGATCCACCCAGCACGCCCACCAGGGGCGATGCTCTGCCCACCAGGGGGCGATGCTCTGCCCCTCTGGGGCGTCACTCTGCCGCGACCAGAGCCACTCCAGCACCTGGGGCAGGGGCAAAGGAGCCATCCCCAGCGCCTGGGCCATCCTTGCTCCAATGGAGCCTTGGCTGCGGGAGGGGAAGAGAGAGACAGAGAGGAAGGAGGGGGGGTGGAGAAGCAAATGGGCGCCTCTCCTATGTGCCCTGGCCGGGAATCGAACCCAGG
This sequence comes from Saccopteryx leptura, assembly GCF_036850995.1. NCBI lineage: Eukaryota > Metazoa > Chordata > Mammalia > Chiroptera > Emballonuridae > Saccopteryx > Saccopteryx leptura. Next base: position 177,139,105 of record NC_089508.1, read on the forward strand.
TCCCCCGCATGCCAGGCCAACACTCTACCGCTGAGCCAACCGGCCAGGGCCGGGAATAACATTTTTAATTGTCAGGGATCCTGTGGAATTCAAATCTGTGTCACGTTAATGAGGTTTGTTTTTTTTTATTGTACTATATTTTAGGAAATACATGGAGCTTTAACATTCAGAAGTGTAAACTACTTAAAGGACTTGAATGTTTATTTTTTGTAAGTTGTTTTTCTAAGAAAAGCATAATTTCAGAGGTGCTTTGTATATAAGCTGTTTTGCTAACAAGTTTCAAACTTTTTTCATGCTATGGATGAAGAGAAGGAAAAGAAATCTGCATTTGTATAGTGAAAATAAATAAATAAAATAAAAAGAAAAGCATGCAGTGTTGATAGAAAAGTATTGATAGAAAACAGTGTTGAGGGGGCTCTGTCCAAGTCAGACTGGGCGATTACAGAAGGCTCTACAAGGAAGTTCTGTTTAGCTGACCTGAAGGAACAGAAGCAAAAGAAGAACAATCCATGGTGAGGTCACTAGTGTGTACAAGCCCAGAGACAGGGCGGAGCTAAGTCCCAGGGGAAAAGATGCTCTGATTGGCAGGAACACATTTTTGAAGAGGAAAGGGAGTTGAGATGAGGTTCAAGAAATAGGGGCCAGAGCAGGCATGTCTTTAGACACACGGCACGAAGTTGGCCTTTTGTCCAAAACAAATGGCCACTACACATTTTAGTTGCATCGAAGGTGAACATGTTCTAAATATATCTTGAAAATCATCACTCTGGCTACTGTGGAAAGAGTTGGCTTGGGGGTGTCAGAGTAGAAGCGGGCAGATGAATGAGAACAGAGATGGGCTAATTGCAGTCTATGAGCCAAAACTGTTGCACCATTTGTTTTATAAATAAAGTTTTATTGCAACACTGTATGCTTCAAGTTTGGTTCATGTCCTACCCCCTCCATCAAGTTTTTCACGACTTGCACCTTACTCTTGTCTTTTTGAACTCCAGCCCTAAGTATCTTCTGTGTTAAATACTTTGACCTCAGTTAGACCATGTATTTATGGTTTGGAATGACCAAAACATTTTTTCCCCACCATTATAGAAACAGCCTTCCCCACCTTGTCCCCTGAGCTCCTATGTGCCAATCAATCCTCTCGTCCAATGAGAGAACCCTGGATCCAAGGCCACTGCAGCTTTCTCAGGGTTAGAACATGACAGAACCTCTCCCTCAGGGGCATCAGCTGGCGCAGCGAGAACGACTTGTCTGTCTTTGCTGCGATGGTACTTGTAGGCACCGACTCTGAGATTACCGACACCCATCACCCGTGCTCATTCAGAGGCACAGCACCCACCTTCAGCAAGGTGAGGAGCGATGCAGACAGAAGCCGAGCCCTGCCTGTCACACCTCCTCTCTTCCCTACTAATTACAGAAGACAATAAATCCTTATGGCTTAAGCTAATTGACTTTCTGCCATTTACAACCGGAATCGTGACTCATACAACAGCCTTCATCACCTGGGCAACTATCCCTGCCAAAGGGAGACCAAGTCAGAGCCACACGGGACCTCCCCAGGGCGTTTTACATCGCTGGTGCACGGGGTGGGGTGCTGGCTGGCTGGTGGACACAGAGGCCCCTGACGCTAGTTTTGGCTGGTAAGGCTTCCCCTACAAACAGACTTTGCGAAGAAGAAACATGGGTGAGTCTGGCACAAAGCCAACCCCCCCCCCCCACCTACCTTCCTCTGCTGGTGCAGCTGGCACGGCCACTAGTTTGCTGAGTGATCAAGCTGAGTCCGTTCCTCTGTTCCCCCGCGTCCCCCACCTGGAAAATTAAGAAGTTGGCCTTTCTGAATGACCTTTTCCATCCCCTGCTTCCTAAACTTAGGTCTGTCCAGTCCCTGCAGAAAAAAAAAAAGCGCATGTTAGCCCATCACTCTGGGCCAAGGTGACCGTTTTCACAGCGCATTATTGGATTTGTTCTGACAAAGGTAATCTCTGAGCCACACACAGACAGGAACTGTTATTTGTACTGGGCTTGTCATCCACCCTGACTGGGGCGGCCCCCATGCACCGGGCAAGGACAGGCTAAAGGGAAGGGGAACACTTTTCTATTGTGGTTTCTGCGTCTCAGAAAATGGTTCAAGTACTTCTTGAAAAACACAATAAGGAAACATGAAAAGAAGATTTACAAATGTCATAGAGGCCAGCGTGACCTATAAGGAATTCTAAAGCTGGCTGAAAATGTTATTTTCTTGTTTTCTATATAAGAACCTTTAAAAAAAAATAGATCTAAAAGTTCTCTGGCAACAATTCCTTTGGGTCTCACCTTGGCTCCATTTCTTATGAGCTCTGTTATTCATAGACTATCTATACTGGTCAAACTCTTCTCAGTGTCCTTCAGCTATGGCACTATTAGCATTTCAAATGAGATGATTTTTCTGTGGGCTTCAATGTCCCTTGCATTGAAGTACACAGAACTTTAATTTAACCACTAAATGTCAATCCACCATTCCTGTGACAAACAATTAAAAAATACACCAATGGTCCAGCAACTCCTCTACGGGGTACTTGAAAAATTTGAAAGCACTCCTACTTGCTCCTATGTTCATTACAGCATTATTAACAATAGCCAAGACATGGAAACAACCTGAGTGTCTTTTAGAAGAGATTGGATAAATAAGATACAGTATATATACAATGAGATACTGTTTTCATAAAAAACGATGTAATATTGCCATTTGAACAATATGAATAAATCTTTAACATATTATAGTAAGTGAAATAAGTAGGAAAAGAACAAGAACTATATGATTTCACTCGTGTGTGGGATATAAAACAAAAAACAACAACTAACAGAAAAACCAAAATCATAAACATGGGGGGGTGAGGTTGGAGGAGGAGGATGAAGGGGGTCAAATATATGGTGACAGCAGGAGAGTGGACTTCAGGTGGCCAACCTACACTGGAGTATATGAATCTCGTATTATGAAGTTGTATACCTGAAACTTACAAAGTGTTATTAACCACTATTATTCCCAAAAAATTATTTAATTATTTATTTATTCATTTTAGAGAGGAGAGAGAGAGAGAAAGGGGGGAGGAGCAGGAAGCACCAACTCCCATATGTGCCTTGACCAGACACGTGCAGGGTTTTGAACCAGCAACTTCAGCGTTCCAGGTCAATGCTTTATCCACTGTACCACCACAGGTCAGGTCCCCAAAATTTAATTTTTAAAAATTTTCACCCCACTGAAAAAAGAATACCCCCATGTATTTCCAATAACCAAAGAAAAGCCAGTACTACTTTTTGTCACACTGTCATTTTATAAATGGGTCAATTGAGGCCCAGAGATGTGACATGATTTCCCAAGGTCATAGAAATAAGATGGGGATATGGATTGGATCTGCAGTAACATTATTTTGACATCCAATCCTAGTGATCTTTATACTATCTCAACCCATCTCTGATAGCTGTGGATTTCAATCTGACAGCTGATATTGTTACAAAACTTAGAACCAAGTTATTAATACTAATACCAAAACCAACCATTAGCTCCCAACTATACTTGGATCGCACTTGATAATGTGCGATCCACATCTTCCAATGCAGTTGGCATGTTTTTTCGTACTCATTTCATCACTACCAGAAGGAGCTCATCGTATTTGCATTTGTTAGTGGTCAAAGGGAAACTTATCAGATTCCAAAAGCCACATTCTAATTCCTGTCCATTGGTGCTCAGGGAGCAGAAATGAGCTGCTGGGATTACTCCCAAAGGCAGAGGCCCAGAATACTCAGCAACTCAGAAAGCTACTTTGTCCATATGATCCTAGCATTTCAGATATTTGGTGCACTGTTTAGTCAATGTTTTTGTCTTCCCGAGTCTCTCCTATGGAGTGACTCTACACGTGGGCTGCAGTACTGAGAGGGGGATGTGTCCCAGTTTCCAGAAGCAATAAAGTATCATAGAGAAATCTGCTTGTCCCTTGCCCATTACAGCCTCCCATACCCCATCCCATTACTAACTCCTGGAGGGGGAGATAAACAGACAGGAAAAGAATAAAGCTACATTAGTCAATGGCAGTTGTACTGCCCTGCCCTGCTACAATAAAGTCACTGGGTAGAACCAGGATGGAAAAATCTGCCTGCACAACACCTGTCTGGTACTGTTCTTTACGCTCACACACACCTGACCCATCATTATTGTACGAAGGTGGAAAAGGACCGAGCCCTCAGGACCGTGTTCTCGTGGTATTTTCAGAACCATCCACGAGCCTCTCTGAATGCTTTTCTCCTCTGAGGTGTGCTTCAGACAAACCCACATGATCAATCTGGGCAAGTGATGCCCAGACACTTTTTCAGAGTTTTGGTAGACCAGCAGGTACTGAGTCACATTTTAATAGCAACACTCTCTTCTAATCAGGAGAGGCTTTTGTCCTGCACAAGAATTTCAAAGACAGAAAATAGATTGAGTCGAAGTTTAATACAATGTGAAAAGAACAAAACTAAGGTCCCAAGTTTGGATATTTTTTTAGCCAGAAGCATTTAAAGCAGTAAATACAATTTCATGGGTATGCCAATTTATAGCTAATGAGCATCAGGAGAAAGGAAACTATATGCATATATAATATATGTTACATATGCATATATATGCACATACCTCAAAGAAAAATATGGTAATGTGGAGAGGTTTTTTTATATTTTTAGCAGTGTTATTAGGAACTCATTAGGAGTCAGTTACCATTTAATTTCTCCAAAATACCCAATTATGGTTTTGCTATCCAGGGATATCATTTTTCTAAGATTCCATCATATGATATAAGCCGCATAAAAATAAAAAATGTTGCCCTTTTTCCCCACCAAAAGAGGATCAGTTTTGAGCTACGATGTTCCAACAGCCCCGTTTCTATTTCTTGACAATGATCTTCCAGGGGAACGGGGAGACTAGCCTGACTCGATAAAAATGCTGGTGGCTAAGCCCAGGGTGCCCTCTTCATCTCCGCTCCCTTTGGAAAGCTGAGAGCTACCCAGAGTGTTTCTCCAAACCCATTATTCAACAAAGATTTGTCACAAACAAGGAAAAGGCATACAGAAATGTACTGTTAGCAAGGAAAGAAAGGAAGGGAGGGAGGGAGGGAGGAAGAAAGAAAAGAATCATTCATGACAGAGACAAAAAAAAAAAGACACTAAAAATGCAATTATCTGGCATGCCTCAAAACTGGTCCTAACTATTTTAAGTTACTTGGCATATAAATATCAGTTATCTCTATGGCAGTGGGTCTCAACCTTTCTAATGCCGTGACCCCGCAATACAGTTCCTCATGTTGCGGTGACCCCAAACCAAAAAATAATTTTGGTGGCTACTTCATAACCGTAATTTTGCTACAGTTATGATTCGGAATGTAAATACCTGATATGCATTATGTATTTTCCGATGGCTTTAGGTGACCCCACCAGGGTCGCGACCCACAGGTTGAGAACTGCTGCTCTATGGGAAAATGTAAAACCCAAAGAGAAATGCCTAGAAATGACTGGGTTATGAATCTGGTATGATAGTTGCTCAGGTTACGCAGGAAAAGAAATGCCTAATTCCCTTCCCCACACCCCCAACTCGCCTTCAGATCTTTCCTATAAAGCATACTGGCGACCCTGGCAGGTTGGCTCAGGGGTAGAGCGTCGGCCTGGCGTGCGGGGGACCCAGGTTCGATTCCCGGCCAGGGCACATAGGAGAAGCGCCCATTTGCTTCTCCACCCCCACCCCCTCCTTCCTCTCTGTCTCTCTCTTCCCCTCCCGCAGCCAAGGCTCCATTGGAGCAAAGATGGCCCGGGCGCTGGGGATGGCTCCTTGGCCTCTGCCCCAGGTGCTAGAGTGGCTCTGGTCGCGGCAGAGCGACGCCCCCTGGTGGGCAGAGCGTTGCCCCTGGTGGGCATGCCGGGTGGATCCCGGTCGGGCCGCATGTGGGAGTCTGTCTGACTGTCTCTCCCCGTTTCCAGCTTCAGAAAAAAGTAAAAAAAAAAAAAAAAAAAAAAAAAAAAAAAAAGCATACTGGCAACGTACAACTTCCTGGTAGTGGGGAAACAAAACAAAAACAAAAACCCAAAACTTGGAAGTGAATCAAAATAACTACATCAGACAAAAATCAATAAAACCGATCTTTAACTCAATTATCTCCCCTCAGAGGATGCAGAGTTCTCATGACGAGGTATTTGTACCTACACAACTGGTGTGTTTGCTTTCCTTGAACAGACTGGCACCTCTCATCTCAGCCCATGCCACTGTTTCTGCCCTCTCCCAAGGCCTCGTCTCCACCCTCAGGAGGCAGTCATCAGCAGATTATCGGGAGAAGGCTAATGCCTTGCTGGACGCTGCAGATGGGCAAGCTGTAGATGACTATATTTTGAAAATGCTATCCAGAATGTGGACAGGAGTTTTCCAAGCTTAAGTGAATCAACTTCAGTTAAGCATCAATAGTCTTTGGCTAATACAAGAGAATTTCCAATCCTTTGCACCAAATAATTATAATCCCCAAAAGTAGAACACCCTTTGTGTATTCCTTTGAGACCGACTTGAGCTTGTTAAGTGGTCCAGATGAAGCATACCTTGTGCCCTGGGAGAGAAAACAACTTACTGGATTCATACAAGTGGGATCGTTGTTTAAATAAACAACAAGAGCAGAGCAGAAGATAGTTAGGAAGAGTGGTCATCAGAAATGCTGTGGACAAAAAGGCAAAAAACTAACAAAGATTCTCCCCTTAATCAGGCTCTTCTAAGCCCTTTCCAACTTGGCCTCATCCTGGGGTCTGGTTTTCAAGAGCAGAAAGCTTGTTAAGTCAGTATCTGATCATCTTCCACATCTAATCAAACTCTTAATCCTCCACCATTTCCCAGGTGATCTCAGATCACTCTGGGCTGCCTTCAGCAAGAATTCTGTTCAGTTGATTGATCCAGAAATCACCCTTGATCCCTGATGCTTCTGATTAGTCATTTCCCATCCACACACACCCCCACCCTGCTCCTTGGCCTAAATCCCCACCTGTCCGTGTTGTATTTGAAATTGAGCCCAGTTCTAGCCTGAGGTCTCTATTCCCCTATTACAATAGTTACTTAATAATTTTTTTCTTTATCCTTTTCACTACTGTCCAGCTCTGGTTTGCTTTGAGAAATCACATTAAGTGTAACAAATAAGAAAAAGTATTCACGGAAGGGTGTTTCTTGGATGGATTGCATGTATATGAACACCTCTTGTCTTTTTATGGTTTTTGTTTTAAATTGTTAGCTCAAAATTTCTTTCTCTTCTAACTTTCCCTTTCCCGCAGAAGTGTGAGATGGCTGCAGGAATTCAGGGTTCCGTACGGTTCCCATGCACCATATTTACACAGGGAGTCTCAATATAAAACAGTAAGACCATATCAGGTAACTGATTTACAAAGAAACTTTCAATGTGGTCAGTGTACCTAGACCCTAATTGCCTCAACTCTTCCCAAAAGAGTCTTCCTCCATGATCGGCGAGGTTCAGAACATTGTACTCTATTATTTTCTCTAAGTCATCTTAGCAAGGGCTGATAGAGTAGAAATAAGCACTTAGAAAGTTTAACAATATCTAGAAGAGGAAAAAATTCTAATGATATAGGAAATGCAGTGAGCCCAGAAAATGCCAGTACCCATACCTTCTGGTTTACTCAAGTCAGGGCAGCCTGACCAGGCAGTGGCACAGTGGACAGAGCATTGGACTGTGATGTGGAGGACCCAGGTTCGAGACCCCGAGGTTGCCAGCTTGAGTGCGGGCTCATCTGGTTTGAGCAAGGCTCACCAGCTTGGACCCAAGGTCGCTGGCTCGAGCAAGGGGTCACTCGGTCTGCTGTGGCCCCCCTGGTCAGGGCACATATGAGAAATCAATCGATGAACAACTAAGGAACCGCAATGAGGAATTAATGTTTCTCATCTCTTCTCCCTTCCTGTCTGTCTGTCCCTCTCTCTGACTCTGTCTCTGCCACCATAAAATAATAAATAAATGAAGTTGGGGGAATGTTTTTGAAATGTCTTGTAGGAGGAGAAAGCAGTGAAATAAACTAGAAAGGCAGTGAGATGGGGACCCGGATTCTAGCCTCCTTTCTGACCAGTCTGGATGAGAAGTGGCAATCGTGGGAAACAGTAAGAGCAACAGCTGAACAGGAAGGGGAGGGTGTAGGGTGGACGGACAGCCTGCAGAACATATTAATCGTCTGGGTTAGGAATAGTGGTGGCATCACCTGGGCAAGGTGAATCATTGAAGCTTGTGAAGAAAGGCAGGGCTGTGATTGCAGCTGTGCTGTAGAAAGTTCCCCAGAAGCACTCCTTGACAATTCCACGGAAAACACCGTAGGCAGAGAAAGCAGCTGGGAGGCCACGGGGAGAGCACAGACAGGAGATAATGAGGGGCTGAAGCAGCCAGGCAGTAGGGATGTGAGGTGATGGATACGGGCAGCCCTGGAAGGAGAGGCAAGACGACGGGATGCTCTGTTTGGAACATGCCGGCTTCCAGGAATGGCATTTGGAACTGTGCTGTTTGGAACAGGAGGATGTGAGGGCCAAGATGGGTAACAAGCTTTCCGAAATACAGAGAATCAGAAGCAGCTAAAATTCAGCCAGTCTCTGCCAGGCTCCAAGCCCCTGTAACTACAGATGAGGGATTGAACAGCAGATCCCTGCACACGAGCAAACATATGCAACCTGCTGCAAAACACACTGCCAAGCACAAACGGCTCTTCGGAGCAGCCCTGCTCAGTCGGCTAGCTCTGGAAATGGCGTTACCCAATTCTCAGCCCCCTCACTTAGCAGACTCTTTCCCCTTGTACTGGGTTGCTTAGTGACAGCGCCTGGCTAGTTGCTAGGTTAATCAGTAACCTCAGGTCTCTCTTCCTGGGTGAAGGTATCCTTAGCTCATGAATGATGCCACTGAAGTGGGGGTGGGGGGAGAAGCTTCCCCTGAGCCAAGGGTGTTTGTTTCTGCAGTTCCTTCCCTCCCTCTCAGCCCAGCTCTGAGAAGTCTGGGGGTTCATGCCTCTCCCTTGACAACAGCCTTCCCAGCCCCTAATTTGGAAGAAATGTCCCCCTCCCAGCCAGGATTTCTAGAAGACTCTGGTAGACTCCAAAGTTCAGGCCTGACTAGCTTTCATGCAGACTGTAATTTCACTGAGCTTCTGGGAACCGTGAGCTTTGGCCCTTTCCTCCCGCTTGGCTACGGAAACTACAAGAAAGACCCCGAAAAGTCCACCAGTAGTGACTGGTTAATAAATGATGGATTCTCCAGGCAGCCAAGCAACTTTCAACAGGTGAAAACCAACAAAGCTTCACGACAAACAGAGGCGGATTAAGGTCAGTTGAGGCCTCAGGCACAGAAGAAAATACTGGGCCCCTTAAAAAGAGAGAGACAGGGAAAATAAAAATACATGTTAACCATATTTTTAAATAAATAAAAAATATTATGTACTATTCATGTTAGAATTGTACATATGAAACCAAACTTGGTGTCACTAGAAAAAAATGTAAAGTTGAGGTTTTGTGGGGCCCAGGATGCCCGCTGGGTGCACCTGCCATGAAATCCACCTCTGAGGATGAATGATGATATGGAGCAATTTCCACACTTTCAGTTACGTGAAGAAGAAAGCTGCGCAGCCACCATCTGGGCCAGGAAAGGGGGCTCTCAGTGCTGGTATTTGTCCCAAAGAGCTCCGGGTGGACACTTCCTGTGTTATACCAGGTCAGTCTCAGAGAGCAGTGCCCACAGGTTTGCCCCCTTGACATTAGCTGGGGGAAAGAAACTTAACAATGAAATTATTCTAGTCACTTCTTCTATCCTATGGAAATTGGTACGAACTAGTTTTCTGCTAACGTCTTGTTACTAGGATACCATTTTTCCAATTAGTCACAAAGAGCAGAGATTATTAACCTGCAGATTTTATTCCAGTGGGACTGTTCAAAATCGCACTTCCTGCCAGCCACAGAGGTTAAGTAATAAATTATGAATGGCACAGTGATAATAAAATTCTCAGAATGAAACTCTGTTAGCTCCAAATAGGTTTTCTTGGTGAGGGGAAAGGACCAAGAAGTGCTATTAATAGTGTGAAGGCCTGATGTACTCAATTTGATTTACAGAGCAACGAGGAAGCCCCCTAGACCCTCTGAAAAGTTTCCCTAGTTCCAGTCAACAAGCAGCGACAAGCCACAGAGTCTGGGAGATTTCAGAATTAAGTCCAGTAGCAGCGGGGCCTGCTGCCAAATTCCCTTACCTGGAGCTTCTTCAGAACTTCCACCCAAATGAGACTTGTTACCCAGCTCTGACCTGAGCAACTTCCTCTGTGCAGAAAGGGACTCGGCAGCAATGGCGGCCGGCCTCATTCTCCTTATAAAGGGTTCACGAGGATCCCTGAGGCCCTGGCCCAGGTGAGTCGGCCAGGTGCAGATCATCGAGGGGCAGACGGCGGGGCAGCCAGGCCTAGGAGTCTCTGGAGGCCGCGCCTGGGCTCTGGCTGCAGCACCCTGCACACCAGTAAGCTGTATACGAGCAGTAGCCACAGATGGGGAGGGGTGTCAGAAATGCAGAATCACAGGCCCCGCCCTGACCCACAGCCTCTGCATTGGAACAGGACTCCCAGGTGACCCATCTGCACCTATGGTCTGAGTAGCGCTCATGTTGTCAGCACTAATGAGAAACACGTGCTGTGGAATGCAAAGCAGCAGAAGACGAGCCCCTCCTTTTCCAGCCTGGCCTTGCAAACTGTTCACCACGTATTATCTTCTCAATCCGTGCCTGACGCTGATGGTTTGGGAAGACCGCCCCTCCTGCAGAGCAGCGTGCTGTGCCCAGCTCACCCCGCGCCGCGCGGCCCAAGGTGCAGGAAGGCTGCAATGGAGGCTCTGCTCCAGGTTGAATCACTAATCAGCCTGATGTCAGGCAAGTTCTCTGCCCTTTCTGCATCTCACTCTCCCCGTGTGTGACATGAATGCTTCAGAAGCGGACCATCATCAAAGCCCCCACCTGGGCAGTGACAGCCTACAGTCCCATCAATGAGAACAGGATCCACTAAGAGGTCTCCAGATCACAGATACAAATGCCCTCCAATTTCTCCCCTTCATTGACCACTGGGTTACACACAGCCCTCTTGTCGGAGCCTCTGCTGAGCTTTGTGACTTCCGTGGTTGTACTCACCAGCCCTGCACTCGGCTGGAAGCCCTCACCTTTACCTGGTCCAGCTGGCCTGCTTTTCCTGGACTTTGCTTCAGGGAGACCTCGTAGTTAACCCTAAAAACACCGATGTTTGGAAGTCTAAGGGTCAGTCAGGATATCAGGCTCCTTCCCAGAAAGGACAACACACACACACACACACACACACACACATGCGTGCGCACACACATATGCACACACATGCACGTGCACACACACGCACACACATTCAAGAAGATGAATAGTTTAGCTTCCTTGGTTTTGTCATGTAGCAATAAACCACCTAACTTTGCCAAACCCACGGGGCTATACGCACAGTGGATTACTCTTGACGTAGACTCGAAGGGTAAACAGTCTCCTTGAAGATCAAGGACCCCTAATTATATGTAAATGTCCCCATTAAAATACCCTGAACCATTTTCTTTTAGTCTCTGCACACCCACATTATTAAGAAAACCAGTGGCAGTCTTTACCATTCCACCTGCTCTCTAGAATGTTCCCTCAGCTTATGGGACGCGAATCTGCCCTCCAGTCACACTAGCTCCTGGGATTGGTTCTTCCTTGTAAAGCCCCACGGCCCCCTCCGCTTCTTCAGGGCAGCCTTCCAAGCATCCCCAGTTCCTCCTGAGATGGGCGCACATCTCATTAGTACGGCCACACCCCTTTAAAGAGCAGCCGCTGGGCTGGAAAGCCTTGCTGCACGCTCTGGACCTGGGAGAGAGCAGGGCTCTCGTGGCTGTTCTCTGGGTCTCTTCTTTGAGAGGGACATAAAGGAGAGCACCGTGGGGCAGGATGACTTACTGAGATAGTATATGTTCTTCCTCCTGGTTGGCTTACCCAACCAGACCAGGTAGTGAGACCTCTGTGCCCCCATACTTCTGGGAGGTTTGTGTTGCAAACTTGAGCAGAAGTTGTCCTCAGAACATCCTTGACTTTTGAGTCCCAGGATTTTGTACTCCTTAGCAAAGTTGGGGGGGGGGGGCAATAACAGGAAGAGCTGAGACAGTGGGATGCATTTGAAGCAGAAAGGTAGAAGCAAGAATGAAAAAGAGGCGATGCCTCAAGAATAAGAAGGAAATAGAGATCATCCATGAGAGTAGTGGAGACCTTTGCCTACGTGGGGCTTGAGAGGTGTGGCCAGGTCTTGGGGACCGGACTCTGGTCTTTGGGGATTACACCTAGCTAAACAAACACTCCTGGGTCCAAGCTTGTTTCTGCACAAAAGTCACTGAGATGTGTCTTCCAGAGACCTTCCCCCCGCCCCAAGCTTGGTAATGGTGACTCCAGTGGGTGCCAGGATGCACTGAAAATACAGGAACCTTTCCCCACATCTCAGAGCCCCAAACTAGGATGTGACTCTTGCGAAAGGGAGGGGAGCCTCCAAAAACGACTGACAGTTACTTTCCTAAAGCCCACCAGGTTGTAAATATAGAGTGTGACTTAGAGAAAATAAAATACTGGGATTATTTTTGCACTTGCATTTATTGCTTAAATTTTATTTCCAGTATAACCGTATGAAGTATTATGAAAGGACTCAAAAGACAGATTTCTTGCCTCAAATGAAAGTGCTATCTAATCTAGAGATAATACTTTGATTTCTCTTGGAAATGAAATTGTAGCCCAGCATAAAGTGATGTGACCCCTTGTCATGTTGTTTAATCTGTGTCTTACTGTCACTAGAATATATATTCTCCCTCATGAGCAAGAAATAGAAGCAGCTACCTGGTAACTGGCACAAACTTGGGGGGAAAACTTTTAAAAACACTTTGCCTTTGTGTTCTGAGTTGGCCAAAAGGAATGAGGATAAACTGATGCTGGCCGGTCACAGAACAGAAAGCACCGCACAATGGCCATCTGAGATGCTATCCTTAAAAGGTGCTTTTCCTATGCAGAAATCTGCTTCGGCAAGATGAAATAAATCACACAGTGTTCTCCTTTCACTTCCTCAGGGTGGTTTTCCCCACCTGGTTTCATGTCTGAGTGCTTGGCAAATGGTGTCAGGTTATCTGGAGGTTTGAGGAACATCCTGTTTACTAACAAGGGCTAATTAAAGGAAGTTAGTCACACAAAGATGTAGCAGTCGGACTGGGGGGAAAAAAGGCCCTAACTTCGCACTAATATGTCACGATGAGTATGTAACAGGAGCTATGAGATCTAGTGCCTTCCTAACCGCGTCTGGGCAGCACCTAAGAATATAGTCGCCAGTCCTGCTGCAGCACGGCACTGCAGAAATTATGTACTGTGGGTGGATTCGGTGGCTATGGAAGAATTTCTTCTGGTCCTTGGAGCACCTTGTTGCTGTGGTTCTTGCCTCTCTGGCAACAGGCACTTCGTGGAGTACTGATGCTGCTGCAGATCCTGCTTCTGAAGTTTTAACCAGCTATGGAGGGTGGTCCCCTCCCGGCGCTGCCGCAGCTGCTGCACCACCGCGTCATGTAGATCCTGGTCCTGTAGATCCTGGCCCTCGGCTCCGAGGCGGCGCAACTGCGAAGCACACTTCTCTGCCGCCACCTCCAAAGCCTGGACCCTCCTTCTCAGCTTTTCTTCTCTCTTTCCCAGCGTGCCGCTCGCGGCTGGCTCACACAGTTGCTGCTCCAGCGATGCTTTTGCCTGGAGGAACCGGGCGTGGGCCTTCGCAGCTGTCTGGGCCCGGGCGCGCCGCAGCGCCTCCTGTACTGTCTGCAGCTCTCTGTAATCCGTGTCCTCCTTCACCGGGGAGCTGTCCCTCGCTGCCTCCGACTGCTGCTTCGGATCGGAGTCCAGCTTCTCCTTCGCCAGGAGCTGCGTGGCTCTTGGCTCGGAAGGTTGCCTCGCAGACTTGGAGGCTGACTCCTGTCCCCTCTGCAGGGTCTCGGCACCCGCTTGCGCGTAGCTGTCCCACTGGCGCTCGATCTCGCGTCTGGACTCCTTAGTTGTGTCCACCAGGTTGGCCAGCGTGACCTTGATCTCCGCCTGCACGGGTAGCTGTTCGTTGAGCAGCAGCTCGGCTTCCTCCCTTACCACCTTTTGCTGGATTTGAGTTTCTTTCAGCTCGTGGTCCAGCTTCATCACTTCCACGGTCTTTTTTATGAGCCCCATCACTACATTCGTTGGCTTCTCTGGCTTCAAAAAATTACTTATTAAACGAAAATACGATGTAGGGGGAATACTGGAGTCCTCCCTGGCGGCAAGGATTCCTGGTTCCTGGGATCTGAGCTCAGCACTAGTTTCCACCGTCCAGAACCCCCGCGTGTCCCAGGTCACCTGGGTACTGCCCAGGGTGGCCTTGAGCGGCATCGTGGTCTTGGATGGTGTTTCGGAACGAGGTGCCGCCAGGGTCCTGGATGGCGTTCCCAGCCTTTGTGGCACCGTGATTCCGGGGGCCTTGAGCGGCATCGTGGTCTTGGATGGTGTTTCGGAACGAGGTGCCGCCAGGGTCCTGGACGGGGATCCCAGCCTTTGCGGCAGCGCGTTTCCCGGCGGCTCTCGGAGCCTCGGGGTCATCGCCGATCTGGGCAGCTCTTTGGGCCTCAGTGGCATCGTGGTTCCGGGCAGCTCTTTGGGCCTCAGTGGCATCGCAGATCTGGGCAGCTCTCTGAGCGTCAGTGGCATCGCGGTCCTCGGTGGCCCTGCACTGGCCCTCTGTTCCCCGGGGCTTTGGTTTCTGTGCGGTGGGTACCACAAGTGGACTGGTCTTCTTTTCACTGCGGCAGGAGCCCTGCCCCGAGGCTCTCAAGTCACTGGGCTGTCCTGGGATTCGAGTGGGTGTCCCCAGGTCCGTTTCCTGCTTGCCCTCGTCCCTGCCACCCACAGCCCTGCTCCTAGCACGGCGGGCTCCCCACTACCACCTCGCGTGGCTCCCGGGCAGACTTCCGGGCAGCCCCCAGGCCAGGGCGGCACAGGAGGGTGCTCTGGCAACCTTTCCTCTCCCCCTTCACCTGGGGAAAGCCCTTGGCCGTTTCTCTCTCACAGCTCGCGACGTGGAATTCGGAATGTGGACATTGCCCTAGTCGAGTCCACATGGCGACGGGGTGGGGGAGGGGAGCCAGCTGAGCTCACAAAGGGGGCTTCAGCCCCAGAGGCCTGTTGGGGTGGAGAACGTTTTTCTTAAACAAAAATCTTAAATTCCTATGGTGACCAGAAAGAATAAAATTATGAGGTGGCCAGGACATTTTGTAGAAATAAGCAAAATAAAATAAACAAGAAAAATAAAAAATGTATGGAATCACAAAACACTCCAAATAGCCAAACAATCTTGGAGGGTGGGAGGCACAGTTATCACACTGCCTAAATTCAAATTATATTACAGAGCTACTGTAATCAAAACAGCATGGTATTGGCAGAAAACAGACACGCAGACCAATGGAACACAACTGAGAGCCCAGAAATAAACCGACACATTAATGGGCAATTAATTTTCTTTTTAAAAACTTATATAGTTATTAACCAGCAACTGCAATAAATTTCATTTTAAAAAAAGAAATGAGAAAAATATAATCATGCAAGTCATGCTTCCAAAATATCGTATCTACAAACTAACATTAAAAGTTAAACCACATAATTTGGTGACATTTGAATATTATTACCAACTAAAAATGGCCATTTTATGTTTTAATATAAATACACATTTAGACAAGGGACAGATGCTAGAAGAGTTTTTGAGGGACCCAGTAGAACAGTCTAGATTTCTTTCACCAGATTGTTAGTTGAAATACAGACATGAAAGATCCTGTTGGACTATGGAATACTACTCAGCCATAAGAAATGATGACATCGGATCATTTACAGCAAAATGGTGGGATCTTGATAACATTATACGAAGTGAAATAAGTAAATCAGAAAAAAACAGGAACTGCATTATTCCATATGTAGGTGGGACATAAAAGTGAAACTAAGAGACATTGATAAAAGTGTGGTGGTTACAGGGGGAGGGGGGAGAGGGAGAGGACAAGGGGAAGGGGGAGGGGCACAAAGAAAACTAGATAGAAGGTGACAGAGGACAATCTGACTTTGGGTGATGGGTATGCAACATAATTGAATGACAAGATAACCTGGACTTGTTATCTTTGAATATGTGTATCCTGATTTATTGATGTTGCCCCATTAAAAAAAATAAAATTATTATTATTATTTTTTTAAAGATTTTATTTATTCAATTTTCAGAGAGGAGAGAGAGAGAGAGAGAGAAAGGGGAGGAGCAGGAAGCATCAACTCCCATATGTGCCTTGACCAGGCAAGCCCAGGGTATCTAACAGGCAACCTCAGCATTCCAGGTCGACGCTTTATCCCACTGCACCACCACAGGTCAGGCAAAAAAAATAAAATTATTTTAAAAAAAAGAAAGATCCTGTTGGTGAGAGTTGAGAAGTGTTCCAAAAAAAAAAATTCAATTGAGTTTAAAGGTCTTACTGACTTTATTCAACTATTTATTAGGCAGGACCCACCCAGCCTGGCAGATAGAAAGTTCTGCAAAGCTATATTAGGAAAGAGATTTTATAGGCAGGAGTGAACACTGGGGTGGGAGGGTATGGAGGAGGAAGGTTAGTTGTTGTAAAGTTACTTTTCTTACAGAAGATGACAAAGTTCTTTAGAAAGATTGCCTAACACTGATCAGGAGATTCCTGATTGAGAAGGAGATTCCATCTGTGGAAGAGCTGAAACAGTAATTAAGTCACAGTTAGTGATACGAGGCTTAGTATGAAGAACTCCATTTTGGGCCTGTGTCTTGGTTTTAATGGGAGAAAATGAGAAGCATTACAGAAAAGTCTTAAATTGCTTCAGGAAAAAAACCAATACAGAGTGAACAGACAGAAATCTGAATGGTAAGAATGCTTCTAGGTGGGTTTGGAAGAAAGTGGAGAGCATGTTATTTGATTCTGGAGGAGTAGAAGCTTTGACATGCAGTCATACACTCAAGGAAACAGTATCCCACAGCCATACGGAAACCAGAACTCAGACATGGTGAACTTGGACATTTAGGGGAAGACATTTCTAAGCAGCGTTGAAATTGCACCCTGATTTCTTCCTGCTTTTAATAAAATGTGAAAGGAAAAGACATAAAATGAATAAACCAGTGTTTAAATAAAGACAGCCCATGCAGAGAGGAAAACATGCTAAAATTTGAAAATCATGCTGAAATCATGGTAGATAAGATCGATGTGTGGCTATACTAGCTTTTGTTGAAACCTTAGCAAGATTAAAAGATCAATGTCCAATCACAAGGGCATAAGAGTATTTCTACAAGTTTTTCATTCAGACTAGAGGTCCTGTAACAGAAGCCAAAAATAGAGAAAAATTATGTCTAAAAGTTATTTTAATTTTGCTTTTGTCTAAAAAGTGAGTGTCCATGAGATCTATGCCAGATATACCTTGTTCTTGAGAATTTTAAATTGGGAGAAACAATGTTAGCTCAGCTTTGACTTAAAGAGACATTGAGGACATAAAAAATGTATAATGGACATGAAAATAACATTGGCTCAAGGCATCTAGATAAAAATACTCAGTTTCAGTCGTGTGTTACTTTTCAGGGAGGAAAAGATGACTCAGAGGGCAGAACCAAGAACAAAAAGGGTGAAATCCAAGATCTCAAAAGACTGATGAGCTCAGAGCAGAGAGCTCAGAATGGAAGATACTTTAGAGTTCTTAAAATCAAATTAAAAGTTTTCAGTTTACAAAATAAAGCCTACATCTATGATTAACATTAGTGAATGTTTTCCAGTTTACAATTAATTAAGCAATTTCAAAGCAAACATACATATAGGGAGCTTTTCCTTTTAGACTAACAATTTATAAGGATTGATAATAACCATTACAAGAAGGGTCTAATTAAAGATACTCTCATGCCTACAACTGACTAAATTGTAACTGATATGAAATACTTGAAGGGCAGTTAAGAAACATCTTTAAAACAAAAGTGCTGGGTAATAAAATTGCCTATTTTGTTTGTTAATCAGACCTTGTTGAGAAGTTCATAGGTTCTCCAACCATTGTAAATTCACATACAAAAAAATACCATATGTTCAGTTTCCCCAGTGATGACTTTTAAGGAAACTAGGATATTAACATTGATACATCAAGACACAGAGCATTCCAAAACCACTAAGATTTTCATGTTGACCTCTTTCTATCCCCAGCCCCTGCTAAACCCTGACATATATCAAAAGAGGATTAAATGGAGATAAAGTATAATATTTTAAGGCAGTGTTTTTCAACCACTGCCAGATATTCCGAGTCAGTCCACGAAACAGTTGAGCACCCTGATATTGTATGAAGATTATAGACCCAATGATCGAAGTTGAATTTGTTTATCCTCAGGGTGATTTCTGCCTTAGTGATCCCCAAAACAATTCTATTGTCACTGATTCCCAAGTGTGAAAGGTCAAAAACCACTGTTTTAAGGTCTCAGATAGTTTAGAAGGTAAGTAATGATACTGACAGATTTTGAAAAGATAAAGATGCATGTTATCACTTTTATAGGAAACACAAAAGGAATTTTCAACCTAATAGAGAAATAAAAAAGGTTGAAAGAAATCAAGAGGCAAAAAAGAAACAGAGCATGCAGAACAAATAGGAAGCTCAAAATAAGACTAATTTAAACCGAAATCATATCAGTAATTCACATAAATATAAATAAATTGCTCTAGTTAAAAGTTAAAGATTGTCGGGCTGGAAAACAAATCTAATTAAATGTTATTTACAAGGAGAACAGGCATTTTCATAACAAAATTAATGGAAATATAAATTAGGAGAACACTTCGGAGGGGCCTTTGGCAATAACTAATCTACTAAAATTTTAATTAAACATTTTGAACCAGCAGTCCTACTTAGAGGAATTAGCCATCCAGTTGTGTTTCCCTCCATGCACAAAGAGATGCATGTAAGACTGTTGCATGCTGTCTGTAATAGCAGAGAGCTGGTTGCATTGTGACAACTCACCAATAGGAGCCTGGTTAAATAAATATGACACATTCATAATAATCTTTAGTATATTATTCAACAATTAAAAATAAATTAAATAGATTTTTCTGTGCTGATAGGAAAAGGTATCCACAACATGTCTTGAAGTAGAAAAGAAGGTACCAAACAATTGTACACTATGATCCCTTTTGTGTGATAGAATATATATGAATACATACATTATGCTTGTTCATGAATAAAACATTTGGGGAAAAAACATACACATACACAAAGAAGCAGTGTTGATTTTCCCCAGGGAAGGGGACTGGGGATGGCAGGAGGAAGGGAAAGGGATGAAATATTTAAATTGTATGTACATTTTTATATAATAGAAAAATTTAATGCAAAAATAATTGAAAATTTTTCTTTGGGCAGAGTAAGAAGTTTTGTAATTGAAAGCTCTACGTTTGACTACAGCATTACCTTTGCCCTTTCATTCTCCCCTTCTGCCTACAACACACACACACACTCACACACACACTCACACATAGGTCATCCACAGAAATCTTCCTTCTCCAGGCAACATCAGAATCCTCTCATGTTGTGTTTACACTTGTAACAATATGCCAGCCAGCAATACAGGCCAGGGAAGCTTGAATTACCACAAGCTCAGTAAGAAGTAACGCGGCAAGATACTACTGTTTATAAAATAAATGTGGTCTTAGGATTGCATTGTAGGAAAATGTGATGGCCTCTTTCTATTCTGTAGTGGTCAGACCCCTGCATTCATTTCAGACAACTGTATTTTTAACAGCTTTACTGAGATGTAAATTGCATGCCATAAATTCACTTATTTTAAGTGTGCAGTTCAATGGTTTTTCGTATATTTGCAGAGTTATACAACCATAACCACCATCTATTTTTAGAATATTTTCATCACCCCCCAAAAGAAATCTTGTGCCCATTAGTAGCTGCACCTCAACCTTAGGAACCTGAACCCTCAATTTTCAGTAACCGTTAATCCTTTCTTTTCTCCACAGATGAACCTGTTCTAGACATTTCATATAAGTGAAATCATACAATATGTGGTCTTCTGTGTCTAACTTCTATCATGTAGCATGTTTTTGAGGTTCATATGCTATATCTTAAATCTGTACTTCTTATTTTTTCTTTGTCAGATAGATTTCCATTGTTTGGACATATCACATTTTGTTTATCCATTTATGAGCTAATGGGCATTTGGGAGTTTCCATCTGGAGCCCATTATAAATAGTGCTACTATGAGCATTTGGTACAAGTTTTCATGTGATCATGTGCTATTTTGAAAGGCATTATATATCCATGAAAAGAATTGCTGAGCCATGTGGTAACACCATTTAATATTTTGTAAAACTACCAGACTGTTTCCAAAGAGGCTGCGCCATTTTGCATTCTCACCAAAAATGTATGAGAGGCATCCACTTTCTCCAGCAGCTTGTCAACTTGTCATTGTCTGGCTTTTATTACAGCAGTCCTAGTGGGTGTGGACTGGCAGCTCCTTAGGGTTTTTTTTGTTTTGTTTTGTTTTGTTTTTTTGTATTTTTCTGAAGCTGGAAACGGGGAGAGACAGTCAGACAGACTCCCGCATGCGCCCGACCGGGATCCACCCGGCACGCCCACCAGGGGCAACGCTCTGCCCACCAGGGGGTGATGCTCTGCCCCTCCAGGGCGTCGCTCTGCCGTGACCAGAGCCACTCTAGCGCCTGGGGCAGAGGCCAAGGAGCCATCCCCAGTGCCCGGGCCATCTTTGCTCCAATGGAGTCTTGGCTGCGGGAGGGGAAGAGAGAGACAGAGAGGAAGGGGGGGGGGTGGAGAAGCAAATGGGCGCTTCTCCTATGTGCCCTGGCCGGGAATCGAATCCGGGTCCCCCACACGCCAGGCCAACGCTCTACCGCTGAGCCAACCGGCCAGGGCCTCCTTAGGGTTTTGATGTGCATTTCCCTAAGGACTAGTGATATTAAGCATCTCACGTCCATATTGGCCATTCATGTAGCTTCGTGAAGAAATTTCTATTTAAAGTCTTTGGCCCTTTTTAATTGGGTTATTTATCATCTTAGTAACCAATTTTAAGAAGGAGCAGTGATGAAGCAGAGCACGTTCAGACACAGACAAGGAAGAAAGCGTTTTGGAAACAAGCAGGGAGAAGACGAGGAGGCAGACAGAAACATGGCCATTACCTTCAAACATCTGAAGGCTTCCATCCAGAAGAGAGAGCAGACTGTCTTATTGTATTCCAAATGGGGAAAGGTGGAACAGGAACTGGAAGCCACAGAGAAGCAGGGTTTTTCTGAGTTAGAAAAGATACACTTTCTACCAGTTAGAACTACTTGAAAATTAAACAAGAGATAGTGCATGTTGGGCAGATAAGTTATTTTTTTCACTCATTGTTAAAGATGGCCGCTGCCCTCAGGTGATACAGCTAATTGCCCTTCTTGCTTGGGAAGGGGCTTGGTTATGCTAATGTGTGCTAGAGGAGGGGGCTGTCCCGCCAAAAAGTTTTAAAAGGAGAAGCTAGAAGGCCATTTTGGGGAGAGTGATCACGTTCTTGTAGAGAGGAAGAGCCCATGGTGTAGCAGGGCCAGGAGGCCATGTGGAGGAGGCAGTCAAAATGGCAGAATGATGAGGTGGAAAACTTGGAAGAGTCAGTGGCTTTGGGAGCCCTGAATGGAAAGGGAAGTGTTTCCCGCTGTGTGCTTTTATTCGCTTACTGAGTGCGAGTCTAGAATAAAGGAAAATGGCCCACCAGTTTTTGGCTCCGCAGTTTCTTTACTGTCTGTCTGAATTAAATGCAAACCTACACAGGCCAAGCGGTTTTGATGGTGGCCGCAGCCACTGGCTTTACAGTGCACTTTCCGTTGCTGGAGGAATTCAGGAAGATCAGGTGCCTCTTTGTGAAGGCTGTTGTAAAATGGCCTAAAACATGAGGAAGAAATAGACTTACTTCATTCATTGAAAAAAATGTTTGAAAGTATAGTGTGAGCCAGACACTGATGGGTGATGGACACAGAGACAGAACATGACAGATATGTTCCAGCCAGACCTAGGTGTAACTTTTGGTTCAGGTCTGCATAAAGATGTGTTTCAATAATTGCATTATGTCCCATTCGAGTTTCAACAAAACCTTAAATAACCAGAATCCAGACAGACACCAGAGCATTTTTCTTACGTTCTTCATCACTGAGCAGGGGTGGGACAACAATGAACCACAGGCGTCCCCAAACTACGGCCCGCGGGCTGCATGCAGCCCCCTGAGGCCATTTATCCGGCCCCCCACCGCACTTCCGGAAGGGCCACCTCTTTCATTGGTGGTCAGTGAGAGGAGCACTGTATGTGGCGGCCCTCCAATGGTCTGAGGGACAGTGAACTGGCCCTCTGTGTAAAAAGTTTGGGGACCCCTGAACCAAGATATAATAAATTAGATTTTAAATTGAAATAAAAAATAACTCAGCCTATGTCTTAGGGGCAATGACCATTCAGTGCACTATCTAAATGCCACACACTCCTGATACAGCTAATTGCCCTTCTTGCCTGGGAAGGGGCTTGGTTATGCTAATGTGTGCTGGTGGAGGGGGCTGTCTCACCAAAAAGTTTTAAAAAGAGAAGCTAGGAGGCCATTTTGGGGAGAGTGATCATGTTCCTGTAGAGAGGAAGAGCCCATGGTGTAGCAGGGCCGGGAGGCCATGTGGAGGAGGCAGTCAAAATGGCAGAATGATTCAAGTTCCAAATGGTGCCCTTGCCATCTTTCAAGATCCTCCGTCATACTGGGAGTCCAAAGGGGTGGCTGTAACCAACAGCATGCATGAGAGGCAGGAAAGAATGGCAAATGACAGCTGTAACAGGTGTACAGAGACCACAGAAGTGCCAGTGTCACCTCGGCAGAACTTAGGATGGAATGCAGACTGAAGCCAAAGCCAATCTCAGACAGGTAGGAAGGAGTGTTGAAGAACACCAGGAGTGAGTGACAGCTATGAGAACTAGAGATGAATCGGGCAGTGCACTGGGGTTGACCATGGAGGGCCAAGAATGAGCGAACCCAGAGCTGAGCACAGGGTCCAAAGACACACAAAAGTGAAGCAGGCAGAGGCCGGAAAGGTTGGCTTGTCAGAGTGGTTAGGAGTCAGGAAAGTGAATGCGAGCTCTGTTTGAATGTGAGCCTGTGAGCCACACTCTCAGACTGCAGAATTCCACTGGGTGAGGATTTGAAAAGTGCAAGTAGTAGGACTCAATTCCAAACTGCCTGAGTCAGCAACTCTGGGTTTGGACTCAGCTCTATGCATTTTAACATATTCCAATAGGATTCCTTTTTTAAAAATATGTTTTTATGGGATTTCGTTTGTTTGTTTGTTTGTTTTAAAGAGAGAGAGTGGCTTTGGCCAGTTGGCTCAGTGGTAGAGCGTTGGTGCAGTGTGTAGATGTCCCAGGTTAAATTCCCAGTCAGGGACACAGGAGAAGTGACCATCTGCTTCTCCACCCTTCCCCCTCTCCTTTCTCTCTCTCTATATCTCTCTTCCCCTCCTGCAGCCATGGCTCAGTTGGACCAAGCTGAACCTGAGCTTCTGAGGATGGCTGCATGGCCTCACCTCAGTGCTAAAATAGCTCAGTTGCTGAGCAACAAAGCAACGGCCCCACAGGGGGCTTGCCAGGTGGATCCCAGTTGGGGTGCATGCAGGAGTCTGTTTCTCTGACTCCCCACTTCCCACTTAAGAAAAAAGAGAGAGAGAGAAAGCAAGAGAAACATCAATTTGCTGTTCTATTTATTTCTGCATTCATTGGTTGACTGTTATATGTACCCTGATTAGAAATTGAACCCACAGCCTTGGCATATTGGGATGATGCTCTAACCAACTGAGCTACCCGGCCAGAGCCCAAGAAGATTTTCAAGCTCTCCAAAACGAGAACCACAGATCAAGGGTGTAAGAATGAGACGGCACTCCAGATGTGCAAGTTTTATTAGAGGAGAAAGACCTGCTGGGGCACTCCTCCAGGAGAAGTGCACCAGGTTACAGACTAGGGGCGAGCTATATAGTGTTTGGGAGAGCCTGAGGGGATACTGAGGCAAAAGTCCTGGTATGTCCGGAATGCTCCTCCTTGGGGGGCTTCGAGCATGTGGGTGTTGAATCAAAAGTCCTGGTGTGTCCAGAGCCCCTCCTTGGGGAGGCTTGTCAGCTTTTTGGAATTCCTCTGTTTTAGTCCAGTAAGGGTGAGGTCTGACAGATAAGCAGAACATCAAGAGGGCAGTTTGGAATTCACATATCTATCAAAAGGATGAATGCACGGCTTCTGAGATAGACTGGAAGCTTGCAGATTCAAGGTTCCAGTTCTCCAAGTGCACTGGAGGTGTCCTCATAGAAGGATACACTGGCCCTGGCCGGTTGGCTCAGTGGTAGAGCGTCGGCCTGGCGTGCAGGAGTCCCGGGTTCGATTCCTGGCCAGGGCACATAGGAGAAGCGCCAATCTGCTTCTCCACCCCTCCCCCTCTCCTTCCTCTCTGTCTCTCTCTTCCCCTCCTGCAGCCAAGGCTCCATTGGAGCAAAAGATGGCCCAGGCGCTGGGGATGGCTCCTTGGCCTCTGCCCCAGGCGCTAGAGTGGCTCTGGTCATGACAGAGCGACGCCCCGGATGGGCAGAGCATCGCCCCCTGGTGGGCATGCCGGGTGGATCCTGGTCGGGCGCATGCGGGAGTCTGTCTGACTGCATCCCCGTTTCCAGCTTCAGAAAAATACAAAAAAAAAATACAAAAAAAAAAAAAAAAAAAAAGAAGGATACGCTGGTCCTGCCAATAAATTTCAGTAAACATACACTTGCAACACTAAGCTTGCTGGGGCTGGGGAGTGAATCAACAACAGCGCCTACCAGGTACAGAGCACCTACCTGTGCAAGCACTGTGCCAACTGCTTTATTGATTGGCATTGCTATATTTAATGCTTCCTTACGAGAATAGTCCAATTATTACTTCCAATTTCTAGATGATGAAGCAGATACTGAAGAAGCCACCCAGCCCAGCAAGACCAGCCTCAGGGTCTGGGCCAGTTTGACTCCAACACCTGTGCTCTTTACACACACAGTGTTGCAAAATTTTCCAACAATAGTTTTTTGTTTCTTTGTTTTTTAGAGAAAAGAACAAAAGGAAGCCGTGGTGGGAGGCTGCAGCATTAGTTGATGGGAATCTTTGGTTAATGATAAAACATTTCTCACCACTGCGTGCAGGGGTCTGAAGGTGAAACAAGACTCTTAATCATCTCGATCCCCAAACCAGAAGAAGCGGCGGGTTGTATCATCTCGTTCAGGCCTTTTTTTTTTTTTCATCTCAGTGAAGAAGAGCCTGAGATTGAGTTTGGGAAGAGATTGAAATCCAAACCTCAGGGGAACAGATTACAGTGACGTGGAGGCATTCCAACTCAGGAGAAAAATAGCTAGAACTCAGCGAATGGAGCTGCTGAAGGGAGATAAGGGCCTCGCAGAGGGAGCAGCAGCGAGGGGAGGGGAAGAAACAATGGAGGGAAGAGGGAGAAACCGGGAGGGGAACGCAGATAAGAGACAGCATGAGGGCAAAGCCGGGCAGAGGACTGACGGTGGGACCAGGGTTCTCTGCAGGAGAGCCGGGCCCAGACCACTTCTTTCCTCTTTGGCATTTTTTAAGTATTTTAAGGTATATTTTATTTTTATTTTTAAAAAATGTTTATTGGCCCTGGCCGGTTGGCTCAGCGGTAGAGCGTCGGCCTAGCGTGCGGAGGACCCGGGTTCGATTCCCGGCCAGGGCACACAGGAGAAGCGCCCATTTGCTTCTCCACCCCTCCGCCGCGCTTTCCTCTCTGTCTCTCTCTTCCCCTCCCGCAGCCAAGGCTCCATTGGAGCAAAGATGGCCCGGGCGCTGGGGATGGCTCTGTGGCCTCTGCCCCAGGTGCTAGAGTGGCTCTGGTCGCAACATGGCGACGCCCAGGATGGGCAGAGCATCACCCCCTGGTGGGCAGAGCGTTGCCCCTGGTGGGCGTGCCGGGTGGATCCCGGTCGGGCGCATGCGGGAGTCTGTCTGACTGTCTCTCCCTGTTTCCAGCTTCAGAAAAATGAAAAAAAAACAAAAACAAAAACAAACAAACAAAAAATGTTTATTGATTGATTTTAGAGAGAGTTTACAGTACACTGGTCCTGCCAACAAGTTTTAGTAAAGGTACACTTACAACACTGAGCTTACGGGGGCTGGGGAGCGAATTAACAACAGCGCCTCCGTGGCTGCACGGAGCACAATTTGCTGTTCCACTCATTCATATGTTCATTGGCTGACTCAAGTATGTGCCCTGACCGTGGGTCTAACCACAACTCTGGTGCATCAGGACAACACTCCAACCAGCTGAGTTACGCAGCCAGGGCTCTCAAGATATATTTTTAAAAAGAGTGGAAGAAGCCAAATTTGTGGTGTACTTTAAATATTCGATGCTAGTCATTCCGTGTCTGTACTTGAATATATGGCCTCATGTGGAGGTCAGCCTCAACCTGAGGCTCTTTAAGAATGTGACACCCAGGCCCAAAGACTCTTCTGGCTCCATGTCCTTCACAGTCACAGACCAGAGACAGAGAACGCCTAATCTTACTAAGGTGATGGGGGGGGGGGGGGACCTAAAGCTCCCAGTGGTATAGTCTTTTCTATACACAGGAGTAGGATCGTTAAGAAGTCACCAAGGTACTGTATGCTCCAGGAGAGGCCAGAGCACAGGGGTTAGGGCCCGAGGTTTGGGAGCTGCCCCAGAGTTTGAATCCCAGCTCCACTGCAGACTAGCTTGCTACTTTATCAACACCTGCATTCCCTCGTCTGTCAAAGAGGGAGCGAACAGGCAACTACCTCATAGAGAGATTGTTATGATTAAATAAAAGAATGCAGGTAAAGTGCTTAGGGTAGTGCTTGACACACAGAAAGTGCTCAGATTGTGTAAGCGATAACTACTCGCCCTGTTATTAGGTCCAAGTGCAAAGCTAGGTGTGCATAGTAGGCACCCCATTGGGATGACTTGGCCTGAGGAGGAGGCAGGACACTTAATTCCAGTCTGCATCACTTACTATGGTGGAAACCCAGTCGCTTCACCTCTCTCTGTTTCCATTTTTCTCCTCTATAAAATCGAGATAGTTTGGGTGATGGGCACACAACGCAATGAACAGTTCAAATGCTAGACAGATGTTCACCTGAAACCTATGTGCTCTTATTGATCAATGTCTTCCCGTTAAGTTTAATCTCTAGATAAAAAAATAAGTAAAATAAAATAAAATGGAGATAGGCCCTTCCTCCTACACTAAGTACTATGTGTTTAAAAATGCTTAGAAAAGTATGAAACAGCATAGAAATGTGGAAGTGGGTATTTCCATTACTCTAATTTCTTTTTTATTTATTTATTTACTTATTCATTTTAGAGAGGAGAGAGAGAGACAGAGAGGGAGAGAGAGGAGAGAGAGACAGGGAGAGAGAAGGGGGGAGGAGCTGGAAGCATCAACTCCCATATGTGCCTTGACCAGGCAAACCCAGGGTTTCGAACCAGCAACCTCAGCATTTCCAGGTCGACACTTTATCCACTGCGCCACCACAGGTCAGGCCATTACTCTAATTTCTATCTTAGCTGAACCAACCCTGAAACAGTCTAAATCCAGGTTTCTAATGGTGAGAAATAATTCTTTAATTAAGTCACTACTTTTTAGCATTCTTTTACTTGCAGCTAAATACCATCTTACTGAGACAATGACTAATTGTGCCCTGAGGAGGCTCTCCCATCATATCAATATTTAGGTCCAAGAGGGAAGATGGTTGACCTTTCTACCAAGTTCCTTGTTCTGCCACAAAGCTTGCCACTTTATCCTTTTCATAGTTGCACCTTAAATGTCACTTGTTTCTGCCTTAACATGGAAATCATGATTCTCTTAAAATCTTGGTGTCATCTCATTATCCCTCTGACATCTCTGAACAGATTAGGAGCGCCACCTTGACCCCCAGCCCTTCCTTCTTTGTTTATCTTTTCTGCTTTCTCAGTATTACTTTCTACAGACCAAATACAGGTGGGTAGACCTGGGAGATACTGCGGGTTCGATCCCAGACCATGGCAATGCAGCGAGTCTCGCAATAAACCAAGTCATAATCCTTTGGCTGGTGCTGGGTCTTGCCTTCAACTTATAAAAAAAGAAAATGCAACATGTGTGAAGTGCCGTAAAGCGAAGGGCAATAAAACAAGGTGTGCCTGCCTTATATCTTGGTCTTAATTACTTTAACGGGCCTCATCCATAGTACTGGAGGCATTTAGGTCATTCTCTAGTGTCCTCAGATCTTCTTGAGCAATGTTACCCATCATTTTGTTGAGCAAGCTCATGTGGGGGTACTAGACCCACATAAACTTGTAACTTAGGCCAAGAGTTTTTCCTGATTCATGAGCAACATGGCTTTCTGGTGCAAAGCTACCGTCCCTGAAGAGGTGGCTTACAAACACCACTGCCTAATTAGAATCTCCGCAGAGGCTTTAAAGATGCCCGAAGGCCTGGTTTCCCGTGACAGTTAAATCAAGACCTCAGAGGGGAGTCGGGCACGAGTATTTTGTAAGCTGCCCGCATGACTCCAGTGTGCAGCCAAGTTTGAAAATCAGTGCTTTGGATCAGGACTTCTCACTCTCGAGCGTGCTTGCGAATCACAGAGAGACCTTGTGTAAATGCCGGTTCTGAGGGTCTCGGGTGGGGACTGACCTTCTGCATTCCCAACAAGCCCCCCTCTTGATGACAGTCCTGCTGGTCTGAGCCCCCTCTTTTATAACCAGAGTCTAGCACAGTGATTTTCAACCATTTTCATCTCAGGGCACACAGAAAGTAATTACTAAAATGCTGCGACACACCAAAAAAAATATATTTTTTGCTGATCTGACAAAAAAATAGGTATAATTTTGATTCATTCACAACACGTGGCTATTGTTGTGTTGGCTATTGTCATTTTTTTATCTGACAATCTAAGGGAAAAGGGGTCAGTGCCCCTGACTAAGAGTCAGGTATTGCACATTTTAAAAATTCTTGCAGCACACCGGTTGAAAATTGCTAATCTAGAACCTAGATTTAGTGGTCTTTTCTAACGCTGGATCCCAACAAATTAATTTCCACTTGGGTCTAATTGCAAAGTCACACACACCCATACAAACGCACACACACATAATCAGTGTAATCATGTCCAGAGCAGGGGCTATGAATAGAAGAACTCAGAGGGTTATTGCTTTCGATCCAGTTTAGTTATAAACTTACATTGACCAGCCATCCCAGTGGGCCTAGGACTAAGGGAGTTCCCAGCATCTGGGAGGGACTCTTTTGAGTTTTAAACCTGGGACAAGAGGTCACCTTAGTTATGGTGGTATTTAAAAAAAAAAAAAAAAGGCAACTGAGCATGCAAGCTTTGCACTTCCTCATTCTAATTCCTCTTTCTGGGAGTGACAACCCACCACGGGGCCAAGGATGTGCTGGAAAAGGTAGTTCAGGGAAAAGAACTGCTGAGTGGCAGGTTCCAACAAGAGCCTACTGGGTGTGAGGAAGGGCGAGTACCAGGCATCGCCAGGTGGACTTAGACACATCCAAGGACAAGTTCATCACCTGGCCGCAGAGTGATGAACTGCCGTAGCCTGGGGTAACTCATCCCCCCCCCCCCCCCCGGTGTGGGCCTCAGTTTCACCAGCTAAAAAAAAAATTAAAGTTGAATGAAAGATGTGTAAGAATCTTTCCAACCTCCCTCGTCCCCCCCCCACACACACACACACAGACACACGCAGAAACACTACTCCCTCATCACGGATAAAGCATGCACCTCAGACCACCACCTTTCCAGCTCAGCTAGACGGTGAACGCATCCTGTTTTGTGGGCAGCCCCCCCTGGTGCCGGCCAGGCTCCCTCCTGCCGGCATTAGCATTCATCTTATTCGGGAGCAGGTTCCCCCTGGTCCTTTGATTCTCAGAGCTGAGGACTCACAGCGCTTTTATTTCTTTTAAGACGGTGACTTGTTTACAAATCTAAATGGAGCTCGGCTCCAGACCCAGCCTTTTGGTTACAAGTGGCTTCCTCCTTCTGCTCTTGCCTCCAGCCCGGGAGCCCACTGCTCAACTTTCTGTTTTCTTTGGAGAGACAAAGAGCCTCCCCAGCCGCCCATCGCCGCGCTCCTGTTAACCTTTCATTAAGCCGGCTGACAGCTGGCTTCAGCTCTCCGTGAGTTAGTTCAACACATTCCCGTTTCAATGTGTCCCACCTGGCTTCATTACATTTCCTGCCAGGTTCTCCACTTGCCGCTTCCCCTACAGATGCAAATAAGACTCTGAGTAAATAATCTGTGGACAAGGGAAGACTGAACTATAAAGGGGTGGGGGTTGGAGAAGCATCAAAACACTCAGGCCGCCAGGGATCTGGGTAAACGAACATCCATCTGGGCCCTTCAGGGTGCGGGGTCCTTCTGGCCCGGTTCAAGGCTTGGCTCTGTCACGGGGGCCTGGGCTTAGGTGACCTTGGGCAAATTCCTTTATCTATCTCTCCTTCTGTTTTCTCAGCTCCGAAAGCAAGAATTACATGCCTGGTCCATAGGGCGTGCTGTGAGGATTCAATGAGAAATCGCCTTGAAATGCTTCGAGTGCCCAGGACATGTCAAATGCTCCATGAGGGCTGGGTGTTACCTTGGATTCAGCCTAGAAAGGTGAAGGTCAAGGTTGTGGAACCAGGTTGCGGTCCATCCTCAAGGTTTGTGGGCCCTCCACGTAACCATCAGCTGTTCCAGTCACGTCTCCATCAGTTGTATTTCTCACGTGCGTTTTGTCTCATTTACTTTTAAACTCCTTAAGGGAAGTGAGTCTCTCTCCTGACACCCCCACCCCACCACCACACACACACACACTCACACACATGGTAGAGGTTGCTAGGAAGTTGCTGATAGATGGTTGCCAATTCATCCTGTTAGCACAGAGAGGAAAAGAGGGACAGTCGCATCAACAACCACCTCTGACCGAGGAGATTCAAGGAGATTCTTCGGTATAAGAATTAGATATTGATGAACTCATCATTTGGTAAAACCCAGCCCCTGGACCTTGCGTCTCAGACTGGTCGCCTTGTTCTACACACCATGGCCACGTGTTGCTTGCCCAGGACATTATTTTAACTTTGCATGTTAATGCCTTTAAAGTGGACACACCCCATTCCACTTAGTGACAGGCCGCATAGCTCCCCACCACCTCACTGGTCTGTCTCAGCTGTCTGGCCTCTGTAGTCATCGGCCTTTGTCACCCTGGCCTTCTTCTGGGGTGGGTGGAAGTCAGAGGTCGTGGCAGCGTGGAGAACAAGCTGGAGAGGGACCGGAGGGAGGCCGTGGGCAGAGCCCAGCAGCTGGCTGCAGTCCCGGCGGAAAGG
This sequence comes from Saccopteryx leptura, assembly GCF_036850995.1. Taxonomy (NCBI): domain Eukaryota; kingdom Metazoa; phylum Chordata; class Mammalia; order Chiroptera; family Emballonuridae; genus Saccopteryx; species Saccopteryx leptura. The sequence continues at coordinate 177,170,592 of NC_089508.1, forward strand.
AACGCCTGCTTCAGGCGGCCTCTATCTCAACAACCCCCCCCCCCTTTTGCCGCAGCGCCTGGTGTGGCCACACCCACCACCAGAGCCCTCGTGGGAGGGAGAATCATCTGGAAATTTCCATCCTCCTGTTAGGGATGATAGCACCACAATCTCTCTCTGAGGTGACCATGCATCGGAGTCACCAGGAGGGCCTGTCGCAACTCAGATCGCTGCCCCCCCCCCCGCCCCCAAACGTTTCTGATTCAGTAGGTCTGGGGTGGGAACCAGAATCTGTATATGTAACAAGTTCCAGGTGAGGCCGAGGCTGCCGCTCTGCCCGGCATCGTGGAGAACCAGGGAGCCAGAGCCGTGGTTCCAAGCCCTGGCTGAAATTTGAAACCAATTGGGGCATTTTTCACAAAATTCAGATGCAAACAAATCTCTTCAAGAGTGGGGCTTTGAAATTGGCATTTTTAAAAACTCTCCAGGTAATTGCAACATTCAGCTAAGGTTGGAAATGACCAGGCAGGCGAGAGGTGCCTGGAGGCCGGTACCAGTTCTAACGGACTACCATGGCCCCCTGAAATGCTCCTTACTCTGACCAAGGACTCTCAGAAATATACTCAGGAGGAGACTGAAGACAGCCTAACTTGCGGGGCAGAAAGCTCTCTTCTCTATGGGGCGTAAACCTTCCTTCGGGACGCATCTGCGGTTTTCTGCTCCTGGGTCAGACTCACGCGGGGGTGTTTCGGAAGGTGGCGAGGGAGCATGCGCTGAGTTCGGCTGGGCTGTATCGCTGACTCACACGTGGTCAGAACCCGACTGGACGAGGCCGGCTAGACCCACCCCTTTCTCCCGACGAGGAAACTGAGGCCCTGAGCCTGACGCTAGGTCTGTTTCCCCCTCAGTTCCTAAATGCAAGTCATTTCCAGCATCGCAGGCTAACACAGAGGGGAGCAAGTCAAGCCAAGAGAAAGGAGCCCCGCACATGCTGCTGCTGCTTGCTCCCGTCACCGAAGCTGAGCCTGACACTCTGCTCTCAGCACCAGAGAAGGAGCCAGCAGGCACGCTGCTCTGGGCAGGCCGTTCTCCAGGAGCGCAGCGGCGACGGGGAGTTTTTAGTTGACTGCTGGGTCTGTGTGAGGAATCTATAGGCCATGCCAGTGAAGTAATGAGACTGATTTTTTTCCCCTCTCTTAAAAGTAATGTCAAGAGAGTAGAAATAGAAAAGGCGGGTTCTTTGAAAGACTGATGCTTATCACATTGTTGCTGCATTGCCCTGAACATGCCAGAAGGTAGAGCAGGAAATTCCTTTCAGATCTGGTGACTTACCACACTACTGGCCAACCAGAGGCCTCTCTCACTCTGATGCACATTCTTTCCATTCATTCATTCATTCATTCATTCAAAACTGTTCGCTTTCCTCTCTCCCTGGGTTCTTCATGCTGCTAGCTGTGCAAGTTTTTAACCAAGTCTGTTCCCATTGAGGAGCAACCGTCCGTGCATCATATTCAGAGAAACACCTGGACCGCCTTCCTGCCACTTCCATGCGCTGGCCCTGGTTGAATGTCCATGCCGTTCTCCACATTGTGCTCTGATGGACTCGTGGTTGTTTCCAAAATTAAATCCCCCAAGCAAGCATTAAGATGGGACACTGTGGTTCCCTCTAAAGACATTCAAATGTGAACAGAAAGTCATAGAAAACCAAGGAGTTTCACGAGTGAGCCCCGATTACGGCACGAGTGCACGTCACTTCCTGCATCCCTGATGAAGCGTAGCCCCAGCGCTGCTCACACCATGCCTGGGCTGGGCACTCACCTCTGACAGCTGGGCATAAAAGCGGAGATACAAATGCATACAAGGCAAAGGCAGCCAGGGTGGGGGAGGGACCAGACTTGTGTCCCAGAGGCAAGGTGATTTACAGACACATGGGGGTCTCCTTCCAGTAGCTGGAGCCCTACCAGGTAGAAGAGAGATCAGACATGTGTGAGCACCATGAGATCAACTAGGACTGGTAGGCAGATGCTATCTGGAGACAGACTTTGTTTTACATATTTCTAAGTCTCAGAAGTGCCCTGAGATTGAATAGACTCCCCTGGGTGTGGCAGTGAGCGCGTCATCACCAAAAGTGTTCGAGTCTAACATGGAAGATGGCTTAGCAGTGATGTTACAAGATTAAAGTACTCGTGAAACTAAGGCAAGACTGGCCCAATGACCCCAGTGGAATAGAAGGGGCTTTGAGGAACAACAACAAACATTCTAAGACTTATTTTGACAATGCTCACATCCCGCCCCTGTCCTCCATTCTAAAACACAGTGGCACTTCATAGTGTGAAAAGACCATCTTCATCTTCGCGTCCGTGCTGCATGCCGTCGAGGACGTTTTTACTGTCACCAGTGTTGTTCAGCCTACGGAGAGAAAAGAGGCTGATGACAGCAGCCACCACGACCAGGAATAAAGGGATGCTGCTAAGTTACAACACGCTGAGCGAGGCTGTACGAGTTAAAAGGGCTCGGAGTCCACCCAGTCCAAGTTCACAGACGGGAAAACAAGGGATAGAGGGCTTCTGTCAATCTATTCTAATAAGGGATTTAGAGGTTTCTACGTTAAAAAAAAATACAGAATCACAACCTAAAGGTATTTACCAAAAACAATCTCCAACCATGACCTTGGAAAGTCACCTCACTAAGCCTTAGTTTCCCTACTTGTTAATATTTGTTAACAGATACAGTGATATCAATACAATTATTAAGTTAATTTGTCACAGTTTACACCACATTTTCCCATAAAGGTAGAGAATAGGATAGATATCCAAAACCACTTTCCAGAGACTCTTCAAACTCTTATATTTTTTTAAAACCAAAAAACCCTTGTTCTCATGGTCTAATTGGGTAGAGGAAGCAATTTCCCAGGAATGATATTCTATGTGTTTTTTCATTTCTCTTTTCTTTTTTTTGGTAGGAGGGAGTAACAGAAACAGAGAGAGAGAGAGAGAGAGAGAGAGGGACTGATAGGGACAGACAGACAGGAAGGGAGAGAGATGAGAAGCATCAATTCTTTGTCACAGCTCCTTAGTTGTTCACTGACTGCTTTCTCAATATGTGCCTTGACGGGGCGGGGGGGGGGGGGGCTACAGCAGACCAAGTAACCCCTTACTCAAGCCAGTGACCTTGGGGTCAAGAGAGTGACCCTGTGCTCAAGCTGGTGAGCTTGCACGTAAGCCAGCGACCTTGGGGTTTTGAATCTGGGTCCTCTGCATTCCAGTCTGATGCTCTATCCACTGTGCTACTGCCTGGTCAGGCTGTTTTTTCATTTTTCATACTGCTAACTCTCCTCTCCATGAACTCCAGTTTAAGAATATCCTTTTAAAATAAGTTGCCCAGAGTGGAACCAAGAACTTCTAGCACAGAATAGAATGGCATATCACCTTCTTTCTTTTGCATGTCATACTTCTATTAATGCAACCTGCCTGTGCATTTGTGTTTTGGACAACCATCAGTGTTAATTAAGGCAGGGGTTAATGTGAGCTAAATCCCCACATCTTTTTCACCTCTACTGTCACATCTCTCCAACCCTGCATTTAATCAGAACACAAGCACAAGTCATTAAACCACTGAGTAGTATCTAATCATTTGTAACACCTTGTACTATCATTACAAAGATCAGTCATGCAAGATGAATTACCTTGTGTGTTTTTGGAAGCAGTTGGTTTTCGTGACTTTCCCTGAAAAGACAAGGCCATAGTATAAGCAGAGTCCTGCGCAAGGACGTTTGAAATGTTGGGTGAAGCCCAGTACTACCTTTGGAAAAGCAGAGGTAGTCTAAAAGTGAGAATATAGGGACAGGCTTTGGCAGGGAACATCAACTACAAAGTTGCTCCAACACTGCGGGCAATGGGATTAAGCTGCTTCGCATCTGAATCTCCCACGATTCAAGTACTCATTTGGGTTTTAAAACACTTCCTTATGAGACCCAGAATACCCAAAACTTAACATGCCTTTGGAAATTTCCCTTTGCAGTGTTCACTAAGGGCAGGTTTCAAAATCTACAAGTTTCACTATTGTTGCTCAAACAGGCTGAGATGATTACTAGTCATTTCATTTGCTACCTTGAAACAGTTTCTATTAATGGCTACAGTACAAGCCCCCCATTTTATACCTAGACCAGGTGTCACATGCCTATACTTTGCATGAAAACTATAAACTCTTCTTCATGACTCCTTTTTGTAGTGTTCCAAAACATCTGTTTGAAGTGGGAGGCGCGGTGCAAGGTCATGGACCAGCTGGAGAATTTAATGACAGCTCTGGACCCTGCCCCTGAAGAATGCAGATAAGAACAAACAAGTACTTTTGTACATGGTTTCCAGGGATCCAGTCATCCCCGGTTCTGCCTGTGGGCCCAGGTTAAGAAATCTTTCTGTAAGGCAGTGGTTCTCAACCTGTGGGTCGCGACCCCGGCGGGGTCGCCTAAAGCCATCGGAAAATACATAATGCATATCAGGTATTTACATTCCGAATCATAACTGTAGCAAAATTACAGTTATGAAGTAGCCACCAAAATTATTTTTTGGTTTGGGGTCACCGCAACATGAGGAACTGTATTGTGGGGTCACGGCATTAGAAAGGTTCAGAACCACTGCTGTAAGGGGACAAAGAAGAAAAGCAGGGATCGTTCATGACTCTCTTCCTGGGGCAATCCCAGCCAGAGGAGGAGGCTGAGCGGGGGTTTCCTCCACCCCAAGACACTGAGAGCAATAGCTCTTTCCACTGAAGGCAGTAACAAGGATGGAACGAGTTAGGAACATCAAGCAAGAGTCTAGCATCAGGACTGACATAGAATTAGTGTCCAGTAAATGAAGACGTTCTTATTTTTATTTTCTTAAAGAAAATGAGTTTCCCTGCCCCCTCCTTGACCAGGATGGAGACAATGATAAAAATAGGACTCTGGGGAATGGAGAAAAGGGGCAGGAAGCAGAATCAACCTCCTCCCGGGTCCTCCTGGAGTCCCGATAGCTCTAAAGGGCTCCCTAACTCCTTACCTCGAAGGAGAAACGCTACAATCAGTGCACACAGGACAAATCCCAGGGAGGATGCAATGATCTTCAGCAGGAAGAAGCTGTCCACCCCTCTTATCTGATGAGACACAGGGAAGACGATTGGACACTTGTTCCTGAGTGTCGTCTTCACGTGAGTTTCCCGTCCCAACCACACCCTCCAACGACCAGCGGCTTCATGCACCTTGTCCCCTTTTGCCTAATGTGTCTCAAAATCAAAATAAGACAACCTTACAAACCCCAAAAATGTTCTTTCACTTCTGGAAACCAGAAACTTTTACCCAGACCCCCCAAATTTTGCTAAGTCTTAGACATCAGGCATGTGGGCTGTGGTCCCAGGGGTCTGGAGGTGGGAAGGAACCGTGCTGTGAACTGTGCACACTGTCAGATCACGCTGCTGGCCTCCTGCGTCCCCTGAGCTCTCCCCAGCCCTGTGCAGTCCTCCCCCCGGCTGACTCAGACTTCCAGAGGCAACAGGACGAAAGAGGAAATGGAACTCAATTTCACATTTTCCACCGCAGCGGTTCTCGAAGTACAGCCGGGGGACCCATGACATTAAAATGATTTTCATGAGACATCGTTCGCCATTGTGACTGTCATTCTGTCCTGAGATACAGAGCAGAGTCTCCCAGAGGTTACACGCATGTGATGCGATGGGCCCTCTCTCTGATGATGGGCCGTGTCCACAGGGAGGAGACCTCTCTGTCTCCTGCGGAGCCAGACACTGGGCTCCGTGCATGTGAAACACTGCCACTCCCAGAGGTTACACGCATGTGATGCGATGGGCCCTCTCTCTGATGATGGGCCGTGTCCACAGGGAGGAGACCTCTCTGTCTCCTGCGGAGCCAGACACTGGGCTCCGTGCATGTGAAACACTGCCACTCACAGAGGTTACACGCATGTGATGCGATGGGCCCTCTCTCTGATGATGGGCCGTGTCCACAGGGAGGAGACCTCTCTATCTCCTGCGGAGCCAGACACTGGGCTCCGTGCACGTGAAACACTGCCACTCCCAGAGGTTACACGCATGTGATGCGATGGTCCCTCTCTCTGACGATGGGCCGTGTCCACAGGGAGGAGACCTCTCTATCTCCTGCGGAGCCAGACACTGAGCTCCGTGCATGTGAAACACTGCCACTCCCAGAGGTTACACGCATGTGATGCGATGGTCCCTCTCTCTGATGATGGGCCGTGTCCACAGGGAGGAGACCTCTCTGTCTCCTGCGGAGCCAGACACTGGGCTCCGTGCATGTGAAACACTGCCACTCCCAGAGGTTACACGCATGTGATGCGATGGTCCCTCTCTCTGATGATGGGCCGTGTCCACAGGGAGGAGACCTCTCTGTCTCCTGCGGAGCCAGACACTGGGCTCCGTGCATGTGAAACACTGCCACTCTCCTCACTGATATGTTTTCATTTGGAAAAATAGTTATTTCTCGTAAAATGTATGCTGTTTGTGTTAATGCATAACAGGTTTGTTATTCTTATTGTTAAATGAGTAAATATAGTTTTTAATTTCTCGATATTAATTGTTGTAAGTCTGAAAGGGTCCTGACACCACATGTTTGAGCAGCGCCACCTGGCGGGTGGCATCTCGCTCTCGTGGGGGCAAAGCCATATCCCAGTGCCCGGTCCCCAGTCCCGTCCTCCAGCTCAGCAGCCGGGACAGGGCGGCACTCTCTCTCCCAGGAGAGAGGAGAGAGGAAAAGCAGGGAGGGACAGGGGTCCTTCACTTTTCCTTTCTCGGTGTCTATACCGCCTAAAGTTTCTACTTCACGCAGCTCGAATCACTTTAGTAATAATAATCATTAATGACGGGTACTCTGGGAAAAGAAACGGGACAGGGTGGCAGTTGATGAGTCTGCGAGATGTCACGCATCCTGGGCCACAGAGAAAGAACACACAATGGTTTTCCATGTTTTTGTAATTTCGCTCTTTTTGCTTTTCAAAGCATCTGCATGTCTAGGAGTAACGAGGAGTAACGACACTAGTGTTCTTCCTACCAAGAGCCGACGCCTTTGCTGAGTCAGAAGAGGCACGATGCATTTTGCACCTTAGATGTTATTTGTTCTCCCGGGTTCGTTTCTGCAGACCTCTACTGTAGACCTTAAAAATCCCAGTCATGGCCCTGGCCGGTTGGCTCAGCGGTAGAGCGTCGGCCTAGCGTGCGGAGGACCCGGGTTCGATTCCCGGCCAGGGCACACAGGAGAAGCGCCCATTTGCTTCTCCACCCCTCCGCCGCGCTTTCCTCTCTGTCTCTTTCTTCCCCTCCCGCAGCCAAGGCTCCATTGGAGCAAAGATGGCCCGGGCGCTGGGGATGGCTCCTCGGCCTCTGCCCCAGGCGCTAGAGTGGCTCTGGTCGCAATATGGCGACGCCCAAGATGGGCAGAGCATCGCCCCCTGGTGGGCAGAGCGCCGCCCCATGGTGGGCGTGCCGGGTGGATCCCGGTCGGGCGCATGCGGGAGTCTGTCTGACTGTCTCTCCCTGTTTCCAGCTTCAGAAAAATGAAAAAAAAAAAAAAAAAAAAAAAAATCCCAGTCATACACTTCAACTACTTCCCAAAAAGTGTTTACCTGTTCTGGTTCAACTTCATTGTGCACGAGAATTGTCTCAGAGGCTGGGAAGGGAAAAAAGAAGAAATGTTTGTATTTCCTGCGGGGGAACAAAATATCACATTTTGAAATCGGCATTCCAAAGCTTATCTGGAATTTTGGTGGATGTGTTTAATCTTTTCATACCATCGTTTTTGGGGTACAATTTAAATATAAATCTTGTTTTTGTTTTTTTTTGGGGGGGGTTGTTTGTTTGTTTTTAATCTAAAGCTCATCTGCTAGGTAACATTTTCTCACAGGAACATCTCCATTTTACAGATAGGTAGAGCGAGGCATTTGGCCAGCAAGCAATTGGGTCTAAGTTCTCTGTAGGCCCCAGCAAGGCATTCAAGATTTTTAGGCAGCAGGGACATTTGTCACTCTACCAGCTAACAAATATTCGCTATTTACAACAGGCCTAGCACTTACGGTGCTGTTCCACTGACCTTGTCAGGGGGATTGACAGCTTAGTACAGAAGACCACATTTAAACAAATACTGTGAATATTTGAAAAATAGTTGTAATTATGCAAAGTTCTGGGAAGAAATAGTATAAGGTATCATAGGACCGTATCATCACAATGATGTGCTGGAGGGTTCAAGGGGCGTGTCCTTGAGACCGAGAAGTTGAAGCAGAGGCGTGGAGTCATTATACGTACCTGATAGTTGAGTTCAACAAGGAAAGTGTACTGAGACGCTACCAAGCACTGTTCCAGACACCAATAATGCTGAGGTGAATGTGGTCCGGTCCCACCCTTGCAAAACTTGCAGTACGTTAGAGAAGGGAGACCGGAGGGTTATTTAAGCCTGACAGTTTGGGTGTGATGATGGGGTATACACAGGCAGCTGGAGGGGGTGGGCGGGGGGAGGCACACAGGCCAACATTGTCATTCAGTGGTAACTATTAGAATCAAGCCACATGAGGACAGGGTCCCTCTCTGCCTGCTCAGCAAGGGAACCCCAACACTTCCTGACACATTATTTGTGCTCAGTGAGTGAATTTGAATCTGAATCAAGTTTGCACTGGAGATACTGATGTGTGAGTCATCAGTATCCAGGAAGCCCTCAAAATCCTCTGAGTGTATAAGAAACCCAAGACCTGCGTGTCCAGACAGAGAAGAACCCGCATCCCGGGGAGCCCGGCAGATGGGCAGGTGGGCAGAGGGCGCGAAGAAGGAAGCAGGACAGACAGGCAGGAAAGGAGAGCAGTGTCACAGAAAAGCAGGCACGAGAAAATGTTCAGGAAAGATGCAAAACTCATATGTGCAATACTCCTGATGGAAACAGAAGGTAAGGCCACACGTAGACAAGGCCCGAACGGAGTAAGCAGTTAAGTTGATAATTACTGAAACTGAGCGCTATGTCCCCCAAACTTCCCCGCATGCCAGACGAAAGGAGAACTGTGATGGGGTGTGTAAGGCTCATAATTTGGTACGAGAGAGCTCTCGGACAGGGAGAGCGGCTTGCTGGACGCCTAGGAGCATAAAACTCCGAGGGGGAGGTTGGCATGTTTTTTATATCCTACAACTCAGTTATTATTATTGTTTTTCTCTCTGTTATTATCCCCTAGAGCTGGAAATTACAGGTAAAAATTCAAAACTCCTACCCCTTTTCAGTCAAAGTCCTGATGAACTATAATCATTTGTGATGGCTAAGCCTGAAATTGAAGCCATCAGAGAGAAGAGCCAGCCCGGGTCGGTTGTTTTGGAGCTAATCTGTATGTTAAATTGGAATCGTCTAACGGGAGAAGACATCTTGCAAACACAAACACTGCTGCATGACACCAAACAGCACTTTTTCTTCTTCTTTTTTATTTTCCTTTGGAAAATGCCAAAAAGCCTCAGTGGGGTGTTGTGCACCAGACAGCAACAAGAAACACAAATCAATGATTCTCTTCCTTGTGAAAAGTAGCGACACTAAAGCAAGAGGGTATGGATTAGACAAGTCTGGTGGTGTTAGTGCCTGTGGTCTGTGCGCTCCTGGCCCTCACATCCTCAAGGCCCCGAGTTCTGACACAAACACCTTCAGGTAAACGCAGGCACCGCCCAAAACTTGCAAGAAAAACAATCCTGAGAGAGGGCAGTTGTAGTGGGTGGGATGTTGCCCTCTCCGCCCCCATCTCATGTCCACCTAGGACCTCCGATTGTGACCTTATTTAGACCAGAGGGTCTTTGCAGATGTATTAGTTAAGGATCTTGAGATGCAATCACCCTAGATTTATGAGAGTCCCTGAATCCAATGGCTGGCGTCCTTATAAGAAGAGAAGAGGACACAGAGAGACATAGAGAAGGCCCTGGGAAGGTGGAGGCAGAGACCGGAGTGATGATGCCAGAAACCAAAGGGTCCCTGGGCCACCAGAAGCTGGGACTACCCCAAGTGCTGATGTGTTGGTTTCAGACTTCTAGTCTCCAGAACTGGGACAGAGTCAGTTCCTGTTGTTTTCAGCCACCTGGCTTGTGGTTCAGTTACTGCAGCCCTGGGAAATGAAGATAGGGATTAAAGGGACTTGACCTACAAAGGATGAGACTTGGGGGTAACTGGACTAAGAAAGAATCAGGAAGTAGGGGCTGAGCGAGTACAGGTAAGGAGATCAAACCCAACAAAGGGTTTTCGTCTAATGTCTTACTATTACTAACATTCCAATGAACATTGAGTCCTCTGGAGTAACCCTCCGGGGCGGACACTATCCCACCCTGCCAGTGGAAACACTGAGGCTTGGAGGCTTGAGCAACTTGGTCAAGGTCAGAAGGGCTGTAGGTGGTTGAGCTGGAATTTGCACCTGTATGAATGGCATCAATACCATGTTCTTGAGGACCTCATTATTCTGGAGCTGAAGCACAGTTGTGCCATGGACAAAGCATGGTTGCAATAAGGATGCAAGAAGAAATGTTCAGGACAATGGTTTGCATTGAATTTAGAGAAAGAGTGGGCTCCAGAACAGCGGTCTCCAAAGAGGGCTTGTGCTGACCATGACGGTGTAAGGCTGTCTGTCCACTTGTATGGGGGAAATGAAAGTGTCTGTTTACATTTATTTAAATTTCATCCTTTAAACGTTGATTTGGGAGGAATACATTTCAAAATGTATATATTAATATTGAAGGTATGTATACACAGATTATCAATAAATGTTTTTACTAATAAGAATACATTATTAATCTGGTCTAGAGAAGAAGAATGAATCATTTGTCCCTCAAACAGTTGGGAGACTATGGTAGGCAGAATAATAAGACACACAGGTGTCCATGACCTATTCACCGGAATTTGTGAATACATTACTTTACATGGCAAAAGAGACTTTGCAACATAAGTCAAAGATCTTGAAATAGAAAGATTTATGCGGGATTAGCTACGGAGCCCAGTGTAATCACCAAGATCCTTCTAAGAAGTAGACAAAAATGTGAAAGTCAGGGTATGTGATAAAGGAAGAGATCAGAGGGAAAGAGACTTGAAAATGCTACATTGCTGGCTTTAGTGATGGGAGAAGGGTCCTCAAGCCGAGAAATGCATGTGACTACCAGGAGCTGGAAGAGATAAGGAAACAGATTCTCTCCCAGAGAATCAAGAAGGAATTCAGCCCTGCCCACACCTTGATTTTAGGATGTCTGACCTGTAGCACCACGAGATAACAAACCTGTGTTCTTTTAAGCCACTGTGTTTCTGGTAATTCGTTACAGCAACAAAAGGAAACTAACACAAAGATGCTGGTCACTAAGAGCTTTCAAGAGAACAGTACTTCTGGGAATGGGCAAAGGGATGAAAGGAAGATTGACTTTTCTTTTTTTTTTTTTTTTCATTTTTCTGAAGCTGGAAACAGGGAGAGACAGTCAGACAGACTCCCGCATGCGCCCGACCGGGATCCACCCGGCACGCCCACCAGGGGCGATGCTCTGCCCATCCTGGGCGTCGCCATGTTGCGACCAGAGCCACTCTAGCGCCTGAGGCAGAGGCCACAGAGCCATGCCCAGCACCTGGGCCATCTTTGCTCCAATGGAGCCTTGGCTGCGGGAGGGGAAGAGAGAGACAGAGAGGAAAGCACGGCGGAGGGGTGGAGAAGCAAATGGGCGCTTCTCCTATGTGCCCTGGCCGGGAATCGAACCCGGGTCCTCAAGATTGACTTTTCATTTAAAAATGTTTGTATGGTTTGTACCTTTTCCATATATGTATATTATCTATCTTAAATAAACAACAACAAGAGGATCTTAAAATTAGCCACACTTTCCCAGGTCATGGACTCACCAATACTTCTGATTAATATCAGATTTTCCTATAGAGTGAGAATGAATTTATATTTTTAAAAAATCCAAAATATGGACCCCTTGGCATATGGAGTTATCACTGTAAATTTAAAAACTAGTTTGCTGGTTTAATTTTAGGCTTCTTGGGTTAATTGACATTATCAACCAACGGTCAATTCCATACCAACAGGAATCCCCAGTTTGGGGGCTAGTGAAGAAGGAAACTTTATTCAGTGCAAACAGCTCCACAGTGACACAACATGACTGTGGAAACAGCACTGCTGTGGTGCTCGAGTGCAGCTGTGGAAACAGCAGGGCTGGTCCTGAAGCTGCCCCGATGGCCGAGGGCCCTGGGGCCAGAACCCGCTTCAGTTAGTCAGCACTGCTCTGCTCTGCTCTGGGCTGGGCTGCTCTGGGCTGGGCTGCTCTGGGCTGGGCTGCTCTGCTCTGGGCTGGTCTGCTCTGGGCTGGGCTGCTCTGGGCTGGGCTGCTCTGGGCTGGGCTGCTCTGGGCTGGGCTGGTCTGCTCTGGGCTGGGCTGCTCTGGGCTGGGCTGGGCTGCTCTGGGCTGGGCTGCTCTGGGCTGGGCTGCTCTGGGCTGGGCTGGGCTGGGCTGCTCTGGCAACACCTCGTCTGTATTTCAGCTCTAGCTGGGGAAACAGTCTTCAGTGGAAAGTGTGCTCTCTGAGCCAGAGGGGAACTTGCTTATACGGACAGAAATCCCTGCTTCGGTTCCCTAATTGGTCTTTCCTCCTTGCAGATGAGGACTCCAAATCCTCACAGTTTGATTGATCCGAAGGCATTGTTCTGATTGGTCTGAATAGAGCTGATCTGATTGATCAGAGATGTATAGCGCTGGTTGAATGGGGAAAGTCTCAGTTCTATTGGTTGAAATAGGACCCCAGGAACTCCTTTATAAAGGGCTGGCTTGGATGGTCGGTACACAGTACTGGCAGATAGTTCAACATGGAGACAGGCAGTTTAGGGCAGAGGCCTCTCTGTGAAGTGCAATTTGTGTGAGAGGCCCCTGTGCAGAAATAGCTGCTGGGCTCTGCTTTTTAATTTGAGCCCAGTTAGCCACCAGGAGCCCTTCCTAGTAGGAGTCTTCCCCGGCCCCAGGGTTCACAGTATGCATGCATACTTAGGTAAATTGAAATTTCTATAAAACTTGACCGCAGACCTGGGAACACTATGAGGCTCCCACTCCGCCTCTCTTACACTTCACCATTACTAAGTATTTCTCTTTATTAAAGTCCCCTGGCTGTGTAACCTCGGGCAAGGGACTTGTCTCTCTTTATTCATCTGAAAATGTTCATATTTCACCAGTTGATCATTCTATGTCCTTTTTAACCTTTGTATTTTTAAATGACTACAAAGAATTTGACTGACCTGAGAAAATTATCATTACATAGTAATTTTTTTAAATAGCGACAAAGCTATACTTAGAATACAAAATAAGTAGATAAATACTTTACACACACACACACACACACACACACACACACACAAATACATGCATACATCTTACTCCCCAAAGAAAACTGAAGAGAAATACTAAAAGGCTAAACCCGGCTGACTTTGAGTGAAAATATTATCAACAATTACATTTTTTCCTATCAGTACTTTTGTATAATTTCTAAATTTTTTTCAGATGTAAAAAATTTTCACTGTAAAATATCTTATGTATCATGTGTCACCACTGGGAACTCTCTTAGATGCCTGAGTCACAAACTAACTCTTAGGCTACGTGTCATTTCTCTGAAGCAGTACCACAGTGACCTTCTAAGTGAAACTTTGAAGATAGGTGTTAGCAACCCATTAACCCACGGCCAAAGATGGTTTGGGCGGTGCTAAAATGTGTACTATTTGGCCCTTTACAGGAAAAGTTCACCAACTCCTGGAATAGTTAGTCTACTCTTGCAAAAACAACACCCAAGGAGTTACGGAATTAAATGTGTTATATATGAGCACAATTTTACTCTTAAAACTCCCAGACTTTCAGATCCTAAGGTGACGAGAGACTTGCCTTTCAAGATGGTTATGCCTAAGGTTGTAGACTAAGAATCCACTTTCTCACTCAAATAACACTATGTGCTACGTTCATCTCTGGAAAGGCACTGCATTTTTAGAAATTCTTTCAAGAATCCATTTTGAACATCACTTCTGTTCCATCCCATTAGCAGAAACTTGCTTCTAAATTACTAGAAACTCCCTCTCATAATAAATTTGAGCACTAAAGCTTCTGTGGCATAGTGATAACCACTTTATATAGATTATCTCATTTGAATCTTTTAAAACCCATTTATAGATGTGTAAACCAAGGCTGAAAAAGTTTAAATCATTTGCCCAAGGTAACACAAACCATAAAAAGACCCCAGCTCTGAAGGACTAAAAAAAAATCAGAATTATAACTATTCTGAGAGAATAGAAGAAGAGCATATTAAAATCCTATGTGAAAATACAAACTCTATAACCATTGGGCTTCAATTGGAAATAGAAGCTATCTCTTCAGTGGATACATTTTAAAACTTGTATTACCTATGTTGACTCATCACTGAATTCATAGACACTGGGACTCATCTGTCTCTACTTTTAAAACAAATTTAGTTCTAAAATAAGTCCATTCAATGATACAATCTTAACACAATCCTGGAATTTGAAAAAGTGACAACTTCAAGCCTTCAGGGAATGGTTTATTTTCTTCTGTAGGTAGTGTTGGCTTATGCTGCCCCCTTCTGGATCACTAGTGGTATGATCTTAACAATCCAAAGGAAAGCGAAAAGATCCAAAAATCACCATCTGAATACAGTGCCTGTAAAGTCATGGTGCACTTTTGACCAATCACAGGAAAGCAACTAAAGACAATAGAAATGTGAAATCTGCACTAAATAAAAGTAAAATCCTTCCAGTTTCTGTAGGATGATATGGCAGCATGTGCACATGCGCAGATGATGACGTAACACTGTGTATACAGCGGAGCAGCCCATGGCCATGTCAGTCAAGATGTGGACGGTACAGAGGAAAGTTCAGTGTGTTCTGTGGCTCGCTAAATTCGAATCCGTAGCCAAAGTGCAACGTGAATATCGGCGCATTTATAACGAAGCGCCACCACATAGGAATAACATTACTCAGTGGGATAAGCAGTTGAAGGAAACCGGCAGTTTGGTGGAGAAACCCTGTTCTGGTAGGCCATCAGTCAGTGACGAGTCTGTAGAGGCTACATGGGATAGCTACCTAAGAAGCCCTAAAAAATCTGTGCGTGAGCCCACATCGAACTGCACTGAATAGGTATGAAACTGGGAGAGTTTTTCCTTTTATTTGGTGCAGATTTCACATTTCTATCATCTTTTGTTGCTTTCCTGTGACCAGTCAAAAGTGCACCATGACTTTACAGACACACTGTATTTTAGAGTGGAGAAGAATTTGAAGATATTTTCTCTAATTCCTTTTTCTAATCAGTAGAAATCCTATCTGTAGAGAGTTTCACCAGTGCCACAGTAATAGATTACAAAGGGAGTGACTAGAACCCATTTTTTCTGACCTTGCCTAGCAGCGTTAAGGTAGATCTGGAATTTGGAATTTCAAAATGCCTTTTGAAAATAGAGACACACATCTACTGAATTCACATACTTCCTTTAAATTTGGGGGACCTCATATGTAGAATAATCAAAAAGGGCACTCTACACTTAATGAATCAATAGGGCATTATATACGTGAGTCAGATGTTCCTCAATTCCAAGGGCAAAACTGGGTGGGGTCCATTTCTAAATTTTGAAAGGGAACAGGAAGCAAATTGGGTTGGCACCCACTGGTTCATAAAGAGGAAGGGATGATGAGGTGACATCACAGTTCATGCAGATGTGGTAACAGCCAGAACCCAGAGCCTCAAGAACACCATTTGAGTCACCACGATTCTGAACTATGCCTCCACCTTCCACTGCCCCTGAGGTGCCCAAGCAACAGAAATGTCATCATCCTTATGAGAGCCCAGAGTCACCACCCCAGGCTACTGCTTTTACGCCCGGCCAACTGAGCTTCTCGGTGAAGCAGATAAGACCCCACCCCTAACCCTTCCCCACCGGACTTCTTCTTTTTTTTTTTTTTTTTTTGTATTTTTCTGAAGCTGGAAACGGGGAGAGACAGTCAGACAGACCCCCGCATGTGCCCGACCGGGTTCCACCCGGCATGCCCACCAGGGGCGATGCTCTGCCCACCAGGGGGCAATGCTCTGCCCCTCCGGGGCGTCGCTCTGCCGCGACCAGAGCTACTCTAGTGCCTGGGGCAGAGACCAAGGAGCCATCCCCAGCGCCCGGGCCATCTTTTGCTCCAATGGAGCCTTGGCTGCGGGAGGGGAAGAGAGAGACAGAGAGGAAGGAGGGGGGGGATGGAAAAGCAAATGGGCGCTTCTTCCATGTGCCCTGGCTGGGAATCGAACCCGGGTCCCCCGCACGCCAGGCTGACACTCTACCGCTGAGCCAACTGGCCAGAGCCACCACCGGACTTCTTTCTGAAGGTCAGTGTCCAGCACTACGCTGCCCACACCTGCTGATCAATGCATGCTGATGGAGGGAGGTGGCAAGATGCACATTTTACCAAGAACCTTCAGAATTATTGACAACAATAATAAATGAATGCCCTATACCGAGCACTGACTCCATGGCCAGCACGGTGCAAAGTACTTCCCACATTTGCTCCAAGAAAATGCTCTATAGTCGGCACTAGTTTCGCCCTAATTTCACAGCGGGAACCCTGCAGCGGAGAGATGGCGGGCAAGAGTCATGCAACTAGCAGGGGAGTGAGCAAACGTCAGGGCTCGGATTACCTACCTGGGAGCCCAAGCTCTCCTCTGGGCTCCGTGGCAAGAACTCTCATACAGCTGCTCTGGGCGGACCAGCACTGGAGAATGAATGCCCATGCTGTCTCCCAGCGCAGTGGGAAGACAGCCATTTGCAATGGACCCCCAGCCCTGCGCTGCCTGGGGGGGGGGGGGAGGGTTCTGGAAGAGAGAGCCTAACGGTTATTGTTGTTGATGAAGACAATGGTGTGTGCAATGTAGGCAGCGGAAAGCGCACAGAGCTCTGGCATCTATCATCACACTTGAACTTCCGATGAATCTACGAGGCAAGTAAGCTTATGCTGAACTAAGTTGGCTTGGGCAGAATGACGGGAAGAGGACGAAACGGAAGCTCAGAGAGCTCCCATATCTTGCCCGGTGGTGCTGCCTCGCTAGTGATGATCGTAAATGGTAGAGCGATGACACCCGAGTCCCAGTTCCATGTCTGTCCCCGCCTCTGAGCCGCACAGCTGCCCACAGACCCTAAGTGTTCTCGCCAAAGGTCACTGGTACTTACACTCACGGACTTGTTCACAGCGGCAGGACAGACACCTCATCACAGAACTCACTGAGGTTTCGCCTTTCTCCCACCCTCCTGTGAAAGCGGAGGTCTCTGCAGTGCCCGGCGGGCGCCGGAAGGACGCTTTGGTCTGCGGAGTGAGTGACGCAGCTCACTCGGTTAACCTCTGGGACCCCTGGCAGGGCGGGCTCTGTGTTCTGGCCCAGCCACTCACCTTCCTTCCCACACTCTGCTTGCCTCACCGTGGGCATGCCTCTCTCAGAGCTTGGCAACTCTCTTTGATCTCAGTTGACCTTTCTGAAGGTGAGCTGTTAGATGTGAGAATTACACGGATTCTGTTCCAACTTTTTTAATGAAAAACACAAACCATTGGGATGGTTGATAGAATATACTGCGTTTGTGAGAGGAATGGAGAGAAGCCACTTTTTGTCCTTTTCTTTTATCTCAGACCGCCAGCCTATCAGCCGGTGTGACCCCGTGAAAACATGCACTGGATGTGAGAGAGAAAATAAGCCAGCTAATGTGGCACACGAAAGGTGCTGACTTTGAAATCAACTGCATCCAATTTCTTTCCTCCTAACAACGGCGTTCGTGAGTGAGAACGAGCTTTGCTCTATTCCCCTGCCTTCCTCTGTTCCTTCCGCTGAACTTCTCCCGACAAGGGCAGTTCCTCCTACAACTTCCTCTGTCCTGGTGGCTGAGGACCCGGAGAGGTGTCAGGGCCTGTCAGTGCTCGGTTCGTCTTTAATACAATAGTGTGGAATGGGGACAGAGCTGTGATTTAGGAGCCAGAAGATGGCCCAGTTCCCACTTCTCTTCGAACTCTTTTAATGCCTCTGTGCCTCAGTTTCCTTCTAGCTAGCATAAAGGGAGTGGACTACACCAGCAATTCCTAAGTGCCTTCTTGGGGCCAGGGATGGGCTGACTTCCAAAGAATCTCCTGAGGAAGTTGGTTAAACATACGCTTTCTAGAGTCCACCCCCAGAGGCTCTAACTCCGCAAGCGGTGAGTGACCTAAGGTAATCTCCACTCTTACTAAGCTCCCTTAGTAAGAGATGCCGGCCTACGAACAGGTCTGGGGTCCGCAGACTGGAGGATCTCTAAGTCAGAGGTCTTGGTGTCCTGCTTCCCTGGGAGAGCCAGCTGAGAGCCGGTTGCTCTCACACCTTCTCTTCCTCTATCCTCACTCCTTCTCTCTTACCTCCATCTCCAGACCCAATCCCACCTCCCTGCTCTCGCCCACATCCTCTTCCCCTACACAGACAGACCTTGCTCCCCTCACCAGCCCCTTCTCTCTCTACCTGGCCTCCCCTCTAAGTAGTCTCCCTTGAACTTTTTGAAAGAACACCTAATGTTCATTCTCTTACAAACGCTCATCACTGGACCTCAGGGCGCCCCACCGCAGTTAACAGCCACCTTTCCAAATGCTCCTCCTACTTGACCAGCATGCAGAATTTCCGTGTCTGGAATACCCCCTGCGCCCGCCGTACCGTTGTCAGCCCAACCCCTGTGCCCCTGCACTCTCCTGGACCCCTTCCTGCTTCTGCTGTCTCCCTCTCTGCCCCTCCCCTCAGCCGGCTTTTCTGCTTCCCACGCACCCTCCCCCAATGCAATTGTTCCTTGGGGAGGGGGGAGGGGGGGTTGTCTAACTGCACCCCTTATCCCTCCCTTCATCGCATATAATACTTTTAGGTGATCCCACAGGAATTTCAGTTAGGCTTAGCTTGCTTAGGAAACAATATTAAAAATGGTTTAAGAGCTCAGTTTTATGAATCAAGAGTCTGAGGACTCAAACTCTAGCAAATTTCTTAACCTCTCCAAAACCTCAGTCTCTTCTCCTTTGTAATGGGCGTAATTAAAGAGTCTTCCTCACAGCCCTGGACAACGCCCTACAATGAGACAATGCACTAGAAGCACCGGTTCCAGCCCTGGCATATAAGAAGCACTCAGTTAGTGTCGTGTAGTATCACTGCTTCTCAAAATGACATCTGTAGGCCGAACTGTCCCTCGTGAGATATGTGTGAGAGCAGTGGCACAGCGGCCAGCCTCTGCTTAGCACTTATCCTGTGAGTCATCACAGTAGTTACGATTTGATCTGAGGTCGGTGCCAACATCAAAGACACCCATCCCACCCAGGCCCAGCCCCCACACTTCCAATTTCCTGTTAGACATCCCAGAGACCCCTCAAATTCAAGATCTCCCAAACACATGTCATTCTTCCTCCTGGGGTTCCTTTACCAGTTAACCTGTCACATCGATCTAGTCCCCCAAGTACAAAGAATTAGTCATCCTTCACTCTTACTTCGGTCAACAAGTCATCTCGATGCTAACTCCTAAATGGCTTTGACCCTGTCCCCTCTCTGTTGTTACTGAGGCCCTCATTCTAGTCTAGACACTCCTCTCCAGCCTGGATTACTGCAGGGGGCTCCTGGGTAGCCTGTCTCCTGGCTTGCTGCCCTCTGATATATCTTACACACTCTTGCCATAGCAATTTTTTCTGCAACAGAACTGAAAATGTCATTCCCTACTCAAAAATAATATGAATGGTTCTTTATGACCCTGGAAGGAAATCTAAATTCTTCAGCCCATCAATCCAGTCCTTTAAGAACCTAGACCATTCCAGTCCTGGCCAGGTAGCTCAGTGGGTAAGAGCCTCATCCTGATATACCAAGATCACAGGTTTGATTTCTGGTCAAGGCACATACAAGAATCAATAAATGAATGCATAAATAAGTGGAACAACAAATCAATTTCTCACTCACTCTCTCGCTCTCCCTCTATCTCTCTCTCCCTTCCTTTCTCTCTAAAATCAAATTTTTTAAACATTTACAATAAAGACCCTGGCCAGGTGGCTTGGTTGGTTAGAACATTGTCCTGACATGCAAAAAGGTTGCTGGTTCAATCCCCAGTCAGGCACATATAGGAACAGATTTTTATTTCTCTCTCTCTCTCTCTCTAAAATCAATAAATACAAATTTTAAAATTTTTACAAAAAAGAACCTAGAACATTCCAAGCTTCCTGCCTCCATGAGATTCAACTTGACTACTAAATAGTCTCCAAAGAATTCATGTTCCATCACATCCCCATCTTTGCTCGTGTGTTCTTCCTCCCTATTCACCCTTCCTTTTCCAATGCAATGGACTTGTCCTTGAAGAACCAATTCAAATGCTGTTGAGTGGAATTGTCCTCTCTTCCTTTCTAAGACAGACTCTGTCTCTTCCTCATTGGGGCCCCAGGGCAGCTTTTCATACTTCTGTCCAAACAAAGCACACTGGATGAGCAGGTGTTATGTACAAGCCTGTTTATACCATTTAAGGGTGGCATTTTTAAGAACAGAGGTCACGACTTACTTATGTTTATATGTCCTGTGCCATGTACTGAGAAATGCCTAGGTGAGCCACAATTAACAAATGACAGATTTGAGCCCTGGCCGGTTGGCTCAGTGGTAGAGCATCGGCCTGGTGTGCAGGAGTCCCGGGTTCGATTCCCGGCCAGGGCACACAGGAGAAGCGCCCATCTGCTTCTCCACCCCTCCCCCTCTTCTTCCTCTCTGTCTCTCTCTTCCCCTCCCGCAGCTGAGGCTCCATTGGATCAAAGTTGGCCTGGGTGCTGAGGATGGCTCCATGGCCTCTGCCTCAGGCGCTAGAATGGCTCTGGTTGCAACAGAGCAGCGCCCCAGATGGGCAGAGCATTGCCCCCTGGTGGGTATGCCGGGTGGATCCCGGTCGGGCACATGCGGAAGTCTGTCTGACTGCCTCCCCGTTTCCAACTTCAGAAAAATACAAAAACAACACACACTCACACACACACACACAAAAACAAAACCAAAAAACAAATGACAGATTTGAAAAGCCTTTACCAAATATTCACATCTGCAAACCAAATGCCAAGGTAAAGATAGAAACATCCCATTTCCAACCACATCTTCCTCTGAGAATCCTTTGAGTCCGTGGACAGGCCGGCTTGCTCTGGGCCAGCATACAGAGGGTGGCTTTGTAAACCAGAACAACAGAGGAATAGAACAAATGTTCCTACAAGCACCCCCTCCCCACACCCTCACCGTCCTAACCCTGGGACCAAGCAGAAGCTACTGTAAACATCTCAAGGGGAGAAAAATGTTATTGTTACTAGAGCAATGTTCATTTTTCCCAGTTTTACCGGATTGACAGCAAAGTCCTCGTGTGTGTTTGGGTGCGTTAAATTTGAAATTGTCCTACAGCTTCGACTTCATGCTGGTGATGGGTATAATGACCCATCTGGGGGCTGAGGAGAAGTGAGCGCTAATGGTTTAGAATCAGATATAAAAGTCTGCCCTCAGGGAAGCTGTGTTGAAAGCTGCTGCCAGGAGAACTGGCCTCTGGTCCCAGCTCTCTTCCTAACTCACTGCAAGACCTCTCTCAACCTGCTGGCCTTCTCTGGGCCTCAGTTTCCCAGTTTTCTATAGACAACAACCCTTCAATCCGTGGAAGCTGGGTGTGAGTCCCACTCTCCAGCTGTCTAGCTCTGTGACCTTAGGAAAGCCACTCCGCATCTCTGAGCTCCATTCTAGGCAGCTAGAGAGAGGCGAAGATCTGTCCCCCGGGCGGGCTCCTTTGGATGATGTCTGCAGACCAAACCCTTTCAAAGTGGAGTTGGGCACCGAAGGAGAAGATAATACTTGGAAGTGTCTTATCAAATAAAAAACACAAATTTGAAAGCCCCGGCAAGGAACCTCAAACATAGCTCTTCTTCAGCCATAACTTGATTTCAAAGCCTAAATTCTAGGCCGACGCCCCACAGATGGAGAAACAGGAGAAGGACAAAACTAGTCAGAGGCGGCGGAAGATGTTCACCCATAGGAGGAAAACTAACAGTGGAGAGTGCAGGAGAGCCGTGCGAAAAGCTTTCAGAATCTGAGATTTATTCTACTAGCAAGGAGAGGATTATTACCATACCATTTTAAAGTTTTGCAACTTCCCCAAGTTTGTAATTTTGTCACTCGTCAGCTGTTTCCCTGGGGTGATCAGCAGTTTAAAAAAACAAAACAAAAAGAAAACATAGAACTAAAAAGTGTCCATGTAATACTTAAATGGAACAGCGAGTCAGCCGGGGGCTGCCGGAAGTGGCCTCCTGTGACCTCGCGGACCGGCCACAAACAGGGGAATAGCCGCAGAAGAGCGCGGCCGAAAGGAAATGGGACTGAGCCGTGGTGACTCGTTCACTAGCCAGCAACGAGCCAGCAACAATGGACGGGGCATTCTTCTCATGCATGTCCTCACTCAATAGCCCTGTGCGGTAAGCATTACTATTACTGCAATTTTGTATTTTGAGGAAACTGAACTTTGGAAAAGGACAGAACAAGTCACTCACCTGAAAGTCTAAAAGCGGGAGAATGGACCAGCAGGAAATGGCAGAACAGGGCTGTCAGCCTGAGCTGTTCTGACTCCCCAGAAGGGCTCTTGGAACCCCCACCCACTGCAACCCAGGAGCCTGTGAGAAAAAAGGACTAGAAATTAAAAAAATTTTAAAAAGTGTGGATGTTACTAAAGTAGTAAAAGTGAGCCTGAGGTGTAATCAATAGGGGACTTAATCCCAGGCCACCTGAAGTTATTTAGAAAATGACATAGTCATGTGGCTCTACTCACCCTGGCTTCAGAGTCCCTGCCACACAGAGACTGAGTCTTTAGGGAGCAATTGGGAATCATTTCTCCTATTCCTGTTGCCAAGCAAAAATGAATTACTCCTCAGGCTAAAGGAATGCTTCAAACCCCTGGATACCTGGACGAGTAAGAGTCCGTATTCCCCTAACAGACTTCCTTTAGCTGCAGGAGGAACCTGTAAGGGGTTTTGTTGCTGTTAGTATTGTTGTGCATATTCCTAGCTGTGTGATCTTGGGCAAATGACCAAACATCTCTAAATTCCATTCTAGGCCACCACACTACAGAGGGGAGAAATTGTCTTTCTGGAGAAATTAAGGAAACCATCTAATTTACTGTTGCAACAGCAACAACAACAACAAAATAAGGTACCTAGGAATAAATTTAACCAAGGAGGTCAAAGACCTGTACTCAGAAAATTATAGGACATTGAAAAAAAGAAACTGAAGAATATACAAAAAAAGCAAAATCATATACCTTGTTCATGGGGTGGAAGAATTCACATCATTAAAATGGCCATATTACCCCCATTACAATACCAATGGTATATGTCACAGATCTAGAACAAAAGTTTCAAAAATTTATAATGGAACAAAAAATACCTCAAACAGCTTCAGCAATCTTGAAAGAGAAGGAAAAAGTTGGAGGTATCACAATACCTGATGTCAAACTACACTACAAGACCACTGTAACCCAAACAGCCTAGCACTGGCATAAGGACAGGCATATAGATAAATGCAACAGAACAGAAAGCCCAGAAATAAACCCACACCTTTATGATCAGTTAATATTTGACAAAGGACACAAACAACTTAATACAACTCAGCACCAGGAAGACAAGCAATCCAATTAAGAAATGGGCAAAGGACCTAAATAGACACTTCTCCAAAGAGGACATACAGATGGCCAATAAACATATGATACTCAACATTACATATCATTAGAGAGATGCAAATTATAACCACAGTGAGATATCATCTCACATGAGTCAGAATGGCTATTATCAATAAATCAACAAACAATGAGTGCTGGCGAGGATGTGGAGAAAAGGGAACCCTCCTGCACTGCTGGTGGGAATGCAGACTGGTGCAGCCACTGTGGAAAACAGTATGGAGATTCCACAAAAAATTAAAAATTGACCTGCTTTTTGACCCAGTCATCCCATTTCTGGGAATATATCCTAAGAGGCCTGAAGCACTAATTGAAAGAATATGTGCACCCTATGTTCACTGCAGCGTTATTTACAACAGCCAAGATCTGGAAACAGCCCAAGTACCCATCAGTAGATGAGCGGATAAAAGAGCTGTGGTACATTTACACAATGGAATACTACTCAGTCATTAAAAAGAGAAAAATTTTGCCACAGCATGGATGGACCTGGAGATTATTATGCTAAGTGAAATAAGTCAGTCAGAGAAAGACAAGTACCATATGATCTCACTGATAATGTGGGGACTCTACTGAACAAATTAAAATGGATGAAAAAGTTAGAAACAGACATGGACATATGGAACAGACTGATAGTTGTTAGAGGGAGAAGGAGTTGGGGGACTGGATAGAAGGTGAAGGGATTAGCCAAAGAACATATATACACATAACACATGGTCACACACAACGGTGAGGTGACAGCCGGAGGGAAAGGGGGTGGGGCTAGGAGGAGGGGGGCAAAAGGAACTACATGAGGACGAAAGGGACTTTGCTTGGGGCGATGGCCACATGATGCCGTGTGCAGATGATGTTCTATTGAATTGTACACTTGAAATCTGTATGGTTTTGCAAACCAATGTCATCTCAATAAACTCAATTTAAAAAAAAAAAGTGAAGAAAATCTTCCAGGGCAGGTGATTCTAGGGCTGAGCTTCCAAGTGTGAATAGGAATTGGATGGGTAAAGACGTCAGTCCCAGTTGAGTCAGCAGCGTGGATGCCGGAGCTGAAGCGATAACCTCACAGTGGGGAGAAGAGTGACAGGCAATGCACTAGAACACAGAGAAGACAGACCCAGCTGCTCAGAACGAATTGTGTCCCCTGAAATTCACACGGTGAAGCCCTAACCCTCAGGGTGATGGTTTTGGAGATGGAGCCTCTGGCAGGTCGTTTCTGTTGTTTCAGCCACCCACTCGTGGTATTTTGCTCTACCAGCCTGAGTGAAATGAAAGCTCACGGACTGTGAGGAAGGGAACCCAGAGCGGTGAGCGGGCCCAGGAGTGCAGAGCTTCATTGCCCTGGAAAGAAACAGACTTGATGTCTAGTCAAAGGAGACCGCTGGTGCATTTTGCTTCCCTTTACAGAAGCTGAGTTTTTCCCGGGTATTTCCTCGACTCTCCGTGCCATTCCTGGTTCCCCAGTCCTTCAGCCAAATGTACTTTCAGCCTAAATGGAAATAACAAGGGTTCTTAGGTTCAAACAGGTATCTTCCTTCCACCAATGAAATCTGGGAAAAGCGAGCTGAGGCGATCACTGAATGTACTAGAAACATCACTTTCGAAACCAAAAGTAAAGTAAAAAGCAACACCTAACCAGTTCACAACGGCATGTTAAAGTGACACAATCCCACTGTTACTGTTCTATTAATGAACACGTTTCTCTGATTTGTAGGCAGTGGAAGTGGACACATAGCTTCAGTTGCTCACTGAGAGAGTGTGACTTATTATTTCCTTAAAAATCTTCAGTCTGGCCCTGGCTGGTTGGCTCAGCGGTAGAGTGTTGGCCTAGCGTGCGGAGGACCCGGGTTCGATTCCCGGCCAGGGCACACAGGAGAAGCTCCCATTTGCTTCTCCACCCCTCCGCTGCGCTTTCCTCTCTGTCTCTCTCTTCCCCTCCCGCAGCCAAGGCTCCATTGGAGCAAAAATGGCCCGGGCGCTGGGGATGGCTCCTTGGCCTCTGCCTCAGGCGCTAGAGTGGCTCTGGTCGCAACATGGCGACGCCCAGGATGGGCAGAGCATCGCCCCCTGGTGGGCAGAGCGTCGCCCCCTGGTGGGCGTGCCGGGTGGATCCCGGTCTGGCGCACGCGGGAGTCTGTCTGACTGTCTCTCCCTGTTTCCAGCTTCAGAAAAATGAAAAAAAAAAGAAAAAAAAAAATCTTCAGTCTGCTGCTGATTACTTATAATGTTTGGAAATGCTGATTTTTGATGTAAAGTTTTTTCTTCCAGTGGTCACACAAATGGGAAGAATAAAAATAATAAAACAAGCAAATTCCATTCTTAAAAATAAGGTTTGATTAAGTGACGTTAGCTTAGGCATTCTTATTCCTTAAAGAAAGCCTCTCTGTTGAATGTATATACTACTAGCATAGCAATTCCCAAAGTAACCCTGAAGCCCCACGTGCCCTTATGTACAAATATTGGTAAAATCATCAGTATCTACAAAGATTACCTGTTTTACTTCATTGTTATATACAAATTAAAATCAACACTTCAGTTCATTGTACTGACAAAAAATAAGAAGAAAGAAAAGAAGGAAGGAAGGGAGGGAGGGACCTAGGGAGGGAGGGAGAAACTGCCTTTCTGGGTAATGTTAATTTGGGGGAATAATAATTTTGACAAGATCCTCTTTAAGGCTTTAAACCAGCCCTCAATCATGAAAGAAGCCTTAGTATCCAGAAAATTACATGAAGAAACGAGGAAGGAATTGGGGATATTTAGCCAGGAAAAGAAAGCCCCACAGAGACGGGCAGGCCAGTGGAGAGCACTTTGCTGTAAATGAAGAAGTAACTTTATTCTATAAAAGGCTCCGAGGGGAAGTCAGGGGGAAGCAGCTTAGCACAGTGTTAGAGTGGCGTCAGAGGGGGCAGACATGGGCTAAATCCAGGTCGGTCATTTCTCAGACAAGTCATCATATATAACCTTTATGAACTCTTAAATGGAGGGGATAATGGTATCTATCTCATAGGCTTTGTGAAAAATCAACTGAAGTGATGCATGTAAATGAACAGTGTTAAAACAAAGAAAGGCCTGAGTAGGCATAAGCATCTCTAATAAACTTTCTGACCTGTTCTCTCTCTCTCTTTTTAATGTGTAATATGGGGGTCATAGCTCTACCTGACCGGAAGGTCATTGTGAGATTAAGTAAGAAAATGCATGTTACAAACCCCTGACACGGCACCTAACACAAATCTAAGTCCTTAGTAGTAGAAGGCGATTATTACTATAAATGTTTTGTTACCAAAACCAGTGGGAAGAGAAAATGGTACATGAAAGAACATCACCTTCTATTTCAGAGTGGAAAACAAGGTAAAATAAAATAGTGTTGAAGAGCACGGAGCCTGAGCTCTGGTGGCGCAGTGGATAAAACGTTGACCTGGAACGCTGAGGTCGCCGGTTCGAAACCCTGGGCTTGCCTGGTCAAGGCACATATGGGAGCTGACGGTTCCTGCTCCTCCCCACTCTTTCTTTCTCTCTCTCTCCCCTCTCTAAAATGAATAAAAATAAAATTAAAAAAAAATAAATCTTAAAAAAAAGAAGAAGAAGGGCATAGAGTCAGAGCTAGACTTGCTGGATCTGGTGCCTGAGAGCAGCGTGGCCTGGTGACAGTTACGTGGAGTGGGGAGTGTGGCTGTAGAGAGGGACTGGATGCAGTGGCCTAGGAGCAGGGCTCAGCCAGCACACGGTGCATGCCCCATCTCCCTGGTGCGCCCCATAACGAGTAGATGGTAACAGAGACTGACAGACCCTCTCGGAACAAGCCCCTCCTCAGCCCTGCAGCCTCTGGATAGGGGAGAGTGTTCTCTCTCTCCCAGAATTTAACAAGGAGCTGTGAAAGGAAAATTATCCGGAATCTTACAGAAGAGGCGAAGACATCAGATGACCTCTTGTTCCCAGTTCAATGTAAATTAGTCCAAGATTTAAATGGAATAAGTGATACCATTTTGACACCTCCTCACCCACCCTTCACTGCTTCTCTGGTTGCTTCCTTCTCTTCTGATAGAAAACAGCCCCCGCCCTACCCTTGTCCCACAATCAAAGAAAGTCTGAACCTCTGGGACCCGGTTTCCCTTAAGTTATCGACCTCCAGGCCAGACTTCCTGTCCCCCCACTGCATGAGTCACTGTGTGCCAGGGTCACCTCACCATTTCACCTCCATTTACAGTCTTCCTTCAGAGCCTGTGCCCCTTCCACTGGCTCCTGTCTGTCCCCTCCAGTCCTACCCTCTGAGCCTTTGTGAGTGACGCTACATTGCCTCCTTCACAGCCTGAAAGGACGACTCTCTTCTGGCTAATAAACACGTACAAAGACACTCAAACTCTCTGCTCATCAGAGCAACCAAAGAACGAGATGACATTGGTCTTTTTTCTTCTCAGGAGATTGAAAAAAAAAATAGATAAACAAATGGGTACATCCAGTGTAGGGAGGATACAGACAGCGGATACCATGTGGGCGGGAAGACAACCCGGCCCAGCCTTTCCGGAGAACAGTGTTGCCATAGCTGTTACATTGAAAGTGCTTCTGCTTAGCATGTCTCTTCTTGATCACCGCCCTAGCTGGAGAAATGACTGCAGACACGCTTAAGGGGACACACACATGCAAGGTTGCTCAATGAAGACCGTTCACCATGATGAAACATTGGAATAACCAAAGTGCCTGCCTCCCGGGGCAGGGGACACTCTAGGTATCCATAGTGTGAGGTGCTATTCAGCACTTGAACCTCACGGTGCAGGCCCACATGCGCGGAGGAAGAAAGCGCTCTCATATATGTAGTGACGGGTCAACAGTATAAAACGCAGAAGGCTGCACACAGTAGGATAGCCATTTTCAAAACTCCACGCACAAAACAAACCGTACATTTCTATATCTATTCACACACAGGAGGGAATAGAAAAAGATCTAGAATGATCATCTTTGAGTAATAGCTGTGACGACCTCAGAGGAGGAGCTGGAGTTAAAGAGAGGAAGTCAAAGAGAACTTTATTTCTACCTTTTTTTTTTTATATGTATCCCTCACAAACCTGCGTTAGCGTAATATGTGTGCAATTGAAAATAAGTCAGGAGCATTTTGGAAAAAGGATGGTGCTTCTCCGAGTCGCATTCCTAGCTGCAGGTCAGAAGCGGCTGAGGAAGGGGCTCAGAAATGAAGCAGGAGGGGGGAGAAGGCACCGATGCTGTTGGTGTGTTTCACTTCCATTCCAGCTCGCAGGAGGATGTGGAATGTGACCGCTGTGGAACCCAAACAGCTCAATCCTGAGACAAGCAGGCAGAGAACAGACTGTTCCCACGGCCCAAGACAAAACCACTCAAGATGGCACAGCACCCCTCCCCCCAAGCAAAAATCACTGACTCACTCATTTCCCACGTCGATGGCTGGGCTGTTGACTGGAGAACCCAAGGTTTAGACTCTGGAAAAAAAAAGAAAGACAAGAGTAAACTAACTTAGGTAAATGCTCGCCTTTCTATTTTGGGTGTCCCTCTGACCCTTAAACTGACTTCTATCGTTAAAAAGAAAGAGCCGCTAACGTTCACTGAGCAGTTAGCACATGCCGGACACTGTTCTACGTGATGTACATGCATTTCTCATTTAATCCTCAGAAAAAGACATGTATATATATGAAGGCTGTTGTTATCATTTCCATTTTACCAGTGAGGAATCCAAGGCCCAGAGAGATTAAGTAATTTTCCCAAACTCACACAGCAGCTAAGTGGCAGTTTTGAACCCAGGTGAGGTGACAGCAGAGTGTGAACAGGGGCACACAGGAGCCTCTCCACCACCCTGCCTCCCTATAATGCATGGTCACAAGTGCTGGTTTATTTACCCCACGGGTCTCTAGTTTCCTCTGAGTGATTTTAAGTCCCACCGGGGTAACAGCTACTATCCAAATCGTTACTAATGTGCCAGGCATTCATCTAAGTCCTTTAAATGCACGAAGTTACATAACTCCACAGCAAACCTGGGGGGAGATGGAGGCCAGAGACCGCCAGCACAAAGAAGTAGAACTGGAGGTCAAACCCAGGGAGTTCTCTCTATTGTTTGCAGGGTATTCTCTGCCCCGGGGCCCTGACGATGAAAGGACAAATGAATGAAAGAATTCACCCTCTGCTATAAAAAAGGCAAGCAGTCAAATGAGTGCACTCCTTGGGGGTTTCAACAAAGAGGACTGGTGTGCTTGGAATCAGGATGAGACAGCTGAGCACCACCAACCCGCACGTGGAAAGGCTATTTTCTAGAGATGTGCGACCATGGAGAACTGTGCAAATGAATCAAAATGAGTCAATCAATTAATCAATCAATCATCTCCCTCCCTCTCTTTCTCTCCCCCTCTCTTTTTTTTATAAATAAATTTTTATTAATTTTAATGGGGTGACATCAATAAATCAGGGTACATATATTCAAAGAAAACATGTCCAGGTTATCTTGTCATTCAGTTATGTTGCATACCCATCACCCAAAGTCAGATTGTCCTCTGTCACCTTCTATCTAGTTTTCTTTGTGCCCCTCTCCCTCTTTCCCTCCCCCCCCTAACCACCACACTCTTGTCCATGTCTCTTAGTCTCATTTTTATGTCCCACCAATGTATGGAATCATGTAGTTCTTGGTTTTTTCTGATTTACTTATTTCACTCCATATAATGTTATCAAGATCCCACCATTTTGGCCCTGGCTGGTTGGCTCAGTGGCAGAGTGTCGGCCTGGTGTGCAGGAGTCCCAGGTTCGATTCCCGGCCAGGGCACACAGGAGAAGCACCCATCTGCTTCTCCACCCCTCCCCCTCTCCTTCCTCTCTGTCTCTCTCTTCTCCTCCCGCAGCTGAGGCTCCATTGGAGCAAAGATGGGCCAGGCGCTGAGGATGGCTCTGTGGCCTCTGCCTCAGGCACTAGGATGGCTCTGGATGCAACAGAGCGACACCCCAGAGGGGCAGAGCATCGCCCCCTGGTGGGCATGCCGGTGGATCCCGGTCAGGCGCATGTGGGAGAGTCTGTCTGGCTGCCTCCCCGTTTCCAATTTTGGAAAAATGCAAAAAAAAAAAAAAAAGAAAAAAGAAAAAAGATCCCACCATTTTGTTGTAAATGATCCAATGTCATCATTTCTTATGGCTGAGTAGTATTCCATCTCCACTCATCTGACTCAAGGACGCTTGATTCACTGTTTCCTTCCCCTCAGCCTAAGAGGTAAGGAAAGAAAAAGCAAACACGCGTCCACATACCTTTGGATGTGAGTAAGGCTGTGTCTCTAGCGGTCACCTCAGAGACAAGGGAGGTTTCTGGCTCTAGAAGAAGAAAGAAACACTTGATAAAAGGCAGCTAAACGATGTGTTTGTGCTGAGTGGTAACGTTTGGGGCTATTTTTTTATAGTTGTCTTTGTGCTTTTCCATATATTTCAGGTTTTCTTCAAGGATAGCATGGGGGAAAACTTCAAATGTATTTTAAGATGAATATTTTAAAAGCCAATGGGATAAAAACTACATACAAAAATGGTTTGGTTCAGTGTTCACGGACTTTAGGTGAATATTCAGACTATAATGGAATTAGCCAATCAAATATTATAAAGTTGTTTTTTTCTGAGAAAGCGAGGAAGGTGGGGGGAAGGGAGAGAAAGAGAGAGGAGCATCAACTCATTGTTCTACTTACTCGTGCTCATATCTATTGCTTCTCATACGTGCCCTGACCAGGGCTTGAACCTGTGACCCCAAGATGGAGCTGGCACCATCATCACTCCCTCTATCTACCACACCACTGGCCAGGGCCACGTTATTTAAGTGATCTTTTAAAACATATTTTTCCATTGATTTTAGAGGAAGAGAAAGAGAGAAGAGAGAGAAAGAGAAGCATCAACTCATTGTTTCACATAGCTGTTCCACTACTTGTGCACTCACTGATTGCTCCTCTATGTGCCCTGACCGGGGCTTAAACCCATGACCTCTGGCACACCAGATCAATGCTTTATCCCCTGAGCCACCAGCCTGGGTGATCCATGCCTTATTGAGACAGATGAAAAGCCTAAGAAAGCCTTCAAGCTATCTCATAATTGTTTTCTTTTTTCTTTTTGGACGAGAGAGAGAGATAGACAGGGACAGACAGGAAGGGAGAGAGATGAGAAGCATCAATTCTTTGTTGCGGCACCTTAGTTGTTCATTGATTGCTTTCTCATACATGCCTTGACCAGGGGGCTTCAGCTGAGCCAGTGAACCCTTACTCAAGCCAGTGACCTTGGAATCAAGCCAGCGACCTTTGGGCTCAAGCCAGCAACCATGGGGTCATCTCTATGATCCTGCACTCAAGCCAGTGACCCTACACTCAAGCTGGTAAGTCCATGTTCAAGCTGGCGACCTCGGGGTTTCAAATCTGGGTCTTCTGCGTCCCAGGCTGGTGTTTTATCTGCTGCATCACCACCTGGTCAGGCTCATAATTGTTTTCTAATAACCTTATCCTCAGAATCAGAGTTTGAAACATAGTGGGAGCTTTGATAAGCTCCTGTTGGTAACTCAGTGACAGGTCCAAGATGAAGAAGTAAGAGGAGTTCAGGAGAAACAATAAAAGGAAAAAAAGTGATAGAACCCATTCACCATCAAAACATATTTTAAGGCATCTAGAAGCCTTTTCTCAAATAATCTCCTAAACCAAGCAGATACTTGAACCCTGGCAAGATGGAACTGGAGTCTGACCAAAGGTGACATTTTCTGGTTCTTCAACAAACATCTCTAAGATTCCAGGAGGTCAATTGGAGAACCAAAAAAGCTGACTTTTCAAAATCAAATAAAAAAACGGTAAAAAAAAAAAAAATGAAACCATAAAACAAAGAAAAGACATAGTTTAGTAAATACACACACACAGACAGACACACAGAGACACACACATACTGTTATGGGCTGAACTCTTTCCCACTCAGCCACAAGTTTATATATTGAAGCTCTAATCCCTCAAGTAGTTCAGAATGTGACTATATTTGGAGACAGATCCTTTAAAGAGATAATTAAGGTAAAATGAAGTCAGTAGGCTGGGCCATAATCCAATATGACTGGTGTCTTCACAAAAAGAAGAGATTAGGACAGACACGCACATGAGAGAAAGGCCATGTGAAGGCATAGTGAGAAGATGGCCATCCATAAGCCAAAGAGAAAGCCCTCAGAAGAAATCAACCTTGATGATGCCTTGATCTCAGACTTCTAGCCTCCAGAACAGTAAGAAAATAAAGTACTGTTTTTTAAGCCACAGAACAAGTCTCTGGGCTGCTCATTCAGTAGAGAGCCCTGTTCCAAGGGACCATATACATCTGACCAGCAGGAAGGAAAGACTGGCCAATTGGACCATGTACCTGCAGTGAGGGTGGGCCCTTCTGTGGAAGGTTCACCGGTCTGAGGAGTTGTCAGGGGGCATGTGGTCGTCATTGTTGTGAGCGCGGCAGTGGTTCTTGTCTGAAGTGGTGTTCCGGTTGTGAGGTCCGGTGTAGTCACGACTGTTGTTGGAAGCATAGTTGTGGTAGTTGTCACAGCAGTGGTGGTGGTGGTTGGGCGATGGGTGGTTGGTGGGGCTGTAACCAACAGAAGACATATGCAGTACTAAGTAGAGATGAAGGAAAAGGGAAACAAAACAAAAA
Organism: Saccopteryx leptura; assembly: GCF_036850995.1. Classification (NCBI taxonomy): domain Eukaryota; kingdom Metazoa; phylum Chordata; class Mammalia; order Chiroptera; family Emballonuridae; genus Saccopteryx; species Saccopteryx leptura. The sequence goes on from NC_089508.1 coordinate 177,203,962, forward strand.
TATCTGGGATCCTTCCATGTCTTTCCATATCTACTACCTTCACCTGGTCCACTGTCCTGGACCATTGTAATTAATGCCCATAAAAATTGGGGTTCTTGAAAGTATGGTGGTTCCTCAAAAAACTGCAAATAGAACTACCTTATGACCCAGCAATCCCTCTACTGGGTATATACCCCAAAACCTCAGAAACATTGATACGTGAAGACACATGTAGCCCCATGTTCATTGCAGCACTGTTCTCAGTGGCCAAGACATGGAAACAACCAAAAAGCCCTTCAATAGAAGACTGGATAAAGAAGATGTGGCACATATACACTATGGAATACTACTCAGCCATAAGAAATGATGACATCAAATCATTTACAGCAAAATGGTGGGATCTTGATAACATTATAAGGAGTGAAATAAGTAAATCAGAAAAAAACAAGAAATACATGATTCCATACATTGGTGGAACATAAAAATGAGACTAAGAGACATGGACAAGTGTGTGGTGGTTACCAGGGGTGGGGGGAGGGAGGACAGGGGGGAGAGTTAGGGGGAGGGGGAGGGGCACAGAGAACTAGATAGAGGGTGGCGAAGGACAATCTGACTTTGGGCGAGGGGTATGCAACATAATTTAATGACAAGATAACCTAGACATGTTTTCTTTGAATATATGTACCCTGATTTATTAATGTCATCCCATTACCATTAATAAAAATTTATTTAAAAAAAAAAAAAAAATTGGGGTTCTTGCCTCTATTCTTGGCCTTTCCCATCTGTTCTTCACATATTGGTTAGAATAACCTTTTTTTGTGTGTGTATTTTTCTGAACTTGGAAATGGGAAGGCAGTCACAGACACCCGCATGCCCCCGACAGGGATCCACCCGGCACGCCCACCAGAGGGTGATGCTCTGCCCATCTGGGGCATTGCTCTGTTGCAACCAGAGCCATTCTAGTGCCTGAGGCAGAGGCCACGGAGCCATTCTCAGTGCCCGGGCCAACTTTGCTCCAGTGGAGCCTCTGCTGCGGGAGGGGAAGAGAGAGACGGAGAGGAAGGAGAGGGGGAGGGGTGGAGAAGCAGATGGGCACTTCTCCTGTGTGCCCTGGCCGGGAATCGAACCCAGGACTCCTGTATGCCAGGCTGATATTCTACCACTGAGCTAACCGGCCAGGGCCTAGAGCAGAGGTCTCAAACTCGCGGCCTGTGGGCTGCATGCGGCCCGCCGAACAATTTTGTGCAGCCCGCAGACTAATCCACGAACTACAGTTTCTGGTCGTTTTGTGACACTGAAAAGTGTTGCGTAACAGTTGCCTTTTGTAGACCTAGTGCGGCCCGCCGAACGGATGTGATCTTGCTCTGCGGCCCACATGCTGAGTTGAGTTTGAGACCCCTGGCCTAGAGTAACCTTTTAAAATAATAAATCTAATTATGTCAGTCCTCTGTTTAAAACCTTTTACTGGGTCCTTCTTGCCCTTAAGATAAATAGCTAAGACTCGTAGTAGCACAATGGAAGAAGCATCAACATGGAACGCTGAGGTTGCTGGTTCAAAACCCTGGGCTTGCCTGGTCAAAGCACATACAAGAATCAACTACTATGAGTTGATGCTTCCTGCTCCTCCCATTCCTTTCTCTCTTTCTCTCCTTTCTCTAAAGTCTTTAAAAAGAGAGAGAGAGAGAGAGAGAGAGAGAGAGAGATAAAGAGCCAAGTCCCCAACTGCAGCTATAAGGCTTCACCTGACCTGGCCTTGTGTTTCTTTCTAATCTCATGTCTCCACTCTACTCTTCAGTTCTTTGAACATATCAGTGACCTTGCAGCTGGAGGCATTTTGCCCCTGATGCTTCCTAGTCTCTCTCTTCAATAGGCCGACTCCTTCTTAACCCTCATGTCTCAGCTAACAGGAGGCTTTTGCAAGCAGGTCATCCATATTCTGGAATAAAAAAGTTTTTTGCGCTCATACTTGACCTTCACAGCAATCGTTGCATTTCATCACCATACACTTACCTAATGATTATTGTTTAATGTCTGCTTCTCCCCCTAGACAGTGAGCTCCATGAGGGAAAACCTGGTATTTATTTTGTCCTCTGGTACCAATCTAAGACCTACCAGGGTGTTGAGTACATAGTAGGTGTCTCAAAAAACATCAATAAAGTAAATGAATGACTGCATCAAAAGTGAGCCCAACTATAAAATTTCAGTCAAGCAAGGTGAAGGAAGTCGGGAGACCTCCTGCTCAGCACTGTGCTTATAGTCAGCAATGATATATTGTACACTTGAATGCCTGTTAAGAGGGTAGAACTCACATTAGGTGCTCTTTCCACAATAAAATAAAATTAAAATCTAAAAAACTTGAGCCCAAAGTATGCAACATGGGGTGAGGATGTAGCCTCTTTCAGACATTAAAGATTGGTTCGTGCAGGCACAACACCCCCCTAAACGTTTGAATATGGCTTCATGAGCCGCAGTTATTCTACAGATCCCACCCTGTCGAGTATGCCAAACGTCCATGAACTCTAATGGACCGGAAAGACGCCATTGGTTTCAAGTGAACTTAGAAATGACCCCACACACACAGTGTGGAGGTCAACAGATATTTTATAAAATAATAGCTGATTATACCAGGCTTGAAAAGAGCAGACTTGGATAGGCATCATTAATCCAATAAATCAGAAGAAGTAGTAACTTCCATCTCACAAAGTTGTTTTGAGAAAGAGATAGGCTGATGTGTGTGAAAGTTTTCTAATTAGAAACCATGTCAGTTGTTCTCCAATTTTAAAATGTATTAGGATAAACAAACAAAATAGGAACAGACTGCCAGCTGCCAGAGGGGAGGGAGTTGTAGGACTGAGTGAAAAAGGTGAAGGGTTTAAGCCAGAAAACCCTAAAACCTCAGGGACACAGACAACAATATGGGGATCTCCAGAGGGAAGAGGGTAAAGAGGAGAGAGATGGTGATGGAGGAGACTTGACTTGGGGTGCTGAGCACACACAGTGCAGTGGATAGATGGTGGGTTATAGAATGGTACACCTGAAATGCATATAATTTTATTAACCAATGTCACCCTGATATAACCAATAAATTTTTTACAAATAATAAAGTACATTAGGGTCATCTGAAAATCTTGTCAAGCATTTAAGCATTTGGCTATCCAGACTTTGCCTCCCAGATGTGGAGCCCAACATTCCTCCCTTATTGATGAAAGTTGAACACAGAGCTTTTTTGTTTGAGAGAGAGAGAGAGAGAGAGAGAAGCATTAACTCATTGCTCCATTTAGTTGTGGTATCAATTGCTTCTCATACATGCCCCGACCAGGGATTGCACATGCGATCCCGGACTCAAGCCAGGGACTGACCCCAGCCCTCCAGGTCAACGCTCTGTCCATTACACCACCATCAGCCAGGGCAACACAGGGATTATGTTAAAAGCCTCCATTCCAGACAAACAGGAGAGGTGGTTATTGTTAGCAGCATTCAGCCAGAGGCTGCCCTCCATGTCGCTCAATCTTTTTTTTTTTTTTTTTTTTCCTGAAGCTGGAAACGGGGAGAGACAGTCAGACTCCCGCATGCGCCCGACCGGGATCCACCTGGCACGCCCACCAGGGGGCGACGCTCTACCCACCAGGGGGGCGATGCTCTGCTCCTCCGGGGCGTCGCTCTGTTGCGACCAGAGCCACTCTAGCGCCTGGGGCAGAGGCCAAGGAGCCATCCCCAGCGCCCGGGCCATCCTTGCTCCAATGGAGCCTTGGCTGTGGGAGGGGAAGAGAGAGACAGAGAGGAAGGAGAGGGGGAGGAGTGGAGAGGCAGATGGGCGCCTCTCCTGTGTGCCCTGGCCGGGAATCGAACCCGGGACTTCCGCACACCAGGCTGATGCTCTACCACTGAGCCAACCGGCCAGGGCCCATGTCGCTCAATCTTTAGGAGTTCTACCATATTCCAAACTTCACCACAGGCAGCGATGGAAACAGAAGAAAAAACACCTGAAAATGGCTGTGAGTGTCCCCCATCCCACGCCTTTTCTCCTCTGCCAGAAGTTACAAACCGCTGGCTTACGGCTGAAGCTGACCCATGGACACACTTTCTTTAGTTTATGCAGTTTATGATTTTCTGAATTTTGAATACATTGCCAACATGCAAACATCAGTATAGCTCACATGAAAACTGAGAGATCTGAAAACACTGGGCCCAAACTTTCACAAGGTGGCAATCCCCTAGGTCAGAAGCAGCTGCCTTCTTCGCATTGACCCTGCGATCTCCTTCCCCATCCACCCCTGCACTCACTCATTTCTGCGGCCCTCCTGGCCCCGTGAGCATTTGCTTCCTGCCACGGCTCCTCTAGTCGTAGCAACACCTCTCAGGTGTAATCTGTCCACTCACTGCTTCAGGAGCCAAAGCCTCTCCACCACCACCCGCCGAGTCACGTACCCATTAACCACTGACAACCTCCTCCCCCGGGCACAAGCCCTGCGTGTGCTCACCTTCACTGAGTTTCAGGCGGATGTTCTTCTTGACGTCATTAAACCAGCCAGGGACCTCTATGCGACAGCAGTACACAATGCTGTCACCTTCGTTGGTGTTGAAGATGGTCAAGGAGACATCGCCTCTCCGGATATCCCCCTGAAGTTCATATTTTGCAGACTTCCGCGTGAGCACTCTCGCCCCATCGGTGTGGAGAATCTCCTCGTTGCATTTGGATTTGGGACACCAGCCTCTGCCCCAGCACATGCTGTTGCTGTTCTGAGACCACGATGCGTGCATACAGGGCAAAGTCACCGACTGACCCAAAAAGGCGGTCACGACAGTCTCTGTAGCAGCTGGAGCTATGAAAAAGGATGAGAACACCAAGTTGTGTAGTACGGAAACACCTCAGACATGCTATGCAGTGATTGTGCAACTAGATGCTTCCAGGAAGGTGAAGAGCGTTGTCCTTCGTGTGTTTTAGTCTAAATTCTGATGTGCCCTTTGCTGCAGCTGAGCATCTAGCTCTACACCCTCCCATGCCCCACATGGAGACAGCTGACCCACGTGAGTGTCTACACTCACTTGCACAGCAAAACCTTTATGCTGACTTAAAAACACTGACCTTGAGTACTCTGCGATAAACCAATAAACTCTCCAATGAAAAATCCTGACCATATCACTCAATTTCACTAACTCATATAAACAGGTCCAAAAACAGTACCCTACTCACTGTACCCCAATAAGCAAGAATTATGCACTTCTGGCCTGAATGGCTCGAGTGGGTCTCCCTCTGTCCTCCAACCCAGCGAGGGCTATAGCAGGAAGGTGGTTGGTCAAACTATTATCACTGGCCCTGGCCAGTTGGCTCAGCGGTAGAGCGTCGGCCTGGTGTGCGGGGGACCTGGGTTCGATTCCCGGCTAGGGCACATAGGAGAAGTGCCCATTTGCTTCTCCACCCCCACCCCCTCCTTCCTCTCTGTCTCTCTCTTCCCCTCCCGCAGCCAAGGCTCCATTGGAGCAAAGATGGCCTGGGCGCTGGGGATGGCTCCTTGGCCTCTGCCCCAGGCGCTAGAGTGGCTCTGGTCGCAACAGAGCGACGACGACGACACCCGGAGGGGCAGAGCACCACCCCCTGGTGGGCAGAGCATCGCCCCTAGTGGGCGTGCCAGGTGGATCCTGGTCGGTGCATGCAGGAGTCTGTCTGACTGTCTCTCCCAGTTTCCAGCTTCAGAAAAATACAAAAAAAACAAACAAACAAACAAAAAAACACAAACAAACCTATTATCACTTTGTCTTCTCCTTTTAGCATGGGAAATAGAAATTAATTGCTCTGGACCATTTCCATGTTAGACCATAGGAAGTTAGGTAGGTATAGCCACATTGTGGACCAATTGGGCAGTGTCTATTAATAATACTCAACGTGCATGTGGGCTAGCTAAGCCTTGGCAATTTCACGGCCTCCTTTCCCTGGAAAAACACGTGCACAAGCAAACAACTGCAAATGTTTACTGCAGCCCTCACATCCACGTGAATGGGATGAACAACGTGCATAGGGGCGTGGCAAACGGTGGCGCATTCGTTCCACAGAGTCATGTGTTCAAGATTATTAGAACTAAACAGACCTAAGGCAACTGGCATGAAATGAAAACTCAAGAGTTTTACGAAAGTGTGAAAAGGGCAAATGTTAATGCAACCCATAAAATAGAAAACCATTTGATAAAATAAATAAATAAAACAGTGTGTGTCGTTTGTGCGCAGGAGTGGGGTACAGAGGTATGGGGCTAATTACATAGGAAAGGGGTGGGCTAGATACCCAACTCGTGGTGTCAGTCACCTCCGTGGGACGGGGCCTGGGGGTGCTCATCCAAAAGGATTTTTGGCTTTATAACATTTTAATTGTTTTCACCAAGGGTATTTCTGTATTACTCATCTGAAAAAAATTAATGTTAAAAAGAAAAAAAGGAAGCAGGAAATTTGGTGTGGCAGAAAACTACCTGTTAGGTGTCTCCTGTAAACCTCATCTGCCATGCCAGTTACTGCTTCTGTGTTCTCAGAGGAAAGTCATGACCACCTAGCCCTACCATCATCAGAAAATAAAGGGGATGGAGAACAACGCCCCTCGGGAAGAGTTTCTAAGGTTCCCATGAGACGAAGTATCAAATGCCCCGTGGAATTAATGAAGCAAGCAAGCACGTTAGAATTTAGAAATAGGACAAAAGCCTGTTCTCTCCCATTACAACAGTGTCCTGGGGCAAAGGAATTGCTGGTATCAAACCAATTCCGCTTTCCAGGAATGACCTAGGACGGTGGGCAGCACCTAGGATCCGATGCCAGCTCGGCTTCTTCAGCTGGGGACTCTAAGAAAGGCCCTCCGGCCCTGGCCGGTTGGCTCGGCAGTAGAGCATCAGCCTGGCATGCGGGGGACCTGGGTTCGATTCCCGGCCAGGGCACATAGGAGAAGCGCCCATTTGCTTCTCCACCCCGCCCCCCTCCTTCCTCTCTGTCTCTCTCTTTCCCTCCCACAGCCAAGGCTCCATTGAAGCAAAGATGGCCCGGGTGCTGGGGATGGCTCCTTGGCCTCTGCCCCAGGCGCTAGAGTGGCTCTGGTCGCGGCAGAGCGACGTCCTGGAGGGGCAGAGCATCGCCCCCTGGTGGGCAGAGCGTCGCCCCTGGTGGGCGTGCCGGGTGGATCCCGGTCGGGCGCATGCGGGAGTCTGTCTGGCTGTCTCTCCCGTTTCCAGCTTCAGAAAAATGCAAAAAAAAAAAAAAAAAAAAAAAAAAAAAGGCCCTCCCCCAACTCTGGTCTCAGTTTCACTGTCTACAGAGTGAAACCTCTGATTCGGCATCTTTTTTTTTTTTTAATTTATTGATTGATTCCAAAGAGAGAGAGAGGAGCCTTCATTTGTTGTTCTACTTAGCTGTGCATTCATCGGTTGCTTTCCATATGTGCCCTGACCAGGGATTGAACCCACAACATTGGTGTATTTGGACAACGCTCTAACCAACTGAGCTACCTGGCCGGGGTTTAAATCAGTTATTTCAGAAAAGACACAAATGAAAAAAACCAAGCAGTAACAATTCACCAGGTGCTGTCTTCTTTAAACAGGGTTGGAAAAGCCACCCTAGCTCCACCAACAATTCAATCAGCGTCCGGCCAGTAGCTGGAAACATGGACTTGAACTCCAGCAACTTTCAGCAGAACAAAACCCTCCACACCTCAAGCTCCCAGAACAAGATAAGGACCGTTGAAGACATTGATAAAGAAAGCGGACAGGGCCTTCTTTTACTCCATTAACTGCTAGAGCATCTGGGGGAGAAGCAGTGCAGGGAGCAGTTACTACAGAGTGACAGGTTCTCTGATGGGGGGGACTCCAGGGAGGACAGGAACTCATAGCAGAAACACCTATGTCAGACCTGAGTGCTCAGGAAAAGTCTGACTCAGGTGGAGACTGGAGGACCCGTGGAATCAGAGGAAAGAAAGGCAGGAAGAACAGCATTGCAAAGGCTTAAGAGGGAAAGGAAACACCTTTGTTTTCCTTGGACTTAAAGGTAGCTTCTCATGGAGCACGTTGGAGAGATCCTTGCAAATAACTACCAGACTCTGAGAACCAGAAGGGACATTGGACATTGTCTAGTCCTAGAATCATAGATTGTTGCCTGCCCTGTGGTGGCAGAGTGGATAGAATCACAGATTGTTAAAACCGATCTTATCCAGGTCCTTCATTTTATACATGGAAGAGCCAGTGCAATTTAGACATGTTTCCAATGTCAACAGTTAGTGACCAGACACATTACAGCTGAGCACAGAGAATTTTGCCCTATGCCACCAGGATGCAAAGGTCTAGACTGGCCCAAACCCGTCCTGGTCGGGCAGCTCGGTTGGTTAGAGCGTTGGTCTGATACACCAACGTTATGGGTTCAATCCCTGGTCAGGGCACATACAAGAATCAACCACTGAAAGAATACAGAAGTAAAACAACAGATTGATGTTTCTCTCTCTCTACCTTCCTCTCTGTCTAAAAATCAATCAACCAAACAAAAATAAAAATAAAAAATAAACTAGCCCAAACCCAATGTGTACATTTACGTTGTCCAAAACCTGGAAGCAATGTGCAGAATGAAACTTCACCCAAAAGCCTCATCCCCAGTGAAATAAAGCAAAAAGCAGACAAAAAAAAAACCTCCTGAAAATAGAGAAAAATAAGCATGACATAATAGGAGCTCTTAGCAGAACAAATTCCCCTGGCTCTGACTGTGCTGGTATCATCCCCAAAGGACCCTGCTTTTCCCCATTTCATCTGACACCTTATTTCTGTGTTTCTTCTTAGATTGCCATTTCTGATATGAACACAACTTACCCTACCCTAAAGCCCCCAAACTGGTCTCAGTAAAATCTCAAAGGGGAGAGACCCTCCAAAGAAGATGACCTGGGGGAGGTGGAGGCAGGAATGAAGGGGGGGGGGACATCCATCACAGGGTGCCGAGCCCCCCCCCCCGGGAGTCCGCAGGGCAGGGTTCAGTCACTTACTCAGATGAAGCACCCACAGCCAGGTCAGCAGCCAGAGAACAAGAGGCCCCTGGGACATTGTGACTGCGGACAGACCCCAGGAGTCGGTCTGTCTGCCCGAAGTTCATTTCTTATACTCCACTTAATGCTGACAGGGCGGGACCTTTTTGTTTTCATTTCTCTTTTTTGTCTAAAATCTTCCCTTTCCCCCATCCTGAATCGCCTCTCTGAATCAGGGATACATGAGGAAATGTACTGAGCACTTTGCTCCTGGACACTAGTGAGTGTGTGTGTGTGTGTGTGTGTGTGCAAACCGGGGAGACATTTTATTTTAACCAGCCAGATGAGCCTCAAACATTTAACATTGCTCACACTGAAGGGAATGGTAAATATACAAATATGGGGTGAGGTCCTGAACTCGGAAAAGCCAGAAAACACAGGGAAGAAATGATAATACAGGGATTCAGAGAAAACTTTCCCACTGAATGCCCACCAAACTGTGGGATCTTCTTCCCAGGAAACTGGGGGATTTAATCTCTGGATAAAGTAAATGGCTCTAGTAAAACACTTACATCTATTGATATCTGGGTGCCCCCAGCAATACCACTCAACCCCCGCTCAGTAAAGTCAGCAGTGCATAATCCTTGGTCATGCATGCAACACTCCTAACTAGGTTTTACTGTGTCACTTTAAATATAGATAACCAAGGATCACCAGACATTTAGGGAAAGACATCAACATGAAATAGATACAAAGGCAACATCCAAGGTGACTTTTTACTCACATATTTAGCAAACTGATAGGATGAAGAGCTAGGGGCTGGATGGACAACTCTCTCTCTCTCTCCACATGGCTTTTCCACACAGCATCTTGAGCTTCCTTATAGTATGGCAGTCTCAAAGTAGATGGATTCCTACACACTATCTGGCTTTCTCAAAAATCAGCATTTCAACAAGCTCAGGAAAAATCTTTGAAGGGGGAGGAGCTTAAGAAACTAGTTATCGTGGCCCTGGCCGGTTGGCTCAGCGGTAGAGCGTCGGCCTGGCGTGCAGGGGACCCGGGTTCGATTCCCGGCCAGGGCACATAGGAGAGGTGCCCATTTGCTTCTCCACCCCCCCCCCGCCCTCCCTCCTCTCTGTCTCTCTCTTCCCCTCCCGCAGCCAAGGCTCCATTGGAGCAAAGATGGCCCGAGCGCTGGGGATGGCTCCTTGGCCTCTGCCTCAGGCGCTAGAGTGGCTCTGGTCGTGGCAGAGCGACGCCCTGGAGGGGCAGAGCATCGCCCCCTGGTGGGCAGAGCGTCGCCCCCTGGTGGGCGTGCCGGGTGGATCCTGGTCGGGCGCATGCGGGAGTCTGTCTGACTGTCTCTCCCCGTTTCCAGATTCAGAAAAAAAAAAAAGAAAGAAACTAGTTATCGTAACAACCAAACCAAGATGGAGCAGGACAGAGGCATAAGTTTCAAGTGTGGTAATGAATATAACTAATAAATTATCTCACACATATAGAGTTGATAGGTCTTTGACAGATAGGTAATAAAACGCCCTGTGGTGGGCCCGATGCCAGGCTTCCAACAAATTACAAGTTTTGGTTGAATGAATGAATGAATAATTGAATGAAAGTGAACAAATATTTTGACTCATTAAAGGGAGAAACCAATACAAAGTAGAAAGAAGATGGAAGTGGCTGGAGGAGACTCAAGCATCTCAGAAATCTCTGCGAGACCTTGTTTCACCTCTCCGAACCTCATTTGCTTTATCTGTGAAATAAGACTGAAGAATCCCTTCACCATAAAGTTAATTTGGGGATTGAATGAAACCACTCATGGGTAAGATCTCTGCAATCATAGAGAACTGGGGAAATATTGTTCTGATTTGTAAGAAATGGAAATGAAAATAGGAGGCAACTGGCATGAGTCAACCGGCCTTTGAAATCATCCTTACACGGAGACCTCCACAAATAGAAAAGGAGAACTGAAGCCTGGGAGGATGCGTGTTCTGATTGGTTCAAGAAGTCATTGTTACATTGAGTTTGTCCTCTGAAGATGCGTTTCTATCTAAAGCAGAGAAAGTGCTGAAATCTCGGAAACCCAACTCTTATTCTTCAAGGAAGGTCAGGACTTGGGTTAAGAAATTGAAAGTGAATCAGATGTAAGAATGAAAAAGTACAGCATTCAGCAACCCTAGGGACATGGCCCAAATATAGTGAAATTATTACTTCCAGGTTATATTACATTGTGGAACCTTAGATAAATATAACTGGCTGCCTTTGGCCATTGAGTGCAATTTGGTTTCATTCAACCTAGTGACAGTTGTTTTTACAAATATTTCAGTTATTTTCCAGGCACGTGGTGGGGTGGTATGTCTCGCTCCCCTGATGTTCGATTTGGCCACATGATTTGATTTGGCAGAAGTGCCCTGGGTCATTAGTGGATGGAAGGCAGCAAGAACTGGTAGAGCCTGACCAGGCAGTGGTGCCGTGGACAGAGCGTCAGACTGGGATGCGGAAGACCCAGGTTCGAGACCCCGAGGTCTCCAGCTTGAGTGCAGGCTCAGCTGGTTTGAGCAAAGCTCACCAGCTTGGACCCAAGGTCACTGGCTCGAGAAAGGGGTTACTCGCTCTGCTGTAGCCCCACGGTCAAGGTACATATGAGAAAGCAATCAATGAACAACTAAGGTGTCGCAAGAAAAGACTAATGATTGATGCTTCTCATCTCTCTCCCTTCCTGTCTGTCTGTCTGTCCCTGTCTATCTCTCTCTCTGAATTTCTCTCTGTCTCTGTAAAAAAAAAAGAAAGTTGATGTTGATGCTTCCTGCTTCTCCTTCCTTCTCTCTCTCTCTCTCTCTCTCTCTCTCTCTCCTAACTAAAATGAATAAATAAAAATTAAAAATAAAAATTAAAAAAAAAAAAGAACTCGTAGAGAGTGCACCATTTTCCCTTCCCCTGCCAGAGCAACTGGCTCCAAATAGTGAAACGTCCACAAGTCCAGGTCCCTGAGTGAGAATGACAGCAAGCTGGTCCCCTCCTCCAATGACCTTCAATGGAAGCAAACACAAACAAAAACAAAAACAAAAACTGTGATTGCTTTAAACCACTAAGTGGTTGAACTGCAGCATTATGTAATGTATCCTCAAACCACCTTGGTTACATGGAAACAGCAACGAGAAGTGGTGAAGAACATTCTCTGAAGTGGGGATGGGAAGCTCTGACTCTTGCTAGCCACATGGCCTACCATTCTACATCCCTATAGCCCTGCTCTTCTTTCTCTATCAGTCTCGATCTGTGCTTCTCAGATCTCTTTGTACCTTAAAGCCATAAGAGGAACTTCCTAAAAAACATGCCCAGGTTCTACCCCAGACATGGTGATGTTTTTGGTCTTGGGTGGCACGGAGGCATTAGTATTTTAAGCTCAAAATGGATAGCTGGGTTTGAGAATCACTTGTCTAAAACTCCTTAACTTTGTTTAACTGGTTCACCCTTTAATTTATTTTATTTTATTTTATTTTATTTATTCATTTTTAGAGAGGACAGAGAGAGGGAGAGAGAGAGACAGAGAGGGAGAGAGATGAGAGAGAGACAGAGAGAGAGAGAAGGGGGGAGGAGCTGAAAGCATCAACTCCCATATGTGCCTTGACCCAGGGTTTCGAACTGGCGACCTCAGCATTTCCAGGTCAACGCTTTATCCACTGTGCCACCACAGGTCAGGCAACTGGTTCACCCTTTAATGCTCAGAATGAGTCTTTTCCAAAAGTCCTCCTGAATCCAAAGTTTCCACTTGAGCTTCAGTAGCAACCTGTGCACACACGACTTCTGTACTCAGAATACCATATTAAGATATCCATTTCATATCAACTTTCTAACCAGAGTATCTCCTGGAATACGGGGATTATACTAAAATCTTGTGGCCCCAGCACCTAGAACAGATCCTGATATATATATATATCATATATATGATATATATATATATCCAATAAATGCTGATTTACTACAACTGAGAAAAGACCACTTGATTAAAAGCAAGAAACCATTTGTGACCTTTGAGAAAACAGCTTTAAGAGAAGAATGAAAGAAATGACCATCGTTTTTAGATTGAGAAGTAAGTATGCAAGTTCATTTGCTTAATGATTTGACGATGTCTTGACACAAGAAATAGAAAGGCAGATGATGATGGTCAAGGGAATAAGTTATTTTTAGGATAGAAAAAGGACAGGTTTGGTAGCATAGGGAAAGATTTCATTCCAAAGGGAGATGTGTTTCAGAAGAAAAGAATGATTTTGTTAGTCAAGGATTCAGAAATAGGAGAAGGAGGTGGAGAGAAGAGCACAGGTATACAAAATGTCAAAGGTTGTCACTCCTCTGAAGTGAGAGTTGCTGGTATATTTTTTTCACTCCTAGTGGATACTCAGTAAGTATTTGTTGAATGAATAATTTGTGTGTGCGTGAGTGAATGTTTATTCACAGGTGCAGAATTGAATTTATCACACAGTTTAAGGCACAATATCATCACTAGCCTGATAAAACTCTTCATATTTTTCCTGGTATCTCCATACCTATTTCAGTTTTTCTCTAATGTCTTGAGTAAATGTCATTAGATATGGAGATATCTTTGAAAGAAGCATAGTTCTAAACTTATAAAATATTTTGCTATAGATCTTACTCTGCTTGCTTTTGTACTCAATCCCATGTTCTCAAGATCTACCTGTGTTACCATCTGTACGTTTATCTTACAGCTTCTAATTACTGAACAATATACCATTATAGTGTACCATTTTATACTCATCCATTCTCTTAATAATGAATACCTAGTTTACAATCCCCCACTAACACACACACAAAAGATTTCAATAAGCAACCTCTTATATGTCCCTACGTGGAGCTGAGAAAGAGTTTCTTAAGGGTAGGTATCCAGGAAAGGGATTATTAACTCACAGGCTGGTCACACACTTAATTTCAATAAGCGCTGCCAAACCTCTTTCCAGAACAACTGCCCGCTTTCACTCCCCCCAGCTGTGCAGGAGAGTTTGTTTCCCTACATCCGTGCCAGCAACACTATCCCTCTTTACAGTTGTTTCAGGCTGATAGATGTAATGTGCTATTTTGTTCTCTTTGGATTTCTTTGATTACGGATGAGTCTAATGACCTCTTAACATACTGGTGAACTGTTATGTTCTTCTTTCAGTGAGTTGACTTCTCTTATTTTTGCCCATTTTTCTCTTGGTTGTGTGGGTGTGATGTCATCTCCGAACAATCATTTTTTTCGCTCCATCATCCCTCTGCCAACTTTGCCCATTTGAATACCTTACTTATTGAACTGAAATCCATAATAATGATATATTGAAATGCATCCAGCTTTATTTATCCTTGTGGCTTCTGCCTTGGGGGTCCTGTTTAAGAGTTTCCTTTCCACCCAAGATTACTATATTTGCCTACATTTTTTCCTATTAATTTTTAGTTTTACTTTAGGACTTGGATCCCTCTGGAGGTTGCTATTATATATGGCATGAAGTAGAGATCCCACTTAATTTTTTTCCTATGTAATAAGCTAGTTTTCTTACTACTGTCTGCTAAAAAAAAAAAAAAACCATCCTTCTTCATTGGTTGGTAATGCCATCTCTGTCATATGCTATGTGGAGTACTGGACAGGTAGGGAAGGTACACGAATGTCTGTGTTCTGTGCCATCTATTCTGTTGCATCAGGGTTTTATTGTTTTTGCAACAGTAGCACATTACTGATTGTGATGGCCTTGTAACAGTTTTTACCATTACGATGGGTGAATCTAAACCCTTCCACTGCCTTCAGTCTGTTTTTGAAGCTATCTTATACTTTATACTTTCATAATACTTCCAGAATCAGATGTTGAATACTGAAAAAGATCCTGTCAGGAAGATGGGGAATGGGCAAAATGGGAGAAGGTGCTCAAAAGGTACAAACTTCAGTTAGAGGATGAATAAGTTTGGGGGATGTTATGGACAGCATATGATTAAAGTTAACAATACTGTATCATATATTTGTAAATTGCTAAGACAGTAGATCTTAAAAGTTCTCATCACAAGAAAAAAAAATGTTACTGTATGAGGTGATGGATACTAACAAAACATGGTGTGATCATTTCACAATATTCAATATATACTCATGTCAAGTCCTCATGGTGTAGACCCCAAACTATATTCAATTATATTGCAATAAAACTGAGGGAGAATGCTGTTAGATTTTTATTGGAATTGACTTGAATAACCTTGTTGATTAAAGAAGAGTTGATATCTTCATGTATATTAAGTCATTCCATCCATAAACTTGATGCATCAGGTTTTCTTGTGTTCTTTAACAGAGTTTAACATTTTTTCAGGAAGGTTTGGTGCATCCCTGATTATATTAATTCCTAAGTACTCTACTTTATTGTTAATTTGCTTTATACTTTATTTTATATGTTCTAGAAAATTATTGCTGAGAGAGAGATTGCTATTGACATCTTAGCTACTTTCCATTTTGTATTCAATTAATATAACTTACTTTTTGAAATTTTTTTTTACAAAACAGAAGGAAAAGAGAACACATGGGAAGTTTGCCTTTGTCTCTATTACAGGAAGAAGCGAAACAAGGAAAGTTAAACATAAAAGGGAAAATGTAGCCTGACCAGGTGGTGGCACAGTGGATAGAGCGTCAGACTGGGTTGCGGAGGACCCAGGTTCGAGACCCCGAGGTCTCCAGCTTGAGCGAGGGCTCATCTGGTTTGAGCAAAAGCTCACCAGCTTGAGGCCAAGGTCGCTGGCTCAAGCGGGGGTTGTTCGGTCTGCTGAAGGCCTGCGGTCAAGGCATGTATGAGAGAGCAATCAATGAACAATTAAGGTGTTGCAGCGTGCAATGAAGGACTGGTGATTGATGCTTCTCATCTGTCCATTCCTGTCTGTCTGTCCCTGTCTATCCCTCTCTCTGACTCTCTCTCTGAAAAAAAAAAAAAAAGGAAAATGTATTAGAGTATGAGGGAAGTTAAACAGTTTGTTCATGATACTGAAACAGTCCTGAGGTGTTTAAACCTCATTTCCTGAAGAAAGAAAATACTTTTCTATTAGAAAATCCAGTTTAGTCATGTGAATGAAGGAGTTACTAGAGACATAACCCTTTTCAAAAAGTCATGTAAGCCAAGAATTGCAAAACTAAATCCTAAGAGCAAAAAGAAAACAAAGCTCAGAATGAAACCTAAACATATTCCTCTCACCTACTTTCTCATTTTTAAAATGAGGAAACTGTACAAAATGATATCTTAACTTCCTTCTGTCTCAAGTCTCTGGACATACTCTTCTTAGAAAATGAAGAGTAGGAGTGGGAAAAAGACTTTTAAGTGTGAATGAGTCTCCTCGAGTGACTTTCCTATTTATTGTTTTCTCAGGCAGAAAGACTTTGAGAACAGTCACTTTTATGGGAACTCAAGGGGAATAAGTGTAGCCCATATAAATGCAGAAAGACTGTTTGAGTATGGACACATTTGGAGAAGAACGGGATTATTTTTATCACTGTCATTTGGGCTGTTTACTGACCTGGCTCTTCCGTTGCCCTCAGCTCCAGCCCCACTGCACTGTGGGAGCTCTTTTGATCTGGGTCCATGGGTTTAGCATTTTCTAGTTTGGGAAGAGAAGAGGAAGAGAGAGAAGTGAAACTTCTGGAGTTGCACTGCTAAAGGAAACTTGTTCTTTCAGACCTTTTGCTGCCAGATTTTTACTCAAAGTTCCTCTTTTGTGAGGTAGGAGGGTTTTTTCCCATATCCAAATAAAAAAAAAATTGAGACAAAGTACAAAACCTATTACCTGAGTGTCTGAGATAACAGACATATTTCTTCACTTTAGATGAGTTCCATCCCCACATCTGTACAGCAGGTCCGATCCCCTCGTCAACATCTCTACGGTAACTTGGAAAGAAACCCAAGTTAGGTTTTTGAAAAATGACGAATCTTAAAATCGAATAATCACCTCCAAATGCAAAACTATGGCTTAGAACTAGGTGGAAAAACAAATAAATTCTTTTAAATGGATATAAGACGATCGATAATAGTAGCACAAAATTGAAAATAACCCGTGTCATGTGCTACCAATGTGAAGATTCATACTGAGACATGAATGTAAATGATTCAGTGACTATTTAAAAGAATGTTGTAGATGTATATTTGTTGATGTGAAAAGATATTCAGGACAGAAATGAGGAAAATAATCTTCATGATTGAGTGTGATAATTAAGACGCAAAAGTTTATGTACCATCTGACTGGTGGTGGCGCAGTGGATAGAGTGTCGACCTAGGATGCTAAGGTCCCAGACTTAAAATCCTGAGGTCGCTGGCTTGAGCAAGGGGTCACTGGATCAACTGGAGCCCTCCCCACATCAAGGCACATATGAGAAGCAATCAATGAACAACTAAAGTGACGCAACTACAAGTTGATGCTTCTCATCTCTCTCCCTTCTTATCTATCTGTTTCTCTCGCCAAAAAAAAAAAAAAGAAAAAAAAAAGTTTATGTACAATCTCAACCCATTTTTAAGAAGAAACACAGACAAGCCCACAATATTTAAAATGTTAACAGTGGTCTCCTCTGAGCAGTGGAAACTAGAGATTTTAGGTTCCGTTTTCCTTTATAGATCTATACTTTTTTTCTTTTTTGTATTTTTCTGAAGTTAGAAGCGGGGAGGCAGTCAGACAGACTCCCGCATGCGCCCGACCGGGATCCACCCGGCGTGCCCACCAGGGGGCGATGCTCTGCCCCTCCAGGGCGTCGCTCTGTTGCAACCAGAGCCATTCTAGCTCCTGAGGCAGAGGCCACAGAGCCATCCTCAGCGCCCGGGCCAACTTTGTTCCAATGGAGCCTCGGCTGTGGGAGGGGAAGAGAGAGACAGAGAAGAAGGAGAGGGGGAGGGGTGGAGAAGCAGATGGGCGCTTCTCCTATGTGCCCTGGCCGGGAATCGAACCCGGGACTCCGGCACGCCAGGCCGACGCTCTACCACTGAGCCAACCGGCCAGGGCCTAGATCTATACTTTTTAATTTTATATACTAATTAACTAACATTCTTGTGTTAAAGCAAAAGGTTAAAAAGAAAGAAAACACACCAAAAAGCAAGAGAACACCAGAGATGTATGTCCTAATCTTAGCATGTTCAAACCTCATAGAAAAATCTGAGTAAATCACCAAACTTTCCTCCTGCCTTTGTTTCTTTATCTGCAAAGCAGAAAGAGTTGCCTTCCTCTGGCATGGAGATCTTGTGATGAGTCAAAACATCCCGCCACAGACAATTAGCAATTTAGCTAAACTTATGATTGCCACAAAGCCCAGCAATTCCACTCTTAGGTGTTTACCCAAGATAAATGAAGGCATGTCCACACACAGACTTGTACATAAATGTCCACAGCATTATGGGCAGCAGCCAAGCACTACAACGTTCACACAACAAAATGCTGGAGAGCAATAAAAAGGAACAAACCTCTGACATGTGTGGCAACACTGATGAAATCTCAAGAACATCACACCAGGTGAAAAATCTGGACACGAAAGATGCCATACTATACTATTCCATTTACATGAAATTCTGAAAGATGCAAAACCATAGTGGTAGAAAGCAGATCAAAAAAGAAAAAGAAGAAAGCAGATCAGTCATTGGTCAGTTGAGGCTGGAAGTGAGCGCAGAGGGTTACCAGCAGAGAGGAGCTTGGGAAGGTGCTGGAGAGATGGAAGTGTCTGTCTGTGACAGAACGTGATGGTGGTTACATATTAATAATTATATGCATTTGACAATTAGAATGGGTGGATTTTATTTTGTGTAAATTATATCTCAATAAAGCTGTTTTTAAAAGCACACCGCAGAATTAAAAACACACACACATCCAACAAACAATGTGAAATATATGGTAAAATGTAAATCCCTAAGAAAGGTAAGGAATTTTCCTCAAGTGCATTCTTTGAACACTAAACAAAACACAGAGAAGCAACCTGGGCATATAAATACACTCAGTTAATGGAAATCTCCCTGGGTGAAGTGGGGGAGAGGGTTGTTATCGATTTCTCTGATTTCTTTTAGCTGTGATAAATTTTACAGTTCAGGAGAAAATATAATCCTCTATTATTTTAATCCAGTTCTCTGCTAACCACTTGGTTGGAAAGTAGAGAGGAGAAAGTAAAGGAGACAAAATTTCCTCATCTTTAGACCCAAATCTTGCCACTGGAAACCTAGCAAAATGGACATTGGCTATTAAATATTTAGAAAACTTTCCAGTTCACATGCCGACACTCTGGAGAAACAGAGTCTGAGAGTTGCTAATTACTTGCTTGAGGATGCATACTATTAAGCGGAAGAGCCAGACTCTTGCATCTGATTAGAGCCAGGAGCCCCGGTCGCCAGCCCCCCCCCCCCCTCGCCTCAAAGAGAAGTTCTCCACAGAACACACACACAGTAAAAACCAATGGCGGGTGGCGCGGGGCCTGGGAGGGGAAGCCCTTTGGAAATAAGAAGTGGGAAAGGTGGGGCGGCCACACAAGAAGGAACCCGAAGGCGAGAAGGCAAGGTGCCACGAGTCAGCTTCTCCTTTCATAGCTGTGGCCTGGCTGGCCTCTGGTGCCCCTTACCACGGGCACGGGGGAAGGGTATCCTCATGACAGTCTGGACTGCGCCGAGGGGGGCTGCCCACTGTGTCTCAGTCATGGGGTAGAGACCATTTGTGTGCTAAGGGCTCCCTGAATCTCTGGGTTGAAAAGGAGCAGCCAAGTTGCCTGACCAGGCGGTGGCGCAGTGGGTAAAGCGTCGGACTGGGATGTGGAGCAGCCAACAACCCTACTTGTTAGACTATCGGGGATTTACATTTTGTTTCTAATTTGTCTGGTTTTCCTCCTTTTCCAGTTTCTGGGCTCCCAGCGTAAGAGAGCCCTGGAACAGGGCACATGTCCCTTTGCGTCCCCCTGCCCTGCCTCTTTAAGAAGACAGTCTGGAGGGGCTGAGAACCCTAGGGAAGCCACAGAGACTCACATCCTCTTCACAGCATCTTATTTCTGGGGCTGCTTTTGTAAGACAACTTTCGTTGGTTTTATATTACTATGATTACAAAGCAATGCGTGATCATTATGCATCTCTCTTTCTTTATTTCATCAAAGGAGAAACAGGAGAATTAGGTTATGCTCCAACACTCATCAATAGTGTTGTGATACAGACCCTGCCAGTAAAAATCACACATGATGTACCTATATTTGTGACCAGCTTTTAAAATGTGGCCCTGGCCAGGTTGGCTCAGCGGTAGAGCGTCAGCCTGGCGTGCGGGGGACCTGGGTTCGATTCCCGGCCAGGGCACATAGGAGAAGCGCCCATTTGCTTCTCCACTCCCACCCCCTCCTTCCTCTCTGTCTCTCTCTTCCCCTCCCGCAGCCAAGGCTCCATTGGAGCAAAGATGGCCTGGGCGCTGGGGATGGCTCCTTGGCCTCTGCCCCAGGCACTGGAGTGGCTCTGGCAGAGCATCGCCCCCTGGTGGGCAGAGCATCGCCCCTGGTGGGCGTGCCGGGTGGATCCCGGTCGGGTGCATGCGGGAGTCTGTCTGACTGTCTCTCCCCGTTTCCAGCTTCAGAAAAATACAAAAAAAAAAAAAAATTATAAAATGTACTGCACTGTGAATATAGTTTATGTTCTCAAACTTTACTTAAAATCCTTATCTACTGCACATATTTAATGTCCTCAGGATTGGCTGCACACTGCATGGGTACGTCATAATTTATTTAAATAAGTCCTCTTAACTATATAGTCCAGTCCTCCCCCAATTTTTTACTATTAAAAAGGACACTTTAATAATATCACTTATGGCCTGACCTGTGGTGGCGCAGTGGATAAAGCATCGACCTGGAACACTGAGGTCGCCAGTTCAAAACCCTGGGCTTGCCTGGTCAAGGCACATATGGGAGTTGATGCTTCCTGCTCCTCTCCCTTCTCTCTCCCCCTCTTCTCCCCCCTTCTCTAAAATGAATAAAAAAACCTTAAAAAATAATAATATCACTTATGAGGTATTTTTTTACAAAAATATTGAAATTGAATCTAATTAAACCATTTAGCTCTTTTAACTTACAGGAAATAAAACGATCTGAAAAGTCCACAATAGGAAACATTTTAAGAACAACTCATCTAGTTTTTCAACAGGTCAATGTCATGGAAAGAAAGGAATCATTGTTCTAAATGAGAAGAAACTTAAAGACATATCAGCCAAATGCAATCTATAGGTTTTTTTGGATACTGGTTTGAATGAATCCATTATAAACAGACACTTGTGGGGGGGGGGGGGTCAGAAAAATTCAAATATATACTACTATGGAAGAGCTAGAACAAGTTTTGCTAGGTGCAGTAATGATTACATACAAATTTTATTTTATATTTCAAGATGCATACTGAAATACATAAATAAATGGCCATCACTTTTAAGAAGTGTCTTTGTCCACAAAAATGTCTAGGACTGTGAACAAAGATATAGACAATATAAAAATGAACCAAATGGATATCATGGAACTGAAAAATATAATAAAATAACCAAAATAAACAGCAATGGACAGACTCCATATTAAAGTGAAGATGACAGGGGACAGAAGCAGAGAACTTGAGGAGAGGTTAATAGAATTTACCCAATCTGAGTCACAGACAGAAAACAGAATGAAACAAACAAAATAAAAACAATGAACCACATCTCAGTGACTTAACCATAATGAAAGAGCTAGCATTCATGTCATTGGAGTTCTAATAGGGGAGGGGGAAAAGAATGGAACCAAAATAATGGGAAGAGATTATAGTTGTAAACTTCCAATTAGGCCAAGACATAAAGCTGCAGTTCACAATGTGTCTGTAGCTCAAGAGAGAGGTGTGGCTGTAACAGAGGTTTGGGAGTCTCCAGTAAACGGAGAAGGTGTCAAGAAAAAAGCAAGCGGAGGGTTGAGTCCTCGGAGACAAGAGTGCTTAAGGGAACAAGGGAAAGAGGATCCAGCCACAATGCAGAGGGACAGGAAGAAAACCAGGACGCATGGCAGCACTCCCTGGGAGCAAAGAGTTGTGAGAAGGATGATTGGTCAGTGGGGTCCAACGCTACAGAAAGGGCAAGTGGGACAAGGATGGAGAAACCGCCACTGCACTTACATGGAACTTTAACCTGACAGCTTCCTTGGACGAGTGGAGCCAGAGCCAGACTGCATTCCTTTAAGGAGTGAAGGGGAGGCAGGAAACAGATATTTAGAACAGAAAAGACTGGCTGAGAAGTAGAAGAAAGAGAAAAGGGAGTTTCTAGAGGTTCTTAAAGGATCAAGTGGTCCCTTAAGGTAGGGGCTCTGGCTTGCCATACTCGCAGGCAGACGGGAAGCTTCCCACAGAAAGCAGAGGGGAGCGGACATAGGTGAGAATGGAACGTGCACATATCAAGCCTCTTGCACAGTTCTCAAAGTCATGCTCCTCATTCAAAGGCCCGATGACCCCACCCAAGCTTTTCTTTTCCTATGATTAGATCCCATTAAGAAATTCCTTCTCGCCCTGGCTGAATAGCTTTATTGGTGCTCTAACCCATTGGCCCAAAGCGCAGAGTTGCAGCTCAATCCCCAGTCAGGGCACATACAGGAACAGGTTGATGTTCCTATCTGTCTCTCTGTCTCTCTCTCTTTCCTTCCCTCTCTGGCTAAAATCACTAAATAAAAATAAAAATAAAAATCCTTTTTCTCGCCTGACCAGGCGGTGACGCAGTGGATAGAGCGTCAGACTGGGAGGCAGAGAACCCAGGTTCGAGACCTCGAGGTTGCCAGCTTGAGTGCGGGCTTATCTGGTTTGAGCAAGGCTCACCAGCTTGAGCCCAAGGTCACTGGCTCGAGCAAGGGGTCACTCAGTCTGCTGAAGGCCCACAGTCAAGGCACATATAAGAA
The DNA here is from genome assembly GCF_036850995.1 of Saccopteryx leptura. Classification (NCBI taxonomy): domain Eukaryota; kingdom Metazoa; phylum Chordata; class Mammalia; order Chiroptera; family Emballonuridae; genus Saccopteryx; species Saccopteryx leptura. Next base: position 177,226,806 of record NC_089508.1, read on the forward strand.
AGCAATTAATGAACAACTAAAGTGTCGCAACAAAGAATTGATGTTTCTTGTCCCTCTCCGTTCCTGTCTGTCTGTCCCTATCTGTCCCTCTCTCTGACTCTCTCTGTCTCTGCCACAAAAAAAAAAAATCCTTTTTCTCACAGTCCCCAAATCGCACATGTACTCGTATCAATACCAGTCCTTTCTCTCTCTTTTTTAAAATCTTATATCTTCTCAGGAAAACATAGCACTATTGAGTGTCTATTATATTCTATGGAGAACTTTAATCTTTGGGCCTTTCCCTAATCTTAATTTTTTTTTAATTGAGCTGTGTTGTACACACAATATGGTTGTCCATTTAAAGTGCTATTTAGCATATCCACAAAGTATACAACTATCACCACCATCTAATTTTAGAATGCTTTCATTAGCTGCTCCCTACCCCCAAAAAACATGCCCATTAGCAGTCACTCTCTGCTCTTCTTTCTCCCAGCCTCTGGAAGCCACTAGTCCCCTTTCTTCTCTATGTATCTGCCTGGTCATTGTATAGAATGGAATCATATACAGTGTGGCCTTTTACATTTGGCTTCTTTCACTTACCATTGTGGTTTTGAGGATCACCTATATTGTAGCAGAAATAAGTACTTCTTTCCATATTATGGCTTGCTCATCCTTTTTGTGGCATAGCTAAGAACCATTGCCTAATCCCCTGGTCGGCAAACTGCAGCTCGTGGGCCACATGCGGCTCTTTGGCCCCTTGAGTGTGGCTCTTCCACAAAATACCACATGCAGGCGCTACCTCGATAAGGAATGTACCTACCTATATAGTTTAAGTTTAAAACATTTGGCTCTCTAGAGAAATTTCAATCGTTGTGCTGTAGATATTTGGCTCTGTTGAATGAGTTTGCCGACCACTGGCAAGGTCATGAAGATTTATACTTACATTTTTGCCTACTCCTAATCTTAAAAGCAACACATGTGGCAAGGACGTAGAGAAAAGGGAACTCTTGGACCCTGTTGGTGGGGTTGTTAATTGGTATAGCCACCACATAAAGCAGAATGGAGGTTTATCAAAAACTTAAAAATAGAATTACCATATGATCCAGCAATTTTAAAATTCTACTTCTGGGTACACATTCAAAGAAACAAAAACTCTGTGTAGAAGAAATAGTTGCTCCCCAATGTTCACAGCAGCATTATTCATAATAGCCAAGACATTGAAACAGTATATATAATATACTGAATAATGAAATATTATTCTGCCATAAAATTGAAGGAAATCCCATTTGCAACCACATAGATGAATCTTAATGACATTATATTAAGTGAAATATTAAAGTTTATTAATTAATTAATTAAATATTTTATTTAAAAATGTATTGTATAATAAATATGTATTTTCCGATGGCTTTAGGCGACCCCTGTGTTTTGGTCGTTTGACCCCCGCCGGGGTCGCGACCCACAGGTTGAGAACCGCTGAACTAAGGTGTCGCAATGCGCAACGAAAAACTAATGATTGATGCTTCTCATCTCTCCATTCCTGTCTGTCTGTCCTTCTCTATCTCTCTCTCTGACTCTCTCTCTGTCCCTATAAAAAAAAGAAAAAAAGAAAAAAAAAAAAAGGAAAGTTAATCTTAAGAGTTCTCATCAAAAGGAAACAACATTTTTCTCTTTTTTCTTTTTGGATTTATATGAGATTATGAATTATTGTGGTAATCATTTCACAACAACTCAATTCACTGTAGTTTATATCTTTAACTTATACAGTGTTATATGTCAAGTAAATTTCAATAAGACTGGGAAAATACATAACTATTTTTTAAAAAAAGTTTATTAATTAATTAATAAAAAAATATTAAATGTGTTTTGTGCTACAAGTACACAATAAAGATTTGTTAAGTTTCAATGGAAGACCAGTTAGGGGTAGAAAAATCAATGTGAATTTTCTTTCCTTAAAAAAAAAGATGAATTTAGGCCCTGGCTGGTTGGCTCAGTGGTAGAACGTCGGCCTGGCGTGCGGGGGACCCGGGTTCGATTCCCGGCCAGGGCACATAGGAGAAGCGCCCATTTGCTTCTCCACCCCCACCCCCTCCTTCCTCTCTGTCTCTCTCTTCCCCTCCCGCAGCCAAGGCTCCATTGGAGCAAAGATGGCCTGGGCGCTGGGGATGGCTCCTTGGCCTCTGCCCCAGGCACTGGAGTGGCTCTGGTCGCAGCAGAGCGATGCCCCGGAGGGGCAGAGCATCGCCCCCTGGTGGGCAGAGCGTGGCCCCTGGTGGGCGTGCCAGGTGGATCCCGGTCAGGCGCATGCGGGAGTCTGTCTGTCTCTCCCCGTTTCCAGCTTCAGAAAAAAAAAAAAAAAGATGAATTTATAGAGGGGAACGTAACTTGATTTTTAAAAATCTACAAGAAGCCTATAGCTAATACAATACTTCTATGAAACCAGATGCTTTTTCAGTAAGATCAGAAACAAGGCAAGGAGTTCCCCTTTCATCATTCCTTTTCAACGTCATACTGGAAATTCTAGCTAATGTAATAAGACAGGAAAAGGAAATAAAAGGTATACAGATGGGGAAGAAAGAAACAAAACTCTTTCTTCACATATGACATGGATTGTCTACAGAGAAAATCCCAAAGAGTGAATGAAAAAAATAATCCTGGAACTAATAAGCAATTACAGCAAGGTTGCAGAATATAAAGTTAATACCCAAATTCTATTACTTTCTTTTATACTAGCAATAAAAAATTAAAAATTTGAAATAAAAAACATAAAAATATTTGTGTTAGAACCTATAAAATAAATATTTAGGTATAAATTGAACAAAATATGTTTACAATCTATATGAGGAGAGCTACAAAAACACTGATGAAAACAAAGAATTAAATGAGTGGAGAAACCTTCTCTGTTTATGAATTGTAAAACTCAATAGTGTTAAGATGTCAGTTCCTCCCAACTTGATCTATAGACTCAATGAAATCCCAGTCAAACCTGCAGCAAGTTATGTTTTGAATATTAACAAACTGATTCTAACGTGTACATGAAGAGGCAAAAGACACCGAATAGTCAGCACAGTATTGAAGGACCAAGTCTGAAAACTGACATTATTCAGCTTCAAGATTTATTATGAAGCTACAGTAATCAAGATGATGTGCTATTGGCTATAAAATAGAAAAATGACTCAATGGAACAGAATAGAGAACCAAGAAAGAGATTCACACAAATATAGTCAAATGCTCTTTGACAAAATAACAAAAGTGATTTAATGGAGAAAGAGTTGTTTTTTCAACATACGGTGCTGGATATAGACATGCAAAAGAAATAAATAAATAAGCCTAGTTGCACACCTGATACCTTTCACATAAAATCAACTCAAAATGAACCATAGCTCTTAATGAAAAACACCAAACTACAAAATTCCTAGATGATAACATAGGAGAAAAAAATCTAGATTTCCTTGGAAATGGCAATGACTTTTAAGATATAACAACAAAGACGTGAACAATAAAAATAAAAGAGTGATAAGTTAGATATCATTATTAAAAACGTCTGCTTTATGACACTGTTAAAATAATGAGATGACAAGCAACACAGATTGCAAGAAAAATATTTGCAAAAGACACACCTGATAAAGGACTATTATGCAAAATATGTAAAGAACTCCTAAAAATCAACAATAAGAAAATGAACAACCTGATTTTCTTTAAATGGTCAAAAGTTTTAAATAGACACATCACCAGAGAAGATATACAGATGGCAAATAAACATATAAGAATATATCCAGCATGTTATTCGGGAATTAAGTGCAAATTAAAACACAAATAAGCCTGACCAGGCGGTGGTACAGTGGATAGAGCGTCGAACTGGGATGCAGAGGATCCAGGTTCGAGACCCTGAGGTCGCCAGCTTGAGCACAGGCTCATCTGGTTTGAGCGAAGCTCACTAGCTTGGACCCAAGTCACTGGCTCGAGCAAGGGGTTACTCGGTCTGCTGTAGCCCCACGGTCAAGGCACATATGAGAAAGCAATCAATGAACAACTAAGGTGTTGCACGAAAAACTGATAATTGATGCTTCTCATCTCTCTTCGTTTTTGTCTGTCTGTCCCTATCTATCCCTCTCTCTGACTCTCTGTCTCTGTAAAAAAACAACAACCAAAAAACCACGAATAAGATAGTACTACGTATTTAGTAGAATGGTTAAAATCCAACACCAAATGCAAGCAGCAATGTGGAGTGATAGGAACTAATTCATTGCTGATGGGAATATAAAGTGATGTGGCCACTTTGGAAGATCAGGTTTCTCACATGAGTAAACATATTCTTACCATACAACTCATCAGTCACACTTCTTAAGAGTATGTGAATATTTTTAACAGCTTTAGTCATAATTGTCAAAACTTGGAAGCCACCAAAATATTCTTCAATAGGTCAATGAATAATCAAACTATGCTATTAATACATCCAAACAATAAAATACCATTCCACAATAAAAAGAAATGTTATGAAGTCATGAAAAGAAAGATGAAAACTGTATATTCATATTACCACGTAAAAGAAGTCAATCTGAAAAGGCTACATACTGTATAAATCTAACAATATGACATACTGGAAAACATAAAACTATGGCAATAATAAAAAGGTTAGTGGTTGTCACAGGTGTGGGGGAAGGAAGGGATGAACAGGTGGAGCATAAGGGATTATTACAGCAGTGAATCTATCCTGTATGATGCTATAATGGTGGACACATGTCATTGTACATTTGCCAAAACTCACAGAATGCACAATGCACAGCATACACCCAAACGGAAACTGTGGACTTCAGCTGATAATGCTGTGTCGATGATTGTTCATCAACTGTACCAAATGTACCCACTTGGGAAAGATTTTTGATAGTGGAGAAGAACGAATGTTTTGGGGAGAGAAGATAGTTATATAAGAACTCTCTGTACTTTTTTAATCAATTTTTCTGTGAAGCTAAAACTCTAAAAAATAAAGTCTACTGAGAAATGTGTGAATCAGTAAAAAATCCAAGTGTTTTTCAAGGCTCAGCAGATTCAGTGTTTGCCAGACAGAGCAAACCCCGTCTCAGCAGTCTAGAGTATAAAGAAAGCAAGGTTACCTTCGAGCAAATCCTCACGGGCCAAAGGGACTTTCTTCTTCGCTTATTTTTACAACTTGTTGAACAACACATTTAGTCCCAGGGACAGTCAGCAAGACAGCTGTGGGCCAGCTTCCTGAGACGGTTTCAAAAGCCCGGCAGCGTCCAACTTCTTGTCCCCAGGTTGCCACCAAGATAACGCCGCTGTCCTGGAAGCCAGACATGGGAGAGATCGGCGTCCCCAGCGTCTGCCCCACTTCATCGTTCACGCTGTTGACATCTCTCTGTTCTAGTTTGCATATTTTACGCTTTCCCAGAGCGCTTGTCGCATGGAACAAGAAAACATGCTCTCACCGTCCCTCACCAAGTCTCTGTAGGTCAGTGGTTCTCAACCTCGGCTACACATTGAAACCACCTGGGATAGTAAAGCAATAACCCCGCCAGGCCCCACCCGCTGAGATTCCGGCAGAGTTGTTCCGGGCATGCGTAGTTGGGCCATCTTCCCAGGTGAGGCTAATAACCTACAGCTAAGGTTGCAAAGCACCATCCAGACAGTCCTTGAGGCGCATGCAGACTCCACCCAGTCATGTGCAGAGTTGTTTGTAGCTCATAAAGAGTTGTAAACACACTCCTCCCTCTCCCACCCCACCCCCAGCACACACAGGAAGGTTCTAGGAACCATTCTTCAATTTATTCACCACTTGTCATAGATATGGATACGTATTGAGCACCCACTCTGTGTTCACTGGGTGCTGAGAAACTGCAGACACATCTCTCAGACTCAGAGAGCTCAGCAGACCAGGCGCCATCGACCACACATCTCTAACCCAAAGGACTAAGTTATAGGTCACTATAGAGCCACTGTTTGTGCTTGAGTTTGGCCAGATTCCACTTGACAAGCCTCTGCCCTGGCAAGCCCGCACTGCTCCCCACGCTCCCCACTCACATCTCACATCCCGAGGCCTCCTGCATCATCTTGATTTTCAACCAGGGATGACACTGTCTCTCGGAAGACATTTGCAGTTGTCACAACCAGAGAGGCACAACCGTCCCCTGGTTGGAAGAGGCCAGCGATGCTGTAAGACACCCTGCAATGGACAGAACAGGCCCCGTGACAGAGGGTGAGCTGGCCCCGAAGGCCACAGTTGAGAAGCCCCACTGTCACTGCATTCTCCCCTCTGCAGCTCTGATGTCACTGCATTCTCCCCTCTGCAGCTCTGATGTCACTGCATTCTCCCCTCTGCAGCTCTGATGGCACCAGAATGGATGGTTTGGGGGTCTCCCTCCTAAACGGGCGCTCCGTGGAAACTGGCATTCAGGGCTGCTCTCTGCCCCACCCCGGGCCCTAGAGGAGTGCCAGGCACACTGACTCCCCATCGTGCCCCCTACCCTCGTCCTGGGACTCACAGCAAGGGGAAGGGCCAGGCCCCGACTGACCGACCGATGAGCCTGAGAAAACAGTCAGTGTTCAGAATGAAAGCAAAAATCACATTTCTTGGCGAGTGTGCATATAATAACAATGTGACCCTTACACTTTCACGTACTCACAAAATTACCTTCACAGCCATCAGTGAGAGATTGGTTCTGCTGCTTCTTTACAGTGAGCGACATTTCCTCAGTTTAAGTATACTCTGTCCATTATAACTTTGTTTTAATGTCCCGGGACAGATTGTAGAAAATGAAATCTCAACTGTTTCAAACGATCAAAACCGAAATTCAATACATTCTACAAGATTGATGAATTTAGAGAAAAAAAATTAATATGAACTAAATACCTTTTGTTCCTTCCTTCTAACCCATTCTTCTTCTCAGTTATTGATAATTATATTTATTACAGTGTTAAATTATAGACAACTTACCCAATATCAACTTGTAAAAAACATTATTTAAAAAAAGTAAGAATTACTATATAGCAAGATACTTATGAATGCCACATTGTTGAAATTTACTGAGCATTAATACTGGACCTGCTATTACTAAACAATCACCAAAAAACACCCCGAAACAAACAGAAAACTCTTTGCATTCTGTAATGTTTTTCACTTTTCAGATTCCTCACAAGTAACATGTCATCATTAGAATTACATCTATGCTTTAATATAGGTATGGAAATAATGGTCTCTAATACATGTAAAAATGGAGGCACACAAAACAACTTTCCCTAATGTCATCCAGTGCTACTGGTAAGAGTTAGGACAAAAGTCAAGTCTAGTTCTAATTCTGTGTCCCACCTGCTGTTCCCACACCCCACATAGTTTCACAGATGCTGCTGGGCATGCCAGTAACCATTGTGCTCATGGGTTTCAAACAAATTCTGGAATCGCTGGATTGAATACAGTTAACCAGACTCCCAGAGCCTTTTATGTGCCATCGGACATCTCCAGGAAAGGTGTTGAGACTAGAACAGGCATCACAAATTCAAGCCCCACAGTCACAAAGCAGGTAACAAACAGGAGCGTGCAGACAAGGCAAGGACCTGGGGGCCTGGGGTGGGGGTGGGGGGATGGGATGCCATCCAATAAGGTCCCGACTGCATAGGAATGCAGTCCAATGTGCCAGGTCTTTCCAGAGAAGCTACAAGTCTGGGCTTTAATCTACAGTCTCCATGTTTACATGTGCGGTCTCGAATTTAAAAGAAAACACTTGTAGTTAGTTTGAACAAAACATTTTAGACCACATTAGTCTTGTTCTATTTGGGAAACCTGGTAGACAATCATATTTGCCCTTATAACCTTTATTCAGAGGTGCTAGAATTCTGCAGAACTGTGTCAAAAGCACTGCCTTCAAACACAAGCATTCTGCCCCATTAGACCAATGTGGTATGAGCAGCACTAAACCCCGTGCATGAATTATTTTAGGATGAATTAACTCAAATTGAAATTAATACCTAGTTTTGTAAACTATTCATATAGAAATGTTTCTGGTGGCTAAAAATATCCTTACATTTGACCTTTAACTTTCTTGGCAAAACCAAAAATTTAATTCAGTTGTGAAAAAGAAATAGCACTGGAATGGATTTAATATATATAAAAAACACTTCATCCCTCTAAAATAATTTTAAAAGATAAAATAATTTTAAAAATCAAAATGGTTTGGCCCTGGCTGGTTGGCTCAGCGGTAGAGCGGTAGAGTGTCGGCCTGGCGTGCGTGGGACCCGGGTTCGATTTCCGGCCAGGGCACACAGGAGAAGCGCCCATTTGCTTCTCCACCCCCCACCCTCCTTCCTCTCTGTCTCTCTCTTCCCCTCCCGCAGCCAAGGCTCCATTGGAGCAAAGATGGCCCGGGCGCTGGGGATGGCTCCTTGGCCTCTGCCCCAGGCGCTAGAGTGGCTCTGGTCGCGGCAGAGCATCGCCCCGGAGGGGCAGAGCATCCCCCCTGGTGGGCAGAGCGTGGCCCCTGGTGGGCGTGCCGGGTGGATCCCGGTCGGGTGCATGCGGGAGTCTGTCTGACTGTCTCTCCCCGTTTCCAGCTTCAGAAAAATACCAAAAAAAAAAAAAAAAAAAAATGGTTTAGGTGCAATTTAGAATTTAGTTGAAATTAGTAACTCTCAAACAACAGTTATATATTTGCAAATGTGCTTTTCTAAGGCAGAAAGCGTCCTTCTTCCCTATTCTCTCCCTTTCTTTTTCTCTTTTATCTCTGCCCTGCATCATTCTAAAAATTAGTTCTGATTCCCTGGCAGTTGTCTATGACTGCCTGGAACTTGGCACAGATGTCACAGAAATAGCATGCGTGTGTTAAATCACATGTAATTGATCTTCTTCTCCTGGTATCTACTCGGTCGCTCACCAGGCTAGCTTCCTCTAACTGCTAGAAAGCCCATTCTGGTCCCGGGAAAGCACTTGAAACCTTGTATTTTTTAGAGCCATAAAAAATAAAGAAAAGAAAAGAAAAGAAAAGAAAAGAAAAGAAAAGAAAAGAAAAGAAAAGAAAAGAAAAACAGATCTAATGGCAAAATCACACTAACTTTATTTCCCCTAAGGAAAATAAAAACTTGTTAACCTCCACGATTTAAAACCCTTAAGAAAAGTAACATTTAGAGTTGCAAGGTAAAAAACATTAGCTAATCACGGAAGTAATTTAAGTAGCAAATCGAATCTGCTGGTTTTAAGTCCTATTACACCATTCTTGACAGCAATGTGACCAAGATAGAAGTTGTTTTCCTGTCTACCCAGTGAGAATTCTTGATAGATACGGATTCATACGATCAAAAAATAATGTACAGTTCTAAAGTGTTCATTTCAAATTTGGGAGAGAGCTTTGCTATGAATAGAAAGACTGACCCAGTTTTCACATAAAAAATTAGAACTTATTACCGATAAGGTGGACTACACACAGATGAGCTAGAGACACTAACAAACATCACTGACATGTTGAAATATGGTGGGAAATTGATAGAAAAGTCATGCTGGAGCTTAAAACGACTCTGACATGGTGAGATCTGGTCACTGTTTTCTGCAGTCAAAGGCATAAAAACTTGGAGGGTCTTCAGGTCTTAATTCACTCTTTGAAGTACACATTCTCATCTGTTTGGTAGGACACTGCAGTTGCATTTTGTGAAGGTCCAGCCTGGGGCTCTTAGAGGAAGACTTTCTACAAAATAATCATATGAGCCTGACCAGGCAGTGGCGCAGTGGATAGATTGTTGAACTGGGATGCAGAGGATCCAAGTTCGAGACCCCAGGTTGCCAGCTTGAGCACGGGCTCATCTGGCTTGAGCAAAAAAAAAGCTCACCAGCTTGGACCCAAGGTCGCTGGCTTGAGCAAGGGGTTACTCGGTCTGCTGAAGGCCCACAGTCAAGGCACATATGAGAAAGCAATGAATGAACAACAAAGGAACCACAACAAAAAACTGATGATTGATGCTTCTCATCTCTCTTCATTCCTGTCTGTCCCTATCTACCTCTCTCTCTGAATCTCCCTCTGTCTGTCCCTGTAAAAAAAATAGAAAAATAAAAAAATAATCATATGAGTCAGTGAAAAACAGATCACTTCTAAACAATGAGCGGCATGTTTGTTTGTTTATTTACAATTCCCACATCCACACAACCTATGAAATGACTTGAAGCTTCCAGAGTTGTGAATACTAAGTGGTTGTGAGGTTTGTTTAATAAGCAGAATAGGCCCTGGCCGGTTGGCTCAGTGGTAGAGCGTCGGCCTGGTGTGCAGAAGTCCCGGGTTCGATTCCCGGCCAGGGCACACAGGAGAAGTGCCCATCTGCTTCTCCACCCCTCCCCCTCTCCTTCCTCTCTGTCTCTCTCTTCCCCTCCTGCAGCCGAGGCTCCACTGGAGCAAAGATGGCCCGGGCGCTGGGGATGGCTCCTCAGCCTCTGCCTCAGGCGCTAGAGTGGCTCTGGTCGCAACAGAGCGACGCCCCCTGGTGGGCAGAGTGTCGCCCCTGGTGGGCGTGCCGGGTGGATCCCGGGTGCATGCGGGAGTCTGTCTGACTGTCTCTCCCTGTTTCCGGCTTCAGAAAAATACAGGGGGAAAAAAAAAGAAAAAAAAAAAAAAGCAGAATAAAAATAAATAAGTACGCTTTTTATGGAATTAGATTTTTAACTTTTAAATTTGAACTTGTTTAGAGACATTATCTCAGGGTACATCATACACTGATATCCATATTCCAATCTGAATATCAGATTTTATATTTACATTTATCCTCAGCTATAGTTGCACTCTCAGCAAGAAATCTTTTGCACAGCATCTGTATGGCATTTAAAAAAATGTTTCTTAGTTTGTTTTTTAAATAAAGCAGGTAAATTCACTCTAGCTGTTGTAGTTCTAAGCATGAGATTGTTTATCACTGGACTTCCCTTGTCAACACTTCGCAGACATAGAAACCAGTTAGATAATGATAATTAAGCTTTGGCTCTGGGTGGGTTCCGTAGAGCAGTGGTCCCCAACCTTTTTTGGGCCACAGACCTGTTTAATGTCAGAAACTATTTTCACAGACCGGCCTTTAGGGTGGGACGGATAAATGCACAAAATAAAATTATGCAACCGGTGTAAAAACTGCGGTATTTTTAAATATAATTGTCGAACTTACGAGACAAGTGTCAAGAGTGAGTCTTAGATGGATGTAACAGAGGGAATCTGGTCATGTTTTAAAAATAAAACATTGTTCAGACTTAAATATAAATAAAACGGAAATAATGTAAGTTATTTATTCTTTCTCTGCGGACCGGTACCAAATGGCCCGCGGACCGGTATCGGTCCATGGCTCGGGGGGGTTGGGGACCTGGGGACCACTGCCGTAGTGGATAGAGAGTGTCCTCCCAGTATGCCAAGGTCACAGGTTCAAGCCTTGGTAAGGACACATATGAGAAGCAATCAATGAGCACAAAACTAAGTGGAACAATGAGTTGGTGCTTTTCTCTCATTCTCTCTTCCTGTCTCCCTCTCTCAAATCAATGGGGAAAAATTGTTAACTGTTTAAAAAAATAATTAAGCTTCTCAGCAATTTATTTTCTTTTATTTGGGGGGGGTGGGTGGAGGAAGAGCTTATCTGAAGCAAAACAGTAAGGAGAGATACAATTTGATGAATTTTAGAGCATTTGTAGTAAGTAGATATAAGTGTAATAAAAATAATAACTAGAAGTTTGAAAATAAACCTAAGAAATATTTAGACTATTCTCCTTCAAGAGATTCATGTAATAGAATGCAAAAATGGAAAATCTAGACAGTTATCAGACATCAAATTGAAGTAGTGAATCTAGATGCATTTTCTCCAAGGTGGCGAAGAAATGGTTTGGCTGGTGTTTTGCCAACTGTGGACTGTGACCTTTCAGAGCGAGTTATTAAACCTATCTATGCAATGATCTACATCTTGTATTTAAGCTGAATGGAGAACACAAAATATCAGCGCATATTGGATATAGTAAAATAGTACTGTTTCATACAAGTGTGTACTAGAACATAAAGTAAAAAATCAGTTTACTCTGTCTCGATGGTCAGAATTGAAAGCCACAAGTTAGATGACTTTTATAACACATCTACTCACATATCACGTACAAAAAGTTTATGTGAGAGCTTTGATATAGCTGCTGTTATATTATGTACATAGTGACTATGTCTATTACCTTATTACCTAAGGCTGTCCAAAAATAATATACAATATGCTGAGTCTTCATTTGACTCAGATCTTTAAATGAACAAGTCAAACTTGTGTGAAATAGTTCTAGTTTTAATAGCTCAAGATGAGTGAATGTAAAATGGGTGTCAAAAAAATGTCATGAAGCCTGACCAGGCGGTGGCGCAGTGGATAGAGTGTCGGACTGGGATGCGATGGACCCAGGTTCGAGACCCCAAGGTCGTCAGCTTGAGTGCGAGCTCATCTGGCTTGAGCAAAAAAAAAAAAAAAAGCTCACTAGCTTGGACCCAAGGTCGCTGGCTCAAGCAAGGGGTTACTCGGTCTGCTGAAGGCCCATGGCCAAGGTACATATGAGAAAGCAATCAATGAACAACTAAGGTGTCGCAACAAAAAACTGATGATTGATGCTTCTCATCTCTCTCCATTCCTGTCTGTCTGTCCCTATCTATCCCTCTCTCTGACTCTCTCTCTGTCCCTGTAAAAAAAAAAAAAAAAAAGGACCTTGCTTAAACCCCCCACTGGAAACAACAGGTTTGTGCTGGGCCTGTACATCAACATCACCAATGAGAGACTCTGTCCCCAGGAAGAAATAGGCACTAATCCCCCCTGAAGTTAGAGTTCCTATCCTTGGTCAATGAGATTCTTACAGGGAATGGATTGAATAAAAACTAAAAAATATTTTTAAAAAATAGCCGTATTGAAAAGTATATATTTCGGAGGTTTAGAGGTGAAAAAGGCCACCCAGGATTAACACTGAAGTTCTTCGTGAAGACCAACCACACATATCAGATTTTTGTGTCTTCAGAGACATCAGTGAGGTGGGGAAAATGTCTAGAACCCGGACCTGTCTTCGTCCTCTCAGTGGTGAATGACTAACTTAAAAAAGTAGTTTCTACTGCCCTGACCGGTTAACTCGGTGAAAAGTGTCGGACGTGCGTTGAAGTTGCCGTTTCGATTCCTGGTCAGGGCACACACAGGGACATCTCATTGTTCCTGACTCTCTCTCTCTCTCTCTGTTCCCCTTCTTCTCTCTCACTAAAATCAATAAATCTGGTGTGAATGAATCAAAAAAAAATAAAAAGTAGTTTCTAGGTCCAGAAAGTTAAAACTAAATAATTAAATAGCATTCAGTCCAGTCAGTCTTAAGGGTACCTCCCAAGAGACCTGCACCTAAACAGGAGTCTCTCGCATCCATTAGCATATGCCAGATCACACCGACAATGTATGCATTGGCTAGAGGGTAGACTAGACCACAGGCAAGAACTTTGGCTCTTTCCAGGGTCAGAAGCGGTGGTATAGATTCAAAACCGCTCATGAAAAGTCTCAGAGCTTCCCAGGGAGAGTGCTGACACTAGAATTAAGCCCAAACCCTTCGCGGGTCAAGGAATGCCAGAATTAAAAATATGTACTTTTTCTCACAAGGCACTATTTTTTTTAAAAAAATAAGAAGCTCTTTAAAATTTCAAATTTAGTAACAATAAAAGAAATCCTTAGTGAATAGACAATTGGTTTTTGAAAGTTCTTCTTTTTAGAGAATTCGTTTAATTTGAAATTAAGCCAATTTGTGCCTTAAAGAAGAAAAATTTGTTTCGACATACATTTGTAAATTTCTACGATATGCAAAGAATAAGTCTAATGCTGAGCTCAGCAAACTTTCTGTAAAGGACCAAACAGTAAATGTGTTAAACATTGGGGGCCCGTTGGTCTCAGTGTCAGTTGCTCAACTCTGTCAGCGGAAAGCAGACAGAGAACAGAGAGCGTAAGGACTGGGCACAGCTGTTCCGATAAAACTGCTTTATAAAGCAGTTGGGGGACTGTTTTGAATCTGATGTGGCCCTGGGCTTTACAGTTTTCTGACCCTGATCTAAATTGTAGTCAGAGTCTTGTAAAAAAAAAAAAGAAAGAAAAAAAGAAAGAAAGATGCCTGACCAGGCGGTGGCACAGTGGATAGAGCATCAATCTGGGATGTGGAGGACCCAGGTTTGAGACCCCAAGGTCTCCAGCTTGAGCGCGGGCTCATCTGGCTTAAGCAAAAAGCTCACCAGCTTAGACCCAAGGTTGCTGGCTTGAGCAAGGGGTTACTCGGTCCACTGAAGGCCCGTGGTCAAGGCACATATGAGAAAGCAATCAATGAACAACTAAGGTGTCGCAACAAAAAACTGATGATTGAATGCTTCTCATCTCTCTCCATTCCTGTCTGTCCCTATCTATGCTCTCTCTGACTCTCTCTCTGTCCCTGAAAGAAAAAAAAAAAAATTCTACCTCAAGACTTGAGCAAAAAAAAATTAAAAAGAGAGAGAGAAGAAGTAGAATCCATTCCCCTGTCTCCAGTTTAAAATCTAATAGAGAGATGAAAGTAAGCATGCAAGAAATCTGATCAAAGGTGCATAAGGGACCATTAAGTGAAAGAAACCAAGACAGATCTAGTAATGAACTTGTCTTTGTCGGTGGAAAATACCTTCCCAGGAGGAAGCTAGGAAGATATAAGGGCAGATGCAGATGAGGAAAGTCTCTCATAGAAAGTAGATGGCTCAGTCAACAGCCCAAATGCTATAGAAGTGTTTACTTGATACCTAGGTACTCTTATTGATCAAGGTCACCCCATTGAATTTAATTTCTAAATTAAAAAGAAAAAGCGGAAGGTAAGTTGAGCCTATAAAAAATGAAAAAAAAATTAAGCAAAAAAATTAAAAAATAGAAAGGTTATTAGAGGCAGAGTCCCTCTGGCTCAGTTATGAATCCACTTTCCACTGGAAAGAGCAGTGACCTTGTAAATACCTCCCTGTTGAAGAATCAGGAGGCGCTGTAAAAGCCTCCAGCTTATCTCTTTCCATGTTTATTTAGTTATTTTAAAATTTTTTATTGATTTTTTTTTTTTTAAAGAGAGAGAGAAACATCAATTTGCTGCCCACTTATTAACACATTCACTGGCTGTGCCCTGACCGGGAATTAAACCCGCAACCTTGGCAATGAGGACAACCCTCTCACCAGCTGAGCAGCCCAGCCAGGGCCCTTGCACACGATATTTAAAAATTCAGACGGATCAAAAAATTTTCACAACTTCAAAATTTTTGCAATCTTCATCTCTCCTCCAGGTGCTGCCTCCGCACAGCTGTCTGGAGAGCTCTATCTGACCAGCTTCCCGGGCATCCCTGGACTGCCTCCCAGATACGGTTTCCCCAGTCAGCTGTCTTCTCCGTCTGAATGAACCTTAGTGACTTCCCTTCTCAAGGGAAATAAGCCTGGTTGAAACATTTGAAATTATAGAATGAGCTTTCTGTTCATTAAAAAGAGAGAAAGCTCCTGACCTGTGGTGGCGCAGTGGATAAAACGTCGACCTGGAAATGCTGAGGTCGCTGGTTCGAAACCCTGGGCCTGCCTGGTCAAAGCACATATGGGAGTTGATGCTTCCAGCTCCCCCCCCCCCGTCTCTCTCTCCTCTGTCTCTCTCTCTCCCTCTCTCCTCTCTAAAATGAATAAATAAAATAAAATAAAATTTAAAAAAAAAAAGAGAGAGAGAAAGCTACTGCTTAAAAAGACACAGGTATTGTATACATCAAGGGGTCCCCAAACTTTTTACACAGGGGGCCAGTTCACTGTCCCTCAGACCATTGGAGGGCCGGACTATAAAAAAAAACTATGAACAGAGTCTGGCTGGGCGAGCAGCACCCCACAAGTTGTCCTGCCTGTGGCGAGTCTGCCTGAAAATCTGGACATAGGATTTAAATAAATAGAAAGATGCCACTTTAACCAGAAGAGTCTTGGAAATATTATTGCCAATATTTTATCCAATACCAGTTAGAAAAAGATCTTACAAACAGAAAAAGAATTTTCTCAGAGTGGGAAGATGGCAGCGGAGTAGGCGGATGCACAGACACCCAGCTCTCAACACCAAACTGGAATACAAATCAATTTAGGAAAAATCAGCATGAAAAACCAACACTGAACTGCAAGAACAGCTCTCAAAAACCAAGGAGCAAAGAGGAAGCCACAATAATCCTGGTAAGGAGTGCCTGAATCTCCTCTGCTTACAGGAACGGAAGGGGGGGGGGTGAGGCTGAGAGCCCAGAGAGGATTTCACAGAGGAAAAAGAGCAGAAACTACTGCACACAGCCACTTACCTGGCGACCAGGGAGCAAGGTGGGTTGAAAAGACCAGCTTATCTCCCAAGTGGAAAGGACAAGGAGAGGGACAGACTGTGAGGGGCTAAGGTATGCAAGAAATGAAATAAAAAAGCTGACTCATTCGTGCTGGAGGCAGCCATAGCTGGGGGAGGGACTGAACCTTTCACAAAACAGAGCTGAAGTGCTTCCGGATCAGAGATCTCCGGACATCTATCCAGCTCCAATCAGCGCAACAAGACACAGCTGAAAACAAGAAGTGGGGAGGAGGGGCAGTAACTCAGGTCTCCATGGAGATCTGAGATACACCTCCCCCTACTGAAGCTGAGAAAAAACCCTGCCCCCAGTGAGATTAGTTGGTGGAAGAGACCTTCAGCGTCTCAGGTTACACCCACAGCATTCCTGGTTACAGTTTCAAGGAAGCCCCCTGCTGAGATCAGTTAACAAGACTATCACCTGTTAAGAAAACAAACAAATCAAGACTTCAAAGCTGCCCAAATCCAAAAGTGGATTACAAATAATAGCTGATACCAACCCAAGAAGACCTAGAAATAACACAACTGAAAACTTGAGGCAGACAACACCAAGCCTAGACTCAACCAACTCTACAAATAAAACACCATTATGAGAAGACAAAGGAGTGCAACCCAAATGAAACCACAAGAGACACCTTTGAGAGATGAGCTGAGTGATATGGAAATAATCAAACTTCCAGATGCGGAGTTCAAAATAATGATTGTAAGGATGCTTAGGGATCTTAGAACAACAATGGAGGGGCAGTTTGGAAACCTAAATAAAGAAATAGCAAGTATAAAAAAGGATATTGAAATATTAAAAAAGAATCAGTCAGAGATGACAAATACAATATCAGAAATGAAGACCACAATGGAAGGAATTAAAAACAGGATGGATACAGCTGAGGATCGAATCAGCGAGTTGGAGGACAACTGGAATGAAGGCATGAAAGCAGAGAAGAAAAGAGAAAAGAGACTCAAAAAGTCAGAGGAAACACTTAGAGAGCTCTGTGACAACATGAAGAGAAATAACATCCGCATCATAGGGGTTCCTGAAGAAGAAGAAAAAGAACAAGGGATAGAGACTTTGTTCAATCATATTATAACTGAAAACTTCCCTAAATTAGTGCAAGAGAAACTCTCACAAGTCCAAGAAGCACAGAGGACTCCATTAAAGAGAAACCCAAAGAAACCTACACCAAGACACATCATAATTAAAATACCAAAGCTAAGCGATAAAGAGAAAATATTAAAAGCTGCAAGAGAAAAAAAAGTTATCACCTACAAAGGAGCCCCCATAAGGATGACATCCGACTTCTCAACAGAAACACTTGAGGCCAGAAGGGAATGGCAAGAAATATTCAAAGTAATGCAGAACAAGAACCTACAACCAAGACTACTTTATCCAGCAAGGCTATCGTTTAAAATTGAAGGAGAAATAAAAAGCTTCCCAGACAAAAAACAACTCAAGGAATTCATTACAACCAAACCAACGCTGCAAGAAATGTTAAGGGGCCTGTTGTAAACAGATCAAAGTTGGAAAAGAATATAGCAAAAAAAGGAATACACCTTTAAAGAAGAAAATGGCAATAAACAACTACATATCAATAATAACCTTAAATGTAAATGGATTAAATGACCCAATCAAAAGACATAGGGTAGCTGCGTGGATAAGAAAACAGGACCCATACATATGTTGTCTACAAGAGACACACCTTAGAACAAAAGACACACATAGATTGAAGGTAAAAGGATGGAAAAAAACATTTCATGCAAACGGAAATGAAAAAAAAGCTGGGGTAGCAATACTTATATCAGACAAATTGGACTTTAAAACAAAAAAAACTATGAACAGCCTGACCAGGTGGTGGCGCAGTGGATACAGCATTGGACTGGGATGCGGCGGACCCAGTTTCGAGACCCGAGGCCGCCGGCTTGAGTGCGGGCTCATCTGGTTTGAGCAAGGCTCACTTCAAGGAAGGGGTTACTCGGTCTGCTGAAGGCCTACAGGCAAGGCACATATGAGAGAGCAATCAATGAACAACTAAGGTGTTGCAACAAAAAACTGATGATTGATGCTTCTCATCTCTCTCTGTTCCTGTCTGTCTGTCCCTATCTGTCTCTCTCTCTGTCACTGTAAAAATAAATAAATAAAAATTAAAAAAAAAAAACTATGAACAAATCCCTATGCACACTGCACATATCTTATTTTAAAGTAAAAAAACAAAATGGGAACAAATATAACATTTAAAATAAAGAACAAGTAAATTTAAATCAACAAACTGACCAGTATTTCAATAGGAACTATGCTCCTCTCACTGACCACCAATGAAAGAGGTGCCCTTTCTAGAAGTGCGATGGGGGCCGGATAAATGGCCTCAGGGGGCCGCATGTGGCTCGCGGGCCGTAGTTTGGGGACCCCTGGTATACATTGTATTTCACTATCAATATAAACCTATAATGGACCAAGGATCATTCATCAAGCAGGAGCACTAGAAACAAGGAAATCCTCAAATACCTACCCCTTTCATCAAATAGCAAGGCTTAGGATACCCACAGCAGGATTGAAGAACTGCAAACTTCCAGATGTCTGGATTTCATGAAATTCTTTTTTTTTTTAATAACAGAGACAGAGAGAGTCAGAGAGAGAGACAGACAGGAAGAGAGAGAGATGAGAAATATCAATTCTTCGTTGCAGTTCCTTAGCTGTTAATTGATTGATTTCTCATATGTGCCTTGACTGGGGGGCTACAGCAGACCAAGTGACGCCTTGCTCGAGCCAGTGACCTTGGGCTCAAGCTGGTGAGCCTTGCTCAAACCCAATGAGCCCGCACTCAAGCTGGCGGCCTCGGGGTCTCGAACCTGGGTCCTCCACATCCCAGTCTGATGCTCTATCCACTGCGCCACCGCCTGCTCAGGCTGGATTTCGTGAAGTTCTTAAAGCAACTGGTGAACAGTTATTGGGTTGCAAATGTTTTCAATTGTAATAAGGTCAATTTTATGTTTAAATAAGCAATGCTGTGATATGGTGTGAGATAAGCTTTCAAAAAAAATCTAAGTTAGGGGAAAGTATGTGGGCAGGCACAGTAAAAGTCTCCTACGACCTCTAGTTCCTTTCTGTGCCATTTTAAAAAAATTCTGCCTGATCAAAATAATTTCACAACTTCCAAAATTTTGTAATCCTAATCTACTCTCCATGTGCTCCCTCCTCGCATCTGTTTACAGAACTCTCTCTCATCAGCTCGTTTGGTTTCCATGGATTGCTTCCAAGGGATAGTTTCCACAGAATCAGCTGTTTTCTCTAAATTGACTTTATCTTACTTGCTGTTTTAAGAGAAATAAATTAGTCTAAAAATTCGGAGTTTGCAAATAAAGTTTTCTTAATTTAATAAAAAAGAAAAAGAGATACAGCTTACGAAGGTCACAAACAGAGTATTCCATTGTCAATTTGAGACATTACTAAGCCCTGGCCAAGTAGCTCAGTTGGTTGGAACATCACCCCAACATGCCAAGGTTGTGGGTTTGATCCCCAGTCAGGGCACATAAGGAGCAACTAATAAATGCATTAAAAAAGTGGAACAATGAATTGATGTTTCTCTCTTCATCTCTCTCTCTCAAATCAATTTTTAAAAATTTTTAAATAAGATGTTAGTATAAGGAAATTAAGAAAAACATCAGAAACCTGGGCTGTTAGAATGTCTACTTTAAGAGTGAAGAAATATAAGTTTGCCAGATTTTTGGAGCTCATGAAAAGCTTATAACGGGGTAGACAGTTACTGGAATGCAAATGTTCTTTATATTACAATAAAGTCATTTTCTTTTTTAAACAAGCAATTTTGTGATGTGATGTGAGTTATGCTTAAGTGAAGTCCAAGGAAGGGCCTAGGTTGGGATTGAACTACATATGTAGACAATATACAAGCAACAAGATTGAGCTGGTAAATAAGAACGCTAGGTGAGATACCTACTTGACAGTATCATATAAAGTATTACCTTCTCTATATTTGAAATTCTCTCCATTAGCTTACAATATTAAGGTCATTTTATCAATTTGCAATGACATCATCCAGAGAAAAAGTGAGTTGTTTAAATTGAATAAATTCAGCTTGATGAAAATGTTCACTACATTTCACAATGGAGCAGTGAACGCTTTTTCATGAATTAACTCACATTTTAGAAGCATGCTTTAAGAGAGAAGATCTGAGGGGAAGACCCTCTGCCTATCCTTCCTCAAACAAGGTTGTTTTCAACACTTCATTCTACTTGAATAAGTATTTCTACTTCCCAACAGTCATTATAAAACAGGATTGTAAGAACCTCGTCTTTCTTTATCGAAGGAAAATTACTACCAAACAGTAGACATCTCAGCTCACCCACATGAAGTACTCAAGGGAAGAAAGAGGAAAGAGGACCAGCTCACCTGGCTTTATGTCCAATAATATGTTGGTTTTCAAATCATTAAACCACCCTGAGCGCTCAACACGGCAACAATACACGCCACGGTCAGACGGGGCTGCGTGCTCGATGGTTAAAGACACATTCCCTTGTTTAATAATTCCGTATAGCTTATAACGTGTGTTCTTCTGAAAGGTGACGCGGTATCCATCAGTCCAGATGAGTTCGTTCAGGCATTTAAATGCCGGACATGGCCCTCGGCCCCAGCACATAGCTGCAGTTTCACGAGCTGTCGAGTAGGTGCAGGGCAGCGTGACAGGCTGAGCCTCCACTCCACTCACACGTCCCTGAGAAACTACAGAATCTGCAAACAGAAAGAAAACAGAGAGTGTGGACTCAGTATTTTAATTTTGCTTTGGCTACTCAGCTCTTTCGTGGGTCCAAAAAAATTTTAGGCTTATTTGATCTAGTTCTGAGAAAAATGCCATTGGTATTTTGATAGGGATTGCATTGAATCTGTACTTTGCTTTGGGTAGTATGGACATTTTAATGTTAATTCTTCCTACCCATGAGCACCATATATCTTAACATTTATTTGTCTCTTTCTCAATGTCTTCCAGCTATGTGGTTTATTTTCTCCCAATATATTTATATATTTTTGGAAGGTATGCACTTTTTTCTAGTGGCAATATTTATACTAATACTTTCTGACACCCACCTATTTCCTGTGAGGCATTCATTATTTTGGTGGCCCATTGGATGCATCAGTTTAGAAATGCATAGGTGAGACTCTGGTGGTGGCTAGGCCATGACCCATTTGTGCCAGTCTGGGGGCTGCTTGGTTGGAGCTATTATGTAAGCCAGTCAGTACTTGTGCCAGGCTGAGGGTGCTAAGAAAAGACTGCCATCATTTGTGCTGACCTAAGGGCATTTAGGAGACCGGCGGGGCAGGTGGCAAGGCATACAGAGGCAAGCCACTGCTCTCCTGGAGCTGTAGGGCATTTGGGGAAGGCAGCAGAGGGCACCCAGCCCAGCTATGGCTCCTATGGAGCTGGAGGACAGATTGCAGGCATGCCAGAAGCAGGCCATACTCCTGTAGAGGTGGAGGGCATTTCGAGAGACTGTGGGGGCTCCTGGGAAGAGGCTCCAGCAGGGGGAGCAGGCTGGGTGTGGCAGGGTCACAGGGGAAAGCCAGAGAAGGGCAGCCAGTGTGCGCCAGGTTAATGCAGAGGGGTTTCGTGCCTTCCTGCTCGGGGCCAGCTGGATGGGAAGAGAGCTCAGCAAAGGACAATAGCACCCATCAGAGCTTCTGTCTCCTGAAAGTTCCTACCAATCCCTGTCCCTCCAGCCTTTGTTCTAACGTTAGTCAATTTAATTCTTCCCTTTGCGACCCAGGCACTTCTGGAACCGCTGCTTCTGTGCCGGAGCTTAGAGTGAGTGAGTTGGTGCCGAACCCTCTATGTACAGAGCTTTAGTCTCCCGCAACCCTTCCTCAATCTCAGACGGAATCCCCACTGGTGTTCAAAGCCGGATGTTACTGGGACTCATCTCCCCAGCACAGGTGCCCCCTGCTGGGGAGCCTGGTGTGGGGCTCAGACCTCTGGCTCTTCAGGAAGAACCTCAGAAGCCCTGCTATCCCTCCCATTCATTAATCAAAACACAAGGCCCTGGCCGGTTGGCTCAGCGGTAGAGCGTCGGCCTGGCGTGCAGGGGACCCGGGTTCAATTCCCGGCCAGGGCACATAGGAGAAGCGCCCATTTGCTTCTCCACCACCCCCCTCCTTCCTCTCTGTCTCTCTCTTCCCCTCCCACAGCCAAGGCTCCCTTGGAACAAAGATGGCCCGGGTGCTGGGGATGGCTCCTTGGCCTCTGCCCCAGGTGCTAGAGTGGCTCTGGTCGCAGCAGAGCGACGCCCCGGAGGGGCACAGCATCGCCCCCTCGTGGGCAGAGCGTCGCCCCTGGTGGGCGTGCCAGGTGGATCCCGGTGGGGCGCATGCGGGAGTCTGTCTGACTGTCTCTCTCCGTTTCCAGCTTCAGAAAAATACAAAAAAAAAAAAAAAAAAAACCACGAATGATTTTGGCCTTCCCAGATCACCCTCCCACTTGTCTCAACGTGACTCCTTTATACCCTTCGTTAGAGAAATTCTGCTCAGCTAGTCTTCAGGTGGTTCTCAGTGATGGCTGTCCCATAATTTAGTTTTAATTCTGATGTGTTCCTGGAAGTAGAAGAATTCAGGATTTACTTACTGGGATTCCTTGACTCTACTCCCCAAAGTTTCCCTACTTTCTATTGGATCAAACATCATTGTCCTATTATGCAATGCATTACTCAGAAGATTCAAGCAACAAAGTTCTGATTTTCTCTTTGGCATACATTTCCAGAGGACTGTGCTGACAGTTGAGTTAGGGGGTTTTCAGCTCCTCTGGTGGCTGTCACTGATCCTTCCCACAAAGGTTATGGATAAAAACAACTTTCTTCCAGAATTCAATTTCTTATCTCTTTGCTACACCTTCATATAAGAAAATAAGGAAAGATCTTTGAAAGTCAAACTTCTCCAGCCTGCCACAATCTTCTTGCTAAATTTATTCACTAATTAACTTAAATAGATTATAAGGAGATATTAGTGGGTCTTTGTTCTCTGCTAGGCTGTTTTTATTTATTTTTTTAATTTTTTTATTTTATTTATTCATTTTAGAGAGGAGAGAGAGAAAGGAGAGAGAGACAGAGAGAGAGAGAAGGGGGGAGGAGCTGGAAGCATCAACTCCCATATGTGCCTTGAACAGGCAAGCCCAGGGTTTTGAACCAGCGACCTCAGCATTTCCAGGTCGACGCTTTATCCACTGCACCACCACAGGTCAGGCTTGCTAGGCTGTTTTTAAAAGATTCAGGAAAAAGGCCCTGGCCGGTTGTCTCAGTGGTAGAGCTTTAGCCTAGTGTGCAGGAGTCCCGGGTTCGATTCCCGGCCAAGGCACACAGGAGAAATGCCCATCTGCTTCTCCACCCCTCCCCCTCTCCTTCCTCTCTGTCTCTCTCTTCCCCTCCTGCAGCCGAGGCTCCATTGGAGCAAAGTTTGCCCTGGCACTGAGGATGGCTCTGTGGCCTCTGCCTCAGGCGCTAGAATGGCTCTGGTTGCAACAGAGCAACGCCCCAAGATGGGCAGAGCATCGCCCCCTGGTGGGCATGCCGGGTGGGTTCCGGTCGGGCGCATGCGGGAGTCTGTCTGACTGCCTCCCCATTTCCAACTTCAGAAAAAAAAAATACAACAACAACAACAAAAAAAAAGATTCAGGAAAAAAAAAACTTGAAAGATCCAGCAAAGTTCTTGATTTCAGGTCAGATTCTGAACCTGAAAATCTATGCAAATTTTGAGACTTTATACATTTTAACTTTTCTTTTTTAAATTTATTGGTTTGGGAGAAAGAGAGACAGAAGCATCAATCTCTTCCTGTATGTGCTCTAACCAGAGATTGAACCCAAACCTTTACGTTGAGGGACAATGCTCAAATGACTGGCCAGGGCCATGAAGGGATCGTTAATAACCTGGAGCCAACTACTCACCTTATGATAAACCAAGGACCAAAAAGAGGACTAGAGCATGGAACCCATAGAAGACACACTTGGGCAGACACAGAGGTGAAAGCCTAGTGCGCCTACTCCTACTCAACTGTCCTTATCACTCAACAAACATTATTTCACCAAATAGTCATTAAATACCCCATGCTAAACGATGGAACATCCTGTGCAAAATAAAAGAAAATGTCCAGTCTCTATCCTCAAATATTTAGGAAATAAGCTGCCACACTTGGATCTAGAACCACACTGTGTCCCAATATAATTGACCTACATCTTCAAATGTAATAGAAAGTCCACTGATAAGAGTTTTGAACTTGTGTATGACAAAGATGTCAGAAAACTGGATGTGAGCTGAGCTCCTGCTCATATAGCTAGAGGGTGCTACTCGTATACAGCAGGATATTTTCCCAAGAAATTACTATATTACGGTGACTTTTCCCACTCTGAAACCAAAACAATGGGTATTGCTACTTAAAAACATTGACAACTACACAGATTTGCTTTGGGATTAAAACTTTCACTCATAACCAGTGTCCTTTGTTGCGTTATCATATGATGGTAAGACATTTCCTTCACATCTGTTTTAGGGAAAATGGCTGGGTCAAAGAGATTTAATAGCATTGGGCTTTCGCAAAGATTTGTTAATTATTATTATACAAAATCTTATCAAATATTTTTTCTAAAGGTGACCCACCCATAAAATAACTATAGTAAAATAATATGCATATTTAAACAAACATCCCACCAGCAATACCACACATGAATAGCTTTCTCTGGGGAAAAAAAAGAGTCACACATAAGCAGAAGAAATTTGAGCAAGAATTCAGAAAAGAAAAATCATTACTATGAGTAAATAAGTCACTTGGAATGACCTTTAGCATTGCAGACAATATAACGGGAAAGATACAAAGGTTCTAGAAACCCAAATGTAACATTTCTTTTTTGTGTGTGACAGAGACAGAGAATCAGATAGAGACAGACAGACAGGAAGGGAGAGAAATGAGAAGCATCAATTCTTTGTTGCGGCACCTTAGTTGTTCATTGGTTGCTTTCTCATATGTGCCTTGACTAGGGGTTGCTTTCTCTACAGCAGACCGAGTAACCCCTTGCTCGAGCCAGCAACCTTGGGCTCAAGCTGGTGAGTCTTGCTCAAACCAGATGAGCCTGCGCTCAAGCTGGTAACTTTGGGGTCTCGAACCTGGGTCCTCCACATCCCAGTCTAACGCTCTATCCACTGTGCCATCACCTGGTCAGGCCTGAATGTAACATCTCTGACCAATACTGCTATTCGCACAGGTTTCCACAGCAAATCAGCCAAAATGTGAGCCCTCCTGAAGACTGAGAACCTTTCACCCAACTGGTCCAGCCGCCCCACCCCTTGTCCCCACTTGCTAACTGAGTTCTAGAAAAGATTGATGAAAAATCTTAAAAATTGTAGCTCTAGCTTGACCTCTGGTGGTGCAGTAGATAAAGCATTGACATGGAATGCTGAGGTCGCTGGTTCAAAACCCTGGGCTTGCCTGGTCAAGACATATATGTCAAGCAATCAATAAACTATTAAAGTGAAGTAACTATGAGTTGATACTTCTCATTCCTTCCCCCCTTCTTTCTCTGTAAAATCAATAAATAAAATCTTTACCAAAAAAAATATATATATAGCTCTAGGGCATCTCTATTTATCTCCAGAAGGATCCAGTCTTTTTCAATAGAAATGGAGACAAATTAATGTGGCTAAATTTTTTAAATTTCAATTCAAATACAAATTTAAATTTAAATGGGAATAATGCCCCCAAATTAACTGCAGGCACACCTTGGAGATTATGCAGAATCAGTCCCAGACCACCCACAAAAAAGCGAGTTGGAATCGTTTTGCTAGTGACAGGCCCTGCCTTCAATTTGTAAAAATAACTCAACACCTGTGAAGCACAACAAAGGGAAGTACAAATGAGGAACCACTGGGATTTCTGCTCCAAAGAATTCCAAACCTAGGAAAAGTAACTGACAGAGAAAACAGGACCTTATTTTTTCGGTCCAAATAGGTCAGGGGACCCCTCTTTTCACAGCCCCTGTGATTCTTAGGCAGAGACTAGAGGACAAAAAAAAAAAAAAAAGAAATCCCAAGGTGCTTCTATAAACAATACGCATATTCAGTCCTATTACACTGTTATTACATTACCCTTGTTCAGGGCACTGGTGGTAGCTTTTCATTCTCCTTTCTACCATCTTTCCCATTTCAAATAATTGGTGTAGAGTAGATCCTGCTCTGAAAACTAGAGTTCAAGTTCTAACTTGCTGCCCCACTCTACTGCTGGCCTTGACCTTTAACTTACTTAAACCTGCCTGACCGAGCAGTGGCGCAGTGGATAGAGCGTCAGACTGGGATGTGGAAAGACTCAGGTTCGAGACCCCGAAGTTGCCAGCTTGAGCGTGGGCTCATCTAGTTTGAGCAAAAGCTCACCAGCTTGAACCCAACGTCACTGGCTCGAGCAAGGGATTACTCGGTCTGCTGAGCGCCCGCGGTCAAGGAACATATGAGAAAGCAATTGATGAACAACTAAGGTGTCACAACGAAAAACTGATAATTGATGCTTCTCATCTCTCTCCGTCCCTGTCTGTCTGTCCCTATCTATCCCTCTCTCTGACTCTCTCTCTGTCTCTGTTATAAAAAAAAAAAAAAAAGAATTGATGCTTCTCATCTCTCTTCCTTCCAGCTTGTCTGTTCCTGTCTGTCCCTCTCTCTCACTAAAATAAAAAATAAAATAAAATAACTTACTTAGGCCCCGGCCGCTTGGCTCAGTGGTAGAGCGTCGGCCTGGTGTGCAGAAGTCCTGGGTTCGATTCCCGGCCAGGGCACACAGGAGAAGCACCCATCTGCTTCTCCACTCCTCCCCCTCTCCTTCCTCTCTGTCTCTCTCTTCCCCTCCCACAGCGAGGCTCCATTGGAGCAAGGATGGCCCGGGCGCTGGGGATGGCTCCTTGGCCTCTGCCCTAGGCGCTAGAGTGGCTCTGGTCGCAACAGAGCAACGCCCCGGAGGGCAGAGCATCGCCTCCTGGTGGGCAGAGCGTCGCCCCCTGGTGGGCGTGCCGGCGGATCCCGGTTGGGCACATGCGGGAGTATGTCTGACTATCTCTCCCCGTTTCCAGCTTCGGAAAAATATAGAAAAAAAAATAAATAACTTACTTAACCTCTTAACCTGTCCTCATCTTCATTTCTTACTCTCTTTTTTCTTTTTCTTTCTTCTTCTTCTTCTTTTTTTAAGTGGACAAGCTTATGCGTGAAGCTGATAAGAGACAGAGAATGGCTACCCCAGACAGAGCAGCCTTTGATCCGATCTATTAGATAAAGAGGAGGGCAGACATGATTCCACTGTTATAATGTTTAAATCTCATCTTATCATTACAGAAGAAAATGGACATCATCAAACAACTATGAAAGCATGGAAAAGGAAAAAGGAAAGTCCATATCATGACTATATTCCCTGTGGGATAAACATATTAATTGGGGTATATATATTCTACCAGATACATTTCTGAGGATAGAACCCATGAACTGGGAACTTTAGCACCAAAGACATAATGCTGAGGGGGCCTAAGCACTTCTCCTCTGCCTCCGTACATTGCAGGGACGGAGGGATCACAGGCCCAACCTCTTCCAAGAAGAGTAGGGTCTTCCAGATTTTTTTTTTTTTTTAATGAGAGGAGAGGAGATAGAGAGACAGACTCCTGCATGCACCCCAACCGGAATTTACTAGGCAACCCATGTCTCGGGCCAATGCCCAAATCAACCAAGCTATCCTCAGCGCCTGAGGCCAATACTTGGACCAACTGAGCTATCCTCAATGCCTGGGCTGATGCTCGAACCAATCGACACATTGGCTACAAGAGGGCGAGAGAGAAAGGCAAGGAGGGGAAAAGAAGTAGATGGTCTCTTCTCATGTGTGCCCTGACGGGAGATCAAACCTGGGATGTCCATATGCCGTGCCAATGCTCTATCCACTGAGCAAAACTGCCAGGGCCCCAGATTTTTTTTTAGATAAAGAAAAAATTTGCATCAACTTTATACTCTGTTTCAGAACATTTTATTTTTTAACTTAGCAATATAGCATTCCCCTCTGATAAATAACATAAGCTTTGTCAGAACAGGGGTTTTGTCTGCTTTCTCACTGCTCTCTGCTTAGGGATTAAACCAGCGCCTGACAACACAGATGCCAATAATTGTTCACAGAATGAATGGATGGAGTGACTCCTTCTGCCTGTCAGACTCAAAGTACTATGGGGTCAGGGATGTGTCTATTGGTTTCTTTCTGTGGTCTCAGCATCAGAGTACCTGGCACACAGTAAGAACTAATAAATACTTATTGAGTTAGCAAAACAGATCAATGGTGAAACCACATAATTCTTTTTACCTGCACCACTGTGCTGATGGACCACAATAATCAACTGTTCCCTATTGATGTGGAAAATCTCATACAAACATCATTGCTATGATAACCCTTGTATACATACCCTTGTTTAAAGATCCTGACCAGTGGTGGTGCATGGATAGAGCATTGACCTGGAATGCCAAAGTCCCAGGTTCAAAACCCTGAGGTTGCTGGGTTCAGCAAGGAGTCACTGGCTCAGCTTGAGCACCGCAGTCTAGGGACGTCTGAGAAACAATCAGTGAACAACTGAATTGCTGTGAGTACAAGTTGATGCTTCTTCGCTCTCTCTCCTCTCTCTCCTCCCCCCCCCCTCTCTCTGCAGATCAATAAAAAATAATAATAATGATAAAACATAAAAAAATACTTTTATAGAATAAGAATCTCCTTTGTAGGGGAAACAATGATCTAATCCAAATGTGTTCTGAATTCCCTTCCATTCTGAATTCATAACTTTAAAACATTCACGATTAATTTTCCAACCTGTATAAGAGACACTGCCGTGATTTTGTAAAATGATCCCCTTACGTGTCTCCCCTTAGAAAACCAGTGCTTTCCAAAACTGTCCACACGCAGCGCAAACACTATAATTCACACAGTGTTTCAGACGGTCAGAAAGCCTTCTAGAAACAAGCAAAGCAAACCCCTGGCCTGTGAAATTGGTGACTCACGGCCATGGCTCGCAGCCAGAGTTCAGTCATCCCTGGGGAGGGGCAGTTTCAGGCAGTGACAGGAAGACACTGTGATGGATCCGTCTGTGCTGAGGAGGCTCAGCAAAGGGGACACAGACAGGGTAACAGCCTTCCAGGCGCCTGATGCGGGAGGGGATGCGGAGACACAGCGGCCACTGGCCTACCTAAGAGCACACAGGGCACAGGCGTGGTTGTGAGCGCTCCCAGAAGAGAGGTTACAGAGCTCTGTCTGAGCTCTCCAAAGGAGAAGGCTCCCAGAAAGCTACAATTCTGCTCAGTTCATGTTTCACTCCAGAGATGTTAGTAACTTCTGTTATGTGGGAGGGCAGTGCCGGGCTCTCGGGAGGCAGCAAAGAGGTGAGGCAGACCAGTCCGCACAAGCTTGAGACGGAAACCTAGGGACCACTGTCTTCCCACCCAGGGATCTGACGCTGACAAACAGATAGCTGGCACCCTTGGCCTTCTTTCCACCAGGAAACAGAGACTGCACCCCAGGCGCTGCTTCTTCTTCTGTAAGAGGCCGGGCTCTGGTTCTCTCCACGAATGCAGAAGTTGGTCAGAATGTTTCCCTCTGAGTGCACCCCAAGCAGAACTTGACGACACACACAGAGTGAGCTTCCTTTTTCTCCAGGAGTGGCGGCTGCACCTCCGGCTGGCTGGCTGTGTTTTCAGCTGGGAAAGGACCCCTGTGCAGTGGCAGCTCCTGTTGGAGAGTCCTCATTCAAAGCCACCATAAACCTTGAGACGCAAAGGAAACCTTCAAGACCATCTAGTCCAGGCGTGGCCAACAGTTTTTGCCCCTGGGCCAGATTAGAAAGAAGACTTTTTTCACGAGCCAGACGAAATATTAAAATTAAAAAATGTTAAATACAAAAATGGCCTGACCAGGCCGTGGTGCAGTGGATAGAGCGTCAAACTGGGATGCGGAGGACCGAGGTTCAAGACCCCGAGGTCGCCAGCTTGAGTGCAGGCTCATCTGGTTTGAGCAAGGATTACCAGCTTGGACCCAAGGTCGCTGGCTTGAGCAAGTAGTTACTTGGTCTGCTGTAGCCCCCCGAGTCAAGGCACATATGAGAAAGCAATCAATGAACAACTAAAGTGCCACAATGGAAAACTGATGATTGATACTTCTCATCTCTCCCCGTTTCTATCTGTCTGTCTCTGTCTATCCCTCTCTCTGTCTCTCTCTCCATCTCTGTCTCTGTAAAAATAAAACAACAAAAAAATGATTTAAGTAAACAAAATTTTATTATGTAATTTATTTATGAATAAATGTAAGTGAGTGAAAAAAATTTTAATATACACTATTATTTTAATAAAAATATTTTTTAAGCCCTGGCCAGTTGGCTCAGTGGTAGAGCTTTGGCCTGGGGTGCAGGAATCCCGGGTTCGATTCCTGACCAGGTCACACAGGAGAAATGCTCATCTGCTTCTCCACCCCTCCCCCTCTCCTTCCTCTCTGTCTCTCTCTTTCCCTCCCGCATCCAAGGCTCCATTGGAGCAAAGTTGATCTGGGCACTGAGAATAGCTCTGTGGCCTCTGCCTCAGGCGCTAGAATGGCTCTGGTTGCAACAGAGCAACGCCCTAGATGGGCAGAGCATCACTTCCTGGTGGGCATGCCGGGTGGATCCTGGTCCAGCACATGCGGGAGTCTGTCTGACTGCCTCCCCGTTTCCAACTTCAGAAAAATACAAAAATATATATATATATTAATAACAACATAATTACATACCGTGTAAATATCCAAACTGTATCGCAATCAGTCGAAACAATATTTATTTAATAGAATGAGCTTGAAGGGGTTATATCGCAAATAAAACAATTATTTTCTTTTACAAACAGCCTGGACACGTTTTCAGTTATCAACTGCAGCTATTGTCTAAGCTACAATGCCACTTGATTCAGCACACTTGACCACAAAAATAACAAATAGTTTGACCTTGGTTGCGCACTGGCAAACTCCGCCTAAAAGAATGTGGGTTTCGCCCTGGTCGGTTTGCTCAGTGGTAGAGCGTCGGCCTGGCGTGCGGAAGTCCCAGGTTCGATTCCCGGCCAGGGCATACAGAAGAGGCACCCATCTGCTTCTCCACCCCTCCCCCTCTCCTTCCTCTCTGTCTCTCTCTTCTCCTCCGCAGCCGAGGCTCCATTGGAGCAAAAGATGGCCAGGGCGCTGGGGTTGGCTCCTTGGCCTCTGCCTCAGGCACTAGAGTGGCTCTGGTCTCGACAGAGCAACGCCCCGGAGGGGCAGAGCATCGCCCCATGGTGGGCAGAGCATCGCCCCCTGGTGGGCGTGCCAGGTGGATCCCGGTTGGGCGCATGCGGGAATCTGTCTGACTGCCTCCCCGTTTCTAGCTTCCCAAAAATACAAAAAAAAAAAAAAAGAATGTGAGTTTCACATCGCCACTAAACATCAAACAGTTCATGTCGAGTACAGATGAATACAAAAGTTGTAAATCTTTATAATGGAATTTTTTAAAAAAATAAAGAAATATTGCGAATCCATTTGACCAATTATTGGAAGTTAACCCTAGATTAGTCACACGTGGAATTCTTTTCCGTGTATCACTATCTTCTTAAATATCTCAATTTCCAATAATCAAACATGCTTCCGCTTCTGACTAGCTGAGATTTTAAAGTAGCGGAGAATATTAAAAATTTAATCGCGGGCCGCATAAACTCATTACGCGTGTCAGATCCGGCCCGCGGGTCGTATGTTGACCGTGCCTGATCTAGTCCTACTCCAGTACTTTCTTAACCTCTTATGAGTCATTGTTCTCTTTGAAAACCACGGACACCTTAAAAAAAGGGGGTCTCTACCAAAAAAAGACGTGCACTGAGCTCAGCACATAGTTTTCTCTAGTTTCAGGTGCGTCGTGGACACATCATGGGAATGAAGTTCCCGGAACTCAAGAGCACCCACATTAAGAATTGCAACTTTAGCCTGACTAGGCAGTGGCGCAGTGGATAGAGTGTCAGACTGGGTTGCGGAGGACCCAGGTTCGAGACCCCGAGGTCGCCAGCTTGAGCGCGGGCTCATCTGGTCTGAGCAAAAAGCTCACCAGCTTGAACCCAAGGTTGCTGGCTCAAGCAATGGGTCATTTGGTCTGCTGAAGGCCCGTGGTCAAGGCACGTATGAGAAAGCAATCAATCGAGAAACTGATGATTGATGCATCTCATCTTTCTCCGTTCCTGTCTGTCCCTGTCTATCCCTCTCTCTGTCTCTCTCTCTCTCTCTCTGTCCCTGTAAAAAATAAAATAAAATAAAAAGAATTCCAACTTTACACAATAGCTCATTTGAATTGTAACGCCCCCATTAGCAGTCTTGGTTGCCTGGAATGCAGAGAGAATGTGGTAACCAGTCCGAGTGTGGTGCAGGTCACAGGTCAGTCCTTAGGTGAGCAGCTGATCATCTTCAGAAAATGGAGACAGAATGCTCAGGAGGCAGCTGTGGGCAGAACCTTAGGCCAATCAGCTGACACACTGGAGAGTTTTCAAGAAGACCCACAAGCTCAAAAATAAAGCTGGGCCTGATGGCACAGAGTGGTGACAGCCCGAGGTGTCAGCATGGCTGCCCACTCCTGTCGTAGCAGTAATACTCACACGGGTCCTCCAGCTCATACACGTTCTCCTCTATTATGTAGACGTTGTCATTGGAGCGCATCCCCTCTGCTACTGTATTTTCTAACCCTGAGGGAGGGAGGTTGGCCAAAGTGACGAGGCTGTGGAAATAAAATGCTGCATTGGGGTAAGCATTTCCCGAGAAACTGAGAAGAACGAAAATAGCTTTGCTGAAAAGACGCCTACATGATGCTTGCTTGGGTCCTGACTAGGGGAGAAAAAACAAGAAATAGAATGATTTGAGGAACATTAAGAAAATTTGAATTAATCTTAATTTTCTTAAGTATAAAAATATCATTGTGTAATCTAAGATAATATCCTTATTCTTAGAAGGCACAGACTAAAATCTTGAAGAATGTTAAGATATCTGAAACATCTTTAAAATGGTTCAGAAACAAACTGGGTGTATAAATAGAGAAACAGAGAAAGCAAACATTTCAAAATCTTAAATAACATGTTTAGGTGAAGAATTCTATTGCCTCTGTACTATTATTTCAATTCTTCTGTGGGCTGAAAAAGTTACAAGAGACAAAAAAAGAATGAATGCTATGCATCCATTCAGATGAGAGTTTAAGTTTTGTCTCTGTAATTTACCAGCCATATAATCTTGGGTAAGCTCGGCTCTGGCTTTTGGTTCATTTACTCAGGAAATAGTTAGTGTGTTCCACACTACTTTTTGCAGCAAGAGATGCAGCAGTGAACAAAACACACAAATCCCATGAAGGCTACATGTTGATATTAGTCGACTTTGCCTCTCAAAGTCCTCATCTGTAAAATAGGAATAATTAGCACTCTCTCTCACCAAGCCGCTACAAGGAACATTTACTCAGTCAGTAATCAAATATTTATAAGTGACTACTAAGTATCAGGTGTTGTGCTAAGGGGACCCAATTTTTAAAGTGGCAGACAGGTCCCTTATTTATTTTTTTATTTCTTTCAGAGACAGAGAGAGAATCAGAGAAAGGGATAGACAGGGCCAGACAGACAGGAACGGAGAGATGAGAAGCATCAATCATTAGTTTTTCATTGCGTGTTGCAACACCTTAGTTGTTCATTGATTGCTTTCTCATATGTGCCTTGACCGCGGGCCTTCAGCAGACCAAGTAACCCCTTGCTCAAGCCAGTGACCTTGGGTCCAAGTTGGTGAGCTTTTGCTCAAACCAGATGAGCCCATGCTCAAGCTGGCGACCTCTGCATCCCAGTCTGATGCTCTATCCACTGCACCACCGCCTGGTAAGGTGCAAGTCCCTTATTTTCTATGGAGTTTACCTTTACTGGCAAAGATGAACATCACCCCAGTGATGTCACAAATAAAGAATTAATGCACGTAAATGATACCCATGAATGTTATCACATTTCAGGTTTCAGTTTTGGGTTTTTTTATGAGTTTATTTCAGGTGCACTGAGGACAACACCAGGAGCAAGATCTCAAATGCTCTCCAGGTTTCAGTTTTCAGAAAAAATAGTGACACAGATATATAACCACTGACAATTAAATATTTTACTTGACGTCTTTTGAATTCTTTGCTGCAAACTAGTTTGTCTTCATGAATATATTTTCTCTACTTAGTTATTTAGATAGTATTCCATGGACAGTCATTTTTTTTTCTTGAATTGTACTGCATTCTACCAATGTACCAAATGTCACTAAAATCTAGTAAAAGATACGTAACCGACATGCATTTGAATTTGAGGTATACACATGTGTGTGTATGAACATGTGTGAATGTAGTCAGGAATGGAGACTAAGACTGCATATAACGAGCCAGTAGTTCTCCGCTCTGCACTGTCGGATAAGTACCGCGCGCTAACCGACTGCGCCACTGGAGCCCCTGGGCCAGTAGGTCTCAACCCTCTGTGCACATCAGAATCATTTGGGAACCTCTTAGAAAACTACCTGTCCTTAGGCCTCAGCCCTAAAGATTCTGACTTCCTTTCTGTGGCATTGACAACAGAACGTGTAAGTGTCATAAGTGATTCTAAAAGGTAAGAACACCTGGAGTTCCGAATACCTGGAGTGGGCTACAGAAGCCCTGGGAGTAGAATCTGGGTTTCCTGTCCTTCTGGAACCCAGTGCCCAGACCGGAGCCTGGATATAGTAAACGCTCAGTCAACCGAAGGGTCAGTTGCATGAGAAGACCAGTGATGTAGAAAGAAATAAGTATTTCCTATTAATGGGGACATAAATTTATACCTTAACTTTAGGACTAAGGAAGGTAGAGAGATCAGGAAGTAAACCGAGCAGCATATTTGCATTTCATAAACCTAGGCCTAAAGCAAAAAGGGAGAATAAGATTGCATCCCAAATTCCCAGGATGGGACTTCTAAGAGTCAAGATCAAGGCCATGTTAGAGTTGGGGTCCCAGACTCCCGCTTTACCCTAGCACCCCCCTCCGCCTTATTCTTACCGTGAGTCCTGTAATTTCTCTTTCCTATACGGATACCCTAGATAAAAAGGGGAAGAAAAGTCAATTAAAATTGCTTTCATAAGTAAATAAAATGGACTAACTGGAGGCAAAGATTGTTTAAGAAAATCTGGTCTCCCCTTAGACCAATGTGTGTTTTCAGTCTGACCTGTGGTGGCGCAGTGGATAAAGGGTTGATCTGGAACACTGAGGTCACTGGTTCGAAACCCTGGGCTTGCCTGGTCAAGGCACATATAGGAGTTGATGCTTCCTGCTCCTCCCCCTACCTCTCACTCTCTTCTCTAAAAATGAATAAATTAAAAACAAAACAGCCTGACCAGGTGGTGGTGCAGTGGGTAGAGTGTCGGACTGGAATGCGGAAGACCCAGGTTCGAGACCCCAAGGTCGCCAGCTTGAGCGAGGGCTCATCTGGTTTGAGCAAAGGCTCACCAGCTTGAGCCCAAGGTCACTGGCTCCAGCAAGGGGTTGCTTGGTCTGCTGAAGGCCCACGGTCAAGGCACATATGACAAGGCAATCAATGAACAACTAAGGTGTTGCAACGTGCAATGAAAAACTAATGATTGATGCTTCTCATCTCTCTCCGTTCCTGTCTGTCTGTCCCTGTCTATCCCTCTCTCTGACTCACTCTCTGTCTCTGTAAAAAAATAAATAATTAATTAATTAAAAAAAAAACAACAATGTGTTTTCATCTAATACACAAAGTATGCTAGAAAGATGCATTTTGCATATTTAACAAGTATATGGAACACCTACTATATGTCTGGTAGCGTGCTAAGCACCACAGACACAAAGGTGAATTATGAACCTTGACTTTGTGAACCTTATGTTCTAGTTATCTAGGAAGGATTTTAAAAAGAATGCAGGATAAGAATAATAACAATCTCTCATTGCAATGTGATATAAAGGA
Organism: Saccopteryx leptura; assembly: GCF_036850995.1. Taxonomy (NCBI): domain Eukaryota; kingdom Metazoa; phylum Chordata; class Mammalia; order Chiroptera; family Emballonuridae; genus Saccopteryx; species Saccopteryx leptura. Next base: position 177,263,135 of record NC_089508.1, read on the forward strand.
AGCCAACAATGCACTAGAACTGATAATAGAGAAGGTGGTCAGGAAAGCGCTCTGAGAAAAGGTGACCTTTAAGGTCAACTCTGAAGGAAGAGACTGAGTCAGCCAGGTGAAGGGCCGGACGGGCATTCCAGGCAGAGACCACCCCCGATAAAGATCAAGGTGAGCGCCTGAAACTGAAAGCACGGCTGGAATAGGAGGGCGGCCCGGGATAAGGTCTGAGAGGGAGGCTAGGGTTAGGTCCTATAGGACATTTTGAGTCACAAAGTTTTGTTTTGTTTTGTTTTGTTTTTGTATTTTTCTGAAGCTGGAAACAGGGAGAGACAGACAGACTCCCACATGCGCCCAACCGGAATCCACCCGGCATGCCCACCAGGGGGCGACGCTCTGCCCACCAGGGGGCAATGCTCTGCCCCTCCGGGGCGTCGCTCTGTTGCGACCAGAGCCACTCTAGCGCCTGGGGCAGAGGCCAAGGAGCCATCCCCAGCGCCCGGGCCATCTTTGCTCCAATGGAGCCTCGGCTGCGGGAGGGGAAGAGAGAGACAGAGAGGAAGGAGAGGGGGAGGGGTGGAGAAGCAGATGGGCGCCTCTCCTGTGTGCCCTGGCCGGGAATCGAACCCGGGACTTCTGCACGCCAGGCCGACGCTCTACCACTGAGCCAACCGGCCAGGGCCAAGTCACAAACTTTTTATTTTATTCTAAGTCCTGTAAGAAATAACTAAAGGCAGAAATATGGTCTGATTGGATTTGAAGAACTCAGGCTGCTATTTTGAAAGTGGATTGAAAGGAGGTATAATAAAGTAACAAGTTAAGTAACAGAGATGATGGTGCTTCAGAGCGAAGTGGTGACCAAGAGGGATGAAAAGTAATGAATTGAACCTGGATTGTGTGGTAGGAGAGAGGAAAGAGAGGATTCAAAGATGACTCCTGGCTTTTCGGCTTAAGAAACCAGATGGGTGGTGTGGAACACGAGGCTGGGCACGACAAGGGGAGGAGAGGCTGCACTCAGGGAAGGTCCAGTACAGACTGGAGTTCCCCTGCACAGGTTAGACTGGAGACACTGGAGACATCAATGGAAGTATCAACTGGACAAACACTCAGAGTTGGAGAGCGACACTGAGGATGACACTGAAGTCTATGGAAACACAGGTCATCACACAGAGTACAGGAGGGAAACGGCTGGCACTGAGGGATCTCAGCACCTAAAAGTCAAGCAGAAGAGGAGTAAAAATGACTGGAAAGGAATGGCCGATGAGGTGGGAAAGCGGTGTTCCCGAAACCAAAGGAAGGGAGACTTTCTAGAATGAGTGAGGGTTAACTTCAGTATTGCTGAACAATTGACTACAATGAAGGCAGAGGTGTCTAATGCATTTAGCACAATGGACGTCATTGGTGATCTTGACTGAACCTCCCACGGAGCTTCGGGGGAGAAGCTAAGAGGGGGGCTGACAGTGGTGGGGCGATGAGGAGCAGCAACGACTTCTGAGGAATAAGGCTGTGAGGGAGAGCAGAGAAATGGGAGTGGCTGGAGAGGAATGTGGAGACCAGAACATATTTTTACACTAATGAGATTAGCATAAATAGAAAGCATGATATAATTCTAGAGAAAGGGAGGAAAGGAGGAATGAAGGCTAGGCTAAGGCACAGCAGATGAAACAGGCCTTTGATATCTCATCAGCTGAGTGACAATGCAGGAGGTCTGAATGGCATGAGGAAGGGACATTCATCTCAGAGTGCACTAGAATGATCCAGGATTTCTGGGCACGCCTGACCACTTGGTGGTGCATTGCATAGACTGTCAGACTGGGATGCAGAGGACACAGATTCGTAACCCTGAGGTTGCTGGCTTGAGCATGGGCCCATCCGGTTTGAGCGTGGGCTCATCAGCTTGAGCACGGGGTCATCAACTTGAGCATTGGATCATAGACATGACCCCATGGTCACTGGCTTGAGCCCAAAGATCAATGGCTTGAAGCCCAAGGTCAATGGCTTAAGTCTAATATCTCTGGCTTGAACAAGGGGTCACTCGCTCTGCTATAGCTCCCAGTAAAGGCACATATGAAAAAGCAATCAATGAACAACTAAGGTGCTGCAACAAAGAATTGATGCTTCTCATCTTTCTCCCTTCCTGTCTGTCTGTCCCTATCTGTTCCTCTGTCTCTCTCTTGGTCTCTGTCACAAAAATAAATAAAAATTTAAAAATAAAATAAAAGTAGGATTACTGGGCATTACTGAGTGCCAAATTTTGGCTTTGATGATATGACTTAAAAACCTGTCACCATGGTTGTAAAATTTTCTTGAGCTACTGCTTGGGATGAGACTGCAAATTGAACAGGACTTCCCCAGGTTCTTCTCAGTAGCCGTGATTCTGGAGTGACGTATATTTGTGTACAAAATGTCAGACTCTTTCCAGTCCTCACGACCCTCCCTTCAAACCCCTTCTCACATTCTCGATTGGGCCCTAACATTCAGGCCTTGACAGAATTCAAAAAGTTATGACTGTCATCACTGCTCCTAATCAATCCGTAGACCATATTCATGTGATCAATTCACAAACTCCACTGCTGCCTCTGGTAAACCCGTGTGCATGTAGGCGAATAGTTTCTCTCTACACAACCCGTTTAGCAATAATGGCAGAATAAGCTAACAGGGGGAGCAGGAGAGCCCTGATTTCAAAGACCATGGATAGCAATTAACTGTGTGACTGGGCATGTAACCAAACTTTCAGCACGCTGGTCTCCATTTGGTTAGTTGGAATAATATTAATACCTTTCTCAGTAGACTAGTTGTAAAGATTTAATGCCCGTAAATACTTAACTGCTTCTAGCCACACAGTCAGGTCAGGGTGACCAGTTCATCCTGGTTTTCCCTGCACTGTCCCAGTACTAGCACTGGAAGTCCCACGTCTTAGGCAAATATGGAGTGGTTAGTTAGCGTGTTTGTGTATCGGAAAGAAAGGCTAGAATGCACTAAGCCCTGGGGTAGAAGGCCCTGGCCTCTGTGTTAGAGAGACGAGGCTATATCACAATTTTAAGAGTGTGTGAGGTTTGGGGGCTGATCAAATATTTGGGTCTTGATTGTGGTCATAGTTTCCCAGTTTCCCACGTGTAATTATCCACTGAAATTTACCCAGTTGTATACATTTAAAATATAAGGTTTACTGTATATAAATAATACTTTAATAGCATTTTTAAAAATAAAAATAAGAAAGCTCTGGATGGGGAGCTGAGCATCTTCCTGATACACAGAGGTTGTAGGTTTGATCCTCGGTCAGAGCACATACAAGAATCAACCAATAAATGCATAAATAAGTGGAACAACAAATCCATATTTCTCTCTCTCTCTCTTTCTCCCTTTCTCTCTCTTTTTAAAATCAATCAATAAATTATTTTAAATGATAAGTAACTTTGAGAAAAGTGCATGTGCTCAGTGCCACAGTAGAGGAAAATACTAAAGCTCTAGTTTTGACCATGGCCCAGTATTAAAAAGGACTTGATACCTCACTCTACAGATCTATGCCTGAGAAATGAAGAGGTAGCAAAATTCACAGAAGGAAAGGATTTCATTGCTGTACTTCCTAATAAACCTAGACATATTCATGAATTTAAAAGGTTCATTTTCTTAACAAAAGGTAAGAGAACAGGTACTGAACTCAGCCTTCCTGGATCTGACTTCCAGCTTTGCCACTTTCTCATTCTGAAACCTTGGGAAAGTGGCTTTCTCTCTCTAAGCCAGGGGTCTCAAACTCGTGGCCTGCGGGCCGCATGCGGCCCGCCAAACAATTTTGTACTGATTTTTTTTTGTTTTCAACTGCAGTGAGAAAAGTGTTGCGTAACAGTTGCCTTTTGTAGACCTAGTGCGGCCCGCCAAAGGGCTGTGATCTTGCTCTGCGGCCCACATGCTGAGTTGAGTTTGAGACCCCTGCTCTAAGCTCTACTCTCCCCTGCTGTCAAATGGGGCAATAACCTTACCTAATAAGGTGGAGATTATGATGAAATACTGTATATGTAAAAGTTAGCACAATGCCTGCTTATTACATAACTGTCGGATAAAAATTAGCTTTTATTGCTAGGGTCTGGAAGGACTAAAGAGTTTTAGTCTAATCACCTTTAGGTATAAATATAAACTTATAGTTCTATCTAGGTTTATATTTGTTCCTATATTAACAGTTTCTTTCCAGAGGGAGAGACAGACAACATCAAATGACTTACATTTGAGAATTAAAGCACCGAAGATAAGAACCAGAGCCAGCCCAGCGGAGGTCCCTAGTCCGATGTACACACTCATTCGGGTGATCGCACCAGAGTCTTGTAACTCATTAGCCAATGTGGATATTTGCTATGGAAACACAAACAGAATTGAAGCATATGGTCAGAAATTAGTTGGGTGCTCAGCCATTTTCAGACTTGTGCATTGGACCACCTCTTTTGCAGCATCACAGGAGTACAGGAACCTTGAACCCACCCTTGATCTGTTCCCTTCTAGACAAGCCTCAAACCACCCAAAGAAAGGGAGCTGCTTAACCTTTAGAATCACAGGGGATTAAAATGTGCTCTTCTGTGCTGTGGGGTAAAGTAGGAGCTCTTAGTAAATGGACTCCCCTCTCCCACAAACAAAAATGGGCTTCAGAGTCTTTTTTTATTCAAGACTGCCTAGCAGGGCCCTGGCCGGTAGGCTCAGCGGTAGAGCGCTGGCCTGGCATGTGGGAGTCCCGGGTTCGATTCCTGGCCAGGGCACACAGGAGAGGCGCCCATTTGCTTCTCCACCCCTCCCCTTCTCCTTCTTCTCTGTCTCTCTCTT